>NW_027094086.1:0-354485 GCF_029207755.1 Chamaea fasciata
CCCAAAATCAACAAATGTACCTCCACAATCCCCCAAATCCCCCCCAAAATCCCCCCCAAAATCCCCGAAAAACTCCCCTGAAAGTCCCTAAAATTCCCCCCCAACATCCCGCCAAAATGCCCCCCAAAATTCTTTCAAACATCCCCCAAAATCCCCCCAAAATTCCTGCAAAATCCCCCAAATGTCCTCCAAAAATCCTCCAAAAATCCCCAGAAATCGCCCCAAAAATGCTCCCCAAATTCCCCCAAAATCCAAAAAAATCCCTCCAAAAATCCCCCAAAATATCCTCCCAAAAATACTCCCAAAAATTCCTGCAAAATTCCCCAAATATCCTCCAAAAAATCCCCCCAAAATAATCAAAATATCCTCAAAAAAAATCGCAAAATCCCCCCCAAAATCCACCAAATATCCTCCAAAAATCCTCCTAAAAATCCCCCAAAAAATCTCCCCAAAAACGCCTCTAAAATCCGCCCAAAATTCCCCAAAATCTCCCAAAATCCCCCAAAATTCCACAAAAATCTCCCCGAAAAATCCACCCAAAATTCCACAATTGTACCTCCACAATCCCACAAAATCACCCCAAAAACCCCCCGAATAATCCCCCTAAAATCCATAAAGATCCCCCCCAAAAATGCCACCAAATGCCCCCAAAATTCCCTAAACATCCCCCCAAATCCCCCAAAAATGCTCCAAAAAATCCCCCAAATATCCGCCCAAAAATCCTCCCCAAAATCCCCGAAAATATCCCGCAAAATCGCCCCAAAAATCCTCTCCAAAATTCCCCAAAAACCCCCCCGAAATTCCCCAAAATTTCCTCCCAGAAATCCACCCCAAAATCCAGGAAATCCCCACAAAAACCTCCTCAAAAATCCTCCCAAAAATTCCTGCAAAATTCCCCAAATATCCACAAAAAATCCTTCCAAAAAACCCCTAAAAACACCCCAAAAATGCTCCCAAAAATTCCCCCAAAATCCAAAAAAAATCCCTCCAAAAATCCCCGAAAATATCCTCCCAAAAATCCCCTCCAAAATCCCCAAAAATCCCCCCCCAAATTCCCCAAACATGCCGCAAAATATCCTCCAAAAATAAAAAAAATCCCACCCAAAATTCCCCCTGAATTCCCCAAAAATCCCCCCAAAATCCTCCCCAAAATCCACGGGAAAATCCCCGAAAAACACCCCCCCGGAACCGCCAAAAACATCCTCAAATTCGCCCCAAAAATCCAATCAAAACCCCCCAAAAATCCTCCCAAAAAATTCCTGAAAATCCCCCTCAAAATCTCCCCCCAAATTCCCCAAAATTCCCCCAAAACACCTCTAAAAATCCTCCCAAAAATCCCCGAAAAAATCCTCCCAAAAATCCCTCCAAATCCCCCCAACATTCCCCCAAATTCCCCAAAACTCCCCCAAAATGCCCCCAAAAATTCCTGCAAATTTCCCCAAATATCCTCCAAACATCCTCCTAAAAATCCCCCCAAAAATGCCACCAAAATCCCCCCAAAATCTCCCCAAATCCCCCAAATATTCTGCAAAAATCCCCCCAAAATCCCCAAAAAATCTCCCCGAAAAGTCCACCCAAAATCAACAAATGTACCTCCACAATCCCCCAAATCCCCCCCAAAATCCCCGAAAAACTCCCCCGAAAGTCCGTAAAATTCCCCCCAACATCCCGCCAAAATGCCCCCCAAAATTCTTTCAAACATCCCCCAAAATCCCCCCAAAATTCCTGCAAAATCCCCCAAATGTCCTCCAAAAATCCTCCCAAAAATTCCTGCAAAATCCCCCAAATGTCCTCCAAAAATCCTCCCAAAAAATCCCCAGAAATCGCCCCAAAAATGCTCCCCAAAAATCCCCCAAAATCCAAAAAAATCCCTCCAAAAATCCCCGAAAATATCCTCCCAAAAATACTCCCAAAAATTCCTGCAAAATCCCCCAAATATCCT
The DNA here is from genome assembly GCF_029207755.1 of Chamaea fasciata. Classification (NCBI taxonomy): domain Eukaryota; kingdom Metazoa; phylum Chordata; class Aves; order Passeriformes; family Sylviidae; genus Chamaea; species Chamaea fasciata. The sequence continues at coordinate 1,943 of NW_027094086.1, forward strand.
CCAAAAAATCCCCCCAAAATAATCAAAACATCCACAAAAAAATATCGCAAAATCCCCCCAAAAATCCACCAAATATCCTCCAAAAATCCTCCTAAAAATCCCCCAAAAAATCTCCCCAAAAAACGCCTCTAAAATCCCCCCAAAATTCCCCAAAATCTCCCCAAATCCCCCCAAAATTCCACAAAAATCTCCCCGAAAAATCCACCCAAAATTCCACAATTGTACCTCCACAATCCCACAAAATCACCCCAAAAATCCCCGAATAATCCCCCTAAAATCCATAAAGATCCCCCCCAAAAATGCCACCAAAATGCCCCCAAAATTCCCTAAACATCCCCCAAATCCCCCCAAAAATGCTCCAAAAAATCCCCCAAATATCCGCCCAAAAATCCTCCCCAAAATCCCCGAAAATATCCCGCAAAATCGCCCCAAAAATCCTCTCAAAAATTCCCCAAAAACCCCCCCGAAATTCCCCAAAATTTCCTCCCAGAAATCCACCCCAAAATCCAGGAAATCCCCACAAAAACCTCCTCAAAAATCCTCCCAAAAATTCCTGCAAAATTCCCCAAATATCCACAAAAAATCCTTCCAAATATCCCCAAAACGCCACAAAAATGCTCCCAAAAATTCCCGAATCCCCCAAAAATCCCCCCAAAATCCTCCCCAAAATCCACGGGAAAATCCCCGAAAAACACCCCCCCCGGAACCGCCAAAAATATCCTCAAATTCGCCCCAAAAATCCAATCAAAACCCCCCAAAAATCCTCCCAAAATATTCCTGAAAAATCCCCTCAAAATCTCCTCCCAAATTCCCCAAAATTCCCCCAAAACACCTCTAAAAATCCTCCAAAATCCCCGAAAAAATCCTCCCAAAAATCCCTCCAAATCCCCCCAACATTCCCCCAAATTCCCCAAAACTCCCCCCAAAATGCCCCCAAAAAATTCCTGCAAATTTCCCCAAATATCCTCCAAACATCCTCCTAAAAATCCCCCCAAAAATGCCACCAAAATCCCCCCAAAATCTCCCCAAATCCCCCAAATATTCTGCAAAAATGCCCCCCAAAAATCCCCAAAAAATCTCCCCGAAAAGTCCAGCCAAAATGAACAAATGTACCTCCACAATCCCCCAAAAATCCCCCCCAAAAATCCCCCCCAAAATCCCCGAAAAACTCCCCCGAAAGTCCGTAAAATTCCCCCCCAACATCCCGCCAAAATGCCCCCCAAAATTCTTTCAAACATCCCCCAAAATCCCCCAAAAATTCCTGCAAAATCCCCCAAATGTCCTCCAAAAATCCCCCAAAAATTCCTGCAAAATCCCCCAAATGTCCTCCAAAAATCCTCCCAAAAAATCCCCAGAAATCGCCCCCAAAAATGCTCCCCAAAAATCCCCCAAAATCCAGAAAAAATCCCTCCAAAAATCCCCGAAAATATCCTCCCAAAAATACTCCCAAAAATTCCTGCAAAATCCCCCAAATATCCTCCAAAAAATCCCCCCAAAATAATCAAAACATCCACAAAAAATATCGCAAAATCCCCCCAAAAATCCACCAAATATCCTCCAAAAATCCTCCTAAAAATCCCCCAAAAAATCTCCCCAAAAACGCCTCTAAAATCCCCCCAAAATTCCACAAAAATCTCCCCGAAAAATCCACCCAAAATTCCACAATTGTACCTCCACAATCCCACAAAATCACCCCAAAAACCCCCCGAATAATCCCCCTAAAATCCATAAAGATCCCCCCCAAAAATGCCACCAAAATGCCCCCAAAATTCCCTAAACATCCCCCCAAATCCCCCCAAAAATGCTCCAAAAAATCCCCCCAAATATCCGCCCAAAAATCCTCCCCAAAATCCCCGAAAATATCCCGCAAAATCGCCCCAAAAATCCTCTCAAAAATTCCCCAAAAACCCCGCCAAAATTCCCCAAAATTTCCTCCCAGAAATCCACCCCAAAATCCAGGAAATCCCCACAAAAATCTCCTCAAAAATCCTCCCAAAAATTCCTGCAAAATTCCCCAAATATCCACAAAAAATCCTTCCAAATATCCCCAAAACGCCACAAAAATGCTCCCAAAAATTCCCCCAAAATCCAAAAAAAAATCCCTCCAAAAATCCCCGAAAATATCCTCCCAAAAATCCCCTCCAAAATCCCCAAAAAATCCCCCCCCAAATTCCCCAAACATGCCGCAAAATATCCTCCAAAAATAAAAAAAATCCCACCCAAAATTTCCCCTGAATTCCCCAAAAATCCCCCCAAAATCCTCCCCAAAATCCACGGGAAAATCCCCGAAAAACACCCTCCCCGGAACCGCCAAAAACATCCTCAAATTCGCCCCAAAAATCCAATCAAAACCCCCCCAAAAATCCTCCCAAAATATTCCTGAAAATCCCCCTCAAAATCTCCCCCCAAATTCCCCAAAATTCCCCCAAAACACCTCTAAAAATCCTCCCAAAAATCCCCGAAAAAATCCTCCAAAAATCCCTCCAAATCCCCCCAACATTCCCCCAAATTCCCCAAAACTCCCCCAAAATGCCCCCAAAAATTCCTGCAAATTTCCCCAAATATCCTCCAAACATCCTCCTAAAAATCCCCCCCAAAAATGCCACCAAAATCCCCCCAAAATCTCCCCAAATCCCCCAAATATTCTGCAAAAATCCCCCAAAAATCCCCAAAAAATCTCCCCGAAAAGTCCACCCAAAATCAACAAATGTACCTCCACAATCCCCCAAATCCCCCCCAAAATCCCCCCCAAAATCCCCGAAAAACTCCCCCGAAAGTCCCTAAAATTCCCCCCCAACATCCCGCCAAAATGCCCCCCCAAAATTCTTTCAAACATCCCCCAAAATCCTCCCAAAAATTCCTGCAAAATCCCCCCAAATGTCCTCCAAAAATCCTCCCAAAAATCCCCAGAAATCGCCCCAAAAATGCTCCCCAAATTCCCCCAAAATCCAAAAAAATCCCTCCAAAAATCCCCCAAAATATCCTCCCAAAAATACTCCCAAAAATTCCTGCAAAATTCCCCAAATATCCTCCAAAAAATCCCCCCAAAATAATCAAAATATCCTCAAAAAAAATCGCAAAATCCCCCCCAAAATCCACCAAATATCCTCCAAAAATCCTCCTAAAAAATCCCCCCAAAAAATCTCCCCAAAAACGCCTCTAAAATCCGCCCAAAATTCCCCAAAATCTCCCAAAATCCCCCCAAAATTCCACAAAAATCTCCCCGAAAAATCCACCCAAAATTCCACAATTGTACCTCCACAATCCCACAAAATCACCCCAAAAATCCCCCGAATAATCCCCCTAAAATCCATAAAGAATCCCCCCCAAAAATGCCACCAAAATGCCCCCAAAATTCCCTAAACATCCCCCCCAAATCCCCCCAAAAATGCTCCAAAAAATCCCCCAAATATCCGCCCAAAAATCCTCCCCAAAATCCCCGAAAATATCCCGCAAAATCGCCCCAAAAATCCTCTCAAAAATTCCCCAAAAACCCCGCCAAAATTCCCCCAAAATTTCCTCCCAGAAATCCACCCCAAAATCCAGGAAATCCCCACAAAAACCTCCTCAAAAATCCTCCCCAAAAATTCCTGCAAAATTCCCCAAATATCCACAAAAAATCCTTCCAAAAAACCCCTAAAAACACCCCAAAAATGCTCCCCAAAAAATTCCCCCAAAATCCAAAAAAAATCCCTCCAAAAATCCCCGAAAATATCCTCCCAAAAAATCCCCTCCAAAATCCCCAAAAAATCCCCCCCCAAATTCCCCAAACATGCCGCAAAATATCCTCCAAAAATAAAAAAAAATCCCACCCAAAATTCCCCCTGAATCCCCCAAAAATCCCCCCAAAATCCTCCCCAAAATCCACGGGAAAATCCCCGAAAAACACCCCCCCGGAACCGCCAAAAACATCCTCAAATTCGCCCCAAAAATCCAATCAAAACCCCCCAAAAATCCTCCCAAAAAATTCCTGAAAATCCCCCTCAAAATCTCCCCCCAAATTCCCCAAAATTCCCCCAAAACACCTCTCTAAAAATCCTCCCAAAAATCCCCGAAAAAATCCTCCCAAAAATCCCTCCAAATCCCCCCAACATTCCCCCAAATTCCCCAAAACTCCCCCAAAATGCCCCCAAAAATTCCTGCAAATTTCCCCAAATATCCTCCAAACATCCTCCTAAAAATCCCCCCAAAAAATGCCACCAAAATCCCCCCAAAAATCTCCCCAAATCCCCCAAATATTCTGCAAAAATCCCCCCAAAATCCCCAAAAAATCTCCCCGAAAAGTCCACCCAAAATCAACAAATGTACCTCCACAATCCCCCAAAATCCCCCCCCAAAATCCCCGAAAAAACTCCCCCGAAAGTCCGTAAAATTCCCCCCCAACATCCCGCCAAAATGCCCCCCAAAATTCTTTCAAACATCCCCCAAAATCCCCCAAAAATTCCTGCAAAATCCCCCAAATGTCCTCCAAAAATCCCCCAAAAATTCCTTGCAAAATCCCCCAAATGTCCTCCAAAAATCCTCCCAAAAATCCCCAGAAATCGCCCCAAAAATGCTCCCCAAAAATCCCCCAAAATCCAGAAAAATCCCTCCAAAAATCCCCGAAAATATCCTCCCAAAAATACTCCCAAAAATTCCTGCAAAATCCCCCAAATATCCTCCAAAAAATCCCCCCAAAATAATCAAAACATCCACAAAAAATATCGCAAAATCCCCCCAAAAATCCACCAAATATCCTCCAAAAAATCCTCCTAAAAATCCCCCAAAAAATCTCCCCAAAAACGCCTCTAAAATCCCCCCCAAATTCCCCAAAATCTCCCAAAATCCCCCCAAAATTCCACAAAAATCTCCCCGAAAAATCCACCCAAAATTCCACAATTGTACCTCCACAATCCCACAAAATCACCCCAAAAATCCCCCGAATAATCCCCCTAAAATCCATAAAGATCCCCCCCAAAAATGCCACCAAAATGCCCCCAAAATTCCCTAAACATCCCCCCAAATCCCCCCAAAAATGCTCCAAAAAATCCCCCAAATATCCGCCCAAAAATCCTCCCCAAAATCCCCGAAAATATCCCGCAAAATCGCCCCAAAAATCCTCTCAAAAATTCCCCAAAAACCCCCCCGAAATTCCCCAAAATTTCCTCCCAGAAATCCACCCCAAAATCCAGGAAATCCCCCACAAAAACCTCCTCAAAAATCCTCCCAAAAATTCCTGCAAAAATTCCCCAAATATCCACAAAAAATCCTTCCAAATATCCCCAAAACGCCACAAAAATGCTCCCAAAAATTCCCCAAAATCCAAAAAAAAATCCCTCCAAAAATCCCCGAAAATATCCTCCCAAAAATCCCCTCCAAAATCCCCAAAAAATCCCCCCCCAAATTCCCCAAAAATGCCGCAAAATATCCTCCAAAAATAAAAAAAAATCCCACCCAAAATTCCCCCTGAATCCCCCAAAAATCCCCCAAAATCCTCCCCAAAATCCACGGGAAAATCCCCGAAAAACACCCCCCCGGAACCGCCAAAAACATCCTCAAATTCGCCCCAAAAATCCAATCAAAACCCCCCAAAAATCCTCCCAAAAAATTCCTGAAAATCCCCCCTCAAAATCTCCCCCCAAATTCCCCAAAATTCCCCCAAAACACCTCTAAAAATCCTCCCAAAAATCCCCGAAAAAATCCTCCCAAAAATCCCTCCAAATCCCCCCAACATTCCCCCAAAATTCCCCAAAACTCCCCCAAAATGCCCCCAAAAATTCCTGCAAATTTCCCCAAATATCCTCCAAACATCCTCCTAAAAATCCCCCCAAAAATGCCACCAAAATCCCCCCCAAAATCTCCCCAAATCCCCCCAAATATTCTGCAAAAATCCCCCCAAAAATCCCCAAAAAATCTCCCCGAAAAGTCCACCCAAAATCAACAAATGTACCTCCACAATCCCCCAAATCCCCCCCAAAATCCCCGAAAAAACTCCCCCGAAAGTCCGTAAAATTCCCCCCCAACATCCCCGCCAAAATGCCCCCCAAAATTCTTTCAAACATCCCCCAAAATCCCCCCCAAAATTCCTGCAAAATCCCCCAAATTGTCCTCCAAAAATCCTCCCAAAAATCCCCAGAAATCGCCCCAAAAATGCTCCCCAAAAATCCCCCAAAATCCAGAAAAATCCCTCCAAAAATCCCCGAAAATATCCTCCCAAAAATACTCCCAAAAATTCCTGCAAAATCCCCCAAATATCCTCCAAAAAATCCCCCCAAAATAATCAAAACATCCACAAAAAATATCGCAAAATCCCCCCAAAAAATCCACCAAATATCCTCCAAAAATCCTCCTAAAAAATCCCCCAAAAATCTCCCCAAAAACGCCTCTAAAATCCCCCCCAAAATTCCACAAAAATCTCCCCGAAAAATCCACCCAAAATTCCACAATTGTACCTCCACAATCCCACAAAATCACCCCAAAAACCCCCCGAATAATCCCCCTAAAATCCATAAGATCCCCCCCAAAAATGCCACCCAAAATGCCCCCAAAATTCCCTAAACATCCCCCCAAATCCCCCCAAAAATGCTCCAAAAAATCCCCCAAATATCCGCCCAAAAATCCTCCCCAAAATCCCCGAAAATATCCCGCAAAATCGCCCCAAAAATCCTCTCAAAAATTCCCCAAAAACCCCGCCAAAATTCCCCAAAATTTCCTCCCAGAAATCCACCCCAAAATCCAGGAAATCCCCACAAAAATCTCCTCAAAAATCCTCCCAAAAATTCCTGCAAAATTCCCCAAATATCCACAAAAAATCCTTCCAAATATCCCCAAAACGCCACAAAAATGCTCCCAAAAATTCCCCCAAAATCCAAAAAAAAATCCCTCCAAAAATCCCCGAAAATATCCTCCCAAAAATCCCCTCCAAAATCCCCAAAAAATCCCCCCCCCAAATTCCCCAAACATGCCGCAAAATATCCTCCAAAAATAAAAAAAATCCCACCCAAAATTCCCCCTGAATCCCCCAAAAATCCCCCCAAAATCCTCCCCAAAATCCACGGAAAAATCCCCGAAAAACACCCCCCCCGGAACCGCCAAAAATATCCTCAAATTCGCCCCAAAAATCAATCAAAACCCCCCAAAAATCCTCCCAAAAAATTCCAAAATCCACGGGAAAATCCCCGAAAAACACCCCCCCGGAACCGCCAAAAATATCCTCAAATTCGCCCCAAAAATCCAATCAAAACCCCCCAAAAATCCTCCCAAAAAATTCCTGAAATCCCCCTCAAAATCCTCCCAAATTCCCCAAAATTCCCCCAAACACCTCTAAAAATCCTCCCAAAAATCCCCGAAAAAATCCTCCCAAAAATCCCTCCAATCCCCCCAACATTCCCCCAAATTCCCCAAAACTCCCACAAAATGCCCCCAAAATTCCTGCAAATTTCCCCAAATATCCTCCAAACATCCTCCTAAAAATCCCCCCCAAAATGCCACCAAAATCCCCCCAAAACTCTCCCCAAATTCCCCAAATATTCTGCAAAAATCCCCAAAAAATCTCCCCGAAAAGTCCACCCAAAATCAACAAATGTACCTCCACAATCCCCAAATCCCCCCCAAAATCGCCCCCAAAATCCCCGAAAAACTCCCCTGAAAGTCCCTAAAATTCCCCCCCCAACATCCCGCCAAAATGCCCCCCCAAAATTCTTTCAAACATCCCCAAAATCCCCCCAAAATTCCTGCAAAATCCCCCAAATGTCCTCCAAAAATCCTCCCCAAAAATCCCCAGAAATCGCCCCAAAAATGCTCCCCAAATTCCCCAAAATCCAAAAAAATCCCTCCAAAATCCCCCAAAATATCCTCCCAAAAATACTCCCAAAAATTCCTGCAAAATTCCCCAAATATCCTCCAAAAAATCCCCCAAAATAATCAAAATATCCTCAAAAAAAATCGCAAAATCCCCCCAAAATCCACCAAATATCCTCCAAAAATCCTCCTAAAAATCCCCCAAAAAATCTCCCCAAAAACGCCTCTAAAATCCCCCCAAAATTCCCCAAAATCTCCCCAAATCCCCCAAAATTCCACAAAAATCTCCCCGAAAAATCCACCCAAAATTCCACAATTGTACCTCCACAATCCCACAAAATCACCCCAAAAATCCCCCGAATAATCCCCCTAAAATCCATAAAGATCCCCCCCAAAAGTGCCACCAAAATGCCCCCAAAATTCCCTAAACATCCCCCAAAATCCCCCCAAAATGCTCCAAAAAATCCCCCAAATATCCGCCCAAAAATCCTCCCCAAAATCCCCGAAAATATCCCGCAAAATCGCCCCAAAAATCCTCTCCAAAATTCCCCAAAAACCCCCCGAAATTCCCCAAAATTTCCTCCCAGAAATCCACCCCAAAATCCAGGAAATCCCCACAAAAGCCTCCTCAAAAATCCTCCCAAAAATTCCTGCAAAATTCCCCAAATATCCACAAAAAATCCTTCCAAAAAACCCCTAAAAACACCCCAAAAATGCTCCCAAAAATTCCCCAAAATCCAAAAAAAATCCCTCCAAAAATCCCCGAAAATATCCTCCAAAAATCCCCTCCAAAATCCCCAAAAAATCCCCCCCAAATTCCCCAAACATGCCGCAAAATATCCTCCAAAAATAAAAAAAAATCCCACCCAAAATTCCCCCTGAATTCCCCCAAAAATCCCCCCAAAATCCTCCCCAAAATCCACGGGAAAATCCCCGAAAAACACCCCCCCGGAACCGCCAAAAACATCCTCAAATTCGCCCCAAAAATCCAATCAAAACCCCCCAAAAATCCTCCCAAAAAATTCCTGAAAATCCCCCTCAAAATCTCCCCCCAAATTCCCAAAATTCCCCAAAACACCTCTAAAAATCCTCCCAAAAATCCCCGAAAAAATCCTCCCAAAAATCCCTCCAAATCCCCCCAACATTCCCCCAAATTCCCCAAAACTCCCCCAAAATGCCCCCAAAAATTCCTGCAAATTTCCCCAAATATCCTCCAAACATCCTCCTAAAAATCCCCCCAAAAATGCCACCAAATCCCCCCAAAATCTCCCCAAATCCCCCAAATATTCTGCAAAAATCCCCCCAAAATCCCCAAAAAATCTCCCCGAAAAGTCCACCCAAAATCAACAAATGTACCTCCACAATCCCCCAAAATCCCCCCAAAATCCCCGAAAAACTCCCCCGAAAGTCCGTAAAATTCCCCCCCCAACATCCCGCCAAAATGCCCCCCAAAATTCTTTCAAACATCCCCAAAATCCCCCCCAAAATTCCTGCAAAATCCCCCAAATGTCCTCCAAAAATCCTCCCAAAAATTCCTGCAAAATCCCCCAAATGTCCTCCAAAAATCCTCCCAAAAATCCCCAGAAATCGCCCCAAAAATGCTCCCCCAAAAATCCCCAAAATCCAAAAAATCCCTCCAAAAATCCCCGAAAATATCCTCCCCAAAAATACTCCCAAAAATTCCTGCAAAATCCCCCAAATATCCTCCAAAAAATCCCCCAAAATAATCAAAACATCCACAAAAAATATCGCAAAATCCCCCCAAAAATCCACCAAATATCCTCCAAAAATCCTCCTAAAAATCCCCCAAAAAATCTCCCCAAAAACGCCTCTAAAATCCCCCAAAATTCCCCAAAATCTCCCAAAATCCCCCCAAAATTCCACAAAAATCTCCCCGAAAAAATCCACCCAAAATTCCACAATTGTACCTCCACAATCCCACAAAATCACCCCAAAAATCCCCCGAATAATCCCCCTAAAATCCATAAAGATCCCCCCCAAAAATGCCACCAAAATGCCCCAAAATTCCCTAAACATCCCCCAAATCCCCCCAAAAATGCTCCAAAAAATCCCCCAAATATCCGCCCAAAAATCCTCCCCAAAATCCCCGAAAATATCCCGCAAATCGCCCCAAAAATCCTCTCAAAAATTCCCCAAAAACCCCCCCGAAATTCCCCAAAATTTCCTCCCAGAAATCCACCCCAAAATCCAGGAAATCCCCACAAAAACCTCCTCAAAAATCCTCCCAAAAATTCCTGCAAAATTCCCCAAATATCCACAAAAAATCCTTCCAAATATCCCCAAAACGCCACAAAAATGCTCCCAAAAATTCCCCCAAAATCCAAAAAAAATCCCTCCAAAAATCCCCGAAAATATCCTCCCAAAAATCCCCTCCAAAATCCCCAAAAAATCCCCCCAAATTCCCCAAACATGCCGCAAAATATCCTCCAAAAATAAAAAAAATCCCACCCAAAATTCCCCCTGAATCCCCCAAAAATCCCCCAAAATCCTCCCCAAAATCCACGGGAAAATCCCCGAAAAACACCCCCCCGGAACCGCCAAAAATATCCTCAAATTCGCCCACAAAAATCCAATCAAAACCCCCCAAAAATCCTCCCAAAATATTCCTGAAAATCCCCCTCAAAATCTCCTCCCAAATTCCCCAAAATTCCCCCCAAAACACCTCTAAAAATCCTCCCAAAATCCCCGAAAAAATCCTCCCAAAAATCCCCTCCAAATCCCCCCAACATTCCCCAAATTCCCCAAAACTCCCCCAAAATGCCCCCAAAAATTCCTGCAAATTTCCCCAAATATCCTCCAAACATCCTCCTAAAAAATCCCCCCCAAAAATGCCACCAAAATCCCCCCCAAAATCTCCCCAAATCCCCCAAATATTCTGCAAAAATGCCCCCCAAAAATCCCCAAAAAATCTCCCCCGAAAAGTCCAGCCAAAATGAACAAATGTACCTCCACAATCCCCCAAAATCCCCCCCAAAATCCCCCCCAAAATCCCCGAAAAACTCCCCCGAAAGTCCGTAAAATTCCCCCCCAACATCCCGCCAAAATGCCCCCCAAAATTCTTTCAAACATCCCCCAAAATCCCCCAAAAATTCCTGCAAAATCCCCCAAATGTCCTCCAAAAATCCCCCAAAAATTCCTGCAAAATCCCCCAAATGTCCTCCAAAAATCCTCCCAAAAATCCCCAGAAATCGCCCCAAAAATGCTCCCCCAAAAATCCCCCAAAATCCAGAAAAATCCCTCCAAAAATCCCCGAAAATATCCTCCCAAAAATACTCCCAAAAATTCCTGCAAAATCCCCAAATATCCTCCAAAAAAATCCCCCCCAAAATAATCAAAACATCCACAAAAAATATCGCAAAATCCCCCCAAAAATCCACCAAATATCCTCCAAAAATCCTCCTAAAAATCCCCCAAAAAATCTCCCCAAAAACGCCTCTAAAATCCCCCAAAATTCCCCAAAATCTCCCAAAATCCCCCCAAAATTCCACAAAAATCTCCCCGAAAAATCCACCCAAAATTCCACAATTGTACCTCCACAATCCCACAAAATCACCCCAAAAACCCCCCGAATAATCCCCCTAAAATCCATAAAGATCCCCCCCAAAAATGCCACCAAAATGCCCCCAAAATTCCCTAAACATCCCCCCAAATCCCCCCAAAAATGCTCCAAAAAATCCCCCAAATATCCGCCCAAAAATCCTCCCCAAAATCCCCGAAAATATCCCGCAAAAATCGCCCCAAAAATCCTCTCAAAAATTCCCCAAAAACCCCGCCAAAATTCCCCAAAATTTCCTCCCAGAAATCCACCCCAAAATCCAGGAAATCCCCACAAAAATCTCCTCAAAAATCCTCCCAAAAATTCCTGCAAAATTCCCCAAATATCCACAAAAAATCCTTCCAAATATCCCCAAAACGCCACAAAAATGCTCCCAAAAATTCCCCCAAAATCCAAAACAAATCCCTCCAAAAATCCCCGAAAATATCCTCCCAAAAATCCCCTCCAAAATCCCCAAAAAATCCCCCCCCAAATTCCCCAAACATGCCGCAAAATATCCTCCAAAAATAAAAAAAATCCCACCCAAAATTCCCCCTGAATTCCCCAAAAATCCCCCCAAAATCCTCCCCAAAATCCACGGGAAAATCCCCGAAAAACACCTCCCCGGAACCGCCAAAAACATCCTCAAATTCGCCCCAAAAATCCAATCAAAACCCCCCAAAAATCCTCCCAAAAAATTCCTGAAAATCCCCTCAAAATCTCCCCCCAAATTCCCCAAAATTCCCCCAAAACACCTCTAAAAATCCTCCCAAAAATCCCCGAAAAAATCCTCCCAAAAATCCCTCCAAATCCCCCCAACATTCCCCCAAATTCCCCAAAACTCCCCCAAAATGCCCCCAAAAATTCCTGCAAATTTCCCCAAATATCCTCCAAACATCCTCCTAAAAATCCCCCCCAAAAATGCCACCAAAATCCCCCCAAAATCTCCCCAAATCCCCCAAATATTCTGCAAAAATCCCCCAAAAATCCCCAAAAAATCTCCCCGAAAAGTCCACCCAAAATCAACAAATGTACCTCCACAATCCCCCAAATCCCCCCCAAAATCGCCCCCAAAATCCCCGAAAAACTCCCCTGAAAGTCCCTAAAATTCCCCCCCCAACATCCCGCCAAAATGCCCCCCAAAATTCTTTCAAACATCCCCCAAAATCCCCCCAAAATTCCTGCAAAATCCCCCAAATGTCCTCCAAAAATCCTCCCAAAAATCCCCAGAAATCGCCCCAAAAATGCTCCCCAAATTCCCCCAAAATCCAAAAAAATCCCTCCAAAAATCCCCCAAAATATCCTCCCAAAAATACTCCCAAAAATTCCTGCAAAATTCCCCAAATATCCTCCAAAAAATCCCCCCAAAATAATCAAAATATCCTCAAAAAAAATCGCAAAATCCCCCCCAAAATCCACCAAATATCCTCCAAAAATCCTCCTAAAAATCCCCCAAAAAATCTCCCCAAAAACGCCTCTAAAATCCGCCCAAAATTCCCCAAAATCTCCCAAAATCCCCCCAAAATTCCACAAAAATCTCCCCGAAAAATCCACCCAAAATTCCACAATTGTACCTCCACAATCCCACAAAATCACCCCAAAAACCCCCCGAATAATCCCCCTAAAATCCATAAAGATCCCCCCCCAAAAGTGCCACCAAAATGCCCCCAAAATTCCCTAAACATCCCCCCAAATCCCCCCAAAAATGCTCCAAAAAATCCCCCAAATATCCGCCCAAAAATCCTCCCCAAAATCCCCGAAAATATCCCGCAAAATCGCCCCAAAAATCCTCTCAAAAATTCCCCAAAAACCCCGCCAAAATTCCCCAAAATTTCCTCCCAGAAATCCACCCCAAAATCCAGGAAATCCCCACAAAAACCTCCTCAAAAATCCTCCCAAAAATTCCTGCAAAATTCCCCAAATATCCACAAAAAATCCTTCCAAAAAACCCCTAAAAACACCCCAAAAATGCTCCCAAAAATTCCCCCAAAATCCAAAAAAAATCCCTCCAAAATCCCCGAAAATATCCTCCCAAAAATCCCCTCCAAAATCCCCAAAAAATCCCCCCCAAATTCCCCAAACATGCCGCAAAATATCCTCCAAAAATAAAAAAAATCCCACCCAAAATTCCCCCTGAATCCCCCAAAAATCCCCCAAAATCCTCCCCAAAATCCACGGGAAAATCCCCGAAAAACACCCCCCCGGAACCGCCAAAAATATCCTCAAATTCGCCCCAAAAATCCAATCAAAACCCCCCAAAAATCCTCCCAAAAAATTCCTGAAAATCCCCTCAAAATCTCCCCCAAATTCCCCAAAATTCCCCCAAAACACCTCTAAAAATCCTCCCAAAAATCCCCGAAAAAATCCTCCCAAAAATCCCTCCAAATCCCCCCAACATTCCCCCAAATTCCCCAAAACTCCCCAAAATGCCCCCAAAAATTCCTGCAAATTTCCCCAAATATCCTCCAAACATCCTCCTAAAAATCCCCCCAAAAATGCCACCAAAATCCCCCCCAAAATCTCCCCAAATCCCCCAAATATTCTGCAAAAATCCCCCCAAAATCCCCAAAAAATCTCCCCGAAAAGTCCACCCAAAATCAACAAATGTACCTCCACAATCCCCCAAAATCCCCCCCAAAATCCCCGAAAAACTCCCCCGAAAGTCCGTAAAATTCCCCCCCAACATCCCGCCAAAATGCCCCCCAAAATTCTTTCAAACATCCCCCAAAATCCCCCCAAAATTCCTGCAAAATCCCCCAAATGTCCTCCAAAAATCCCCCAAAAATTCCTGCAAAATCCCCCAAATGTCCTCCAAAAATCCTCCCAAAAATCCCCAGAAATCGCCCCAAAAATGCTCCCCAAAAATCCCCCAAAATCCAGAAAATCCCTCCAAAAATCCCCGAAAATATCCTCCCAAAAATACTCCCAAAAATTCCTGCAAAATCCCCCAAATATCCTCCAAAAAATCCCCCCAAAATAATCAAAACATCCACAAAAAATATCGCAAAATCCCCCCAAAAATCCACCAAATATCCTCCAAAAATCCTCCTAAAAATCCCCCAAAAAATCTCCCAAAACGCCTCTAAAATCCCCCCAAAATTCCCAAAATCTCCCAAAATCCCCCCAAAATTCCACAAAAATCTCCCCGAAAAATCCACCCAAAATTCCACAATTGTACCTCCACAATCCCACAAAATCACCCCCAAAAATCCCCGAATAATCCCCCTAAAATCCATAAAGATCCCCCCCAAAAATGCCACCAAAATGCCCCCAAAATTCCCTAAACATCCCCCCAAATCCCCCCAAAAATGCTCCAAAAAATCCCCCAAATATCCGCCCAAAAATCCTCCCCAAAATCCCCGAAAATATCCCGCAAAATCGCCCCAAAAATCCTCTCAAAAATTCCCCAAAAACCCCGCCAAAATTCCCCAAAATTTCCTCCCAGAAATCCACCCCAAAATCCAGGAAATCCCCACAAAAATCTCCTCAAAAATCCTCCCAAAAATTCCTGCAAAATTCCCCAAATATCCACAAAAAATCCTTCCAAATATCCCCAAAACGCCACAAAAATGCTCCCAAAAATTCCCCCAAAATCCAAAAAAAATCCCTCCAAAAATCCCCGAAAATATCCTCCCAAAAATCCCCCTCCAAAATCCCCAAAAAATCCCCCCCAAATTCCCCAAACATGCCGCAAAATATCCTCCAAAAATAAAAAAAATCCCACCCAAAATTCCCCCTGAATCCCCAAAAATCCCCCCAAAATCCTCCCCAAAATCCACGGGAAAATCCCCGAAAAACACCCCCCCCGGAACCGCCAAAAATATCCTCAAATTCGCCCCAAAAATCCAATCAAAACCCCCAAAAATCCTCCCAAAATATTCCTGAAAATCCCCCTCAAAATCTCCTCCCAAATTCCCCAAAATTCCCCCAAAACACCTCTAAAAATCCTCCCAAAATCCCCGAAAAAATCCTCCCAAAAATCCCTCCAAATCCCCCCAACATTCCCCCAAATTCCCCAAAACTCCCCCAAAATGCCCCCAAAAATTCCTGCAAATTTCCCCAAATATCCTCCAAACATCCTCCTAAAAATCCCCCCAAAAATGCCACCAAAATCCCCCCAAAATCTCCCCAAATCCCCCAAATATTCTGCAAAAATGCCCCCCAAAAATCCCCAAAAAATCTCCCCGAAAAGTCCACCCAAAATGAACAAATGTACCTCCACAATCCCCCCCAAATCCCCCCCAAAATCCCCCCCAAAATCCCCGAAAAACTCCCCCGAAAGTCCGTAAAATTCCCCCCCAACATCCCGCCAAAATGCCCCCCAAAATTCTTTCAAACATCCCCCAAAATCCCCCCAAAATTCCTGCAAAATCCCCCAAATGTCCTCCAAAAATTCTCCCAAAAATTCCTGCAAAATCCCCCAAATGTCCTCCAAAAATCCCCCAAAAATTCCTGCAAAATCCCCCAAATGTCCTCCAAAAATCCTCCCAAAAATCCCCAGAAATCGCCCCAAAAATGCTCCCCAAAAATCCCCCAAAATCCAGAAAAATCCCTCCAAAAATCCCCGAAAATATCCTCCCAAAAATACTCCCAAAAATTCCTGCAAAATCCCCCAAATATCCTCCAAAAAATCCCCCCAAAAATAATCAAAACATCCACAAAAAATATCGCAAAATCCCCCCAAAAATCCACCAAATATCCTCCAAAAATCCTCCTAAAAATCCCCCAAAAAATCTCCCCAAAAACGCTGCTAAAATCCGCCCAAAATTCCCCAAAATCTCCCAAAATCCCCCCAAAATTCCACAAAAATCTCCCCGAAAAAATCCACCCAAAATTCCACAATTGTACCTCCACAATCCCACAAAATCACCCCAAAAACCCCCCGAATAATCCCCCTAAAATCCATAAAGATCCCCCCCAAAAATGCCACCAAAATGCCCCCAAAATTCCCTAAACATCCCCCCAAATCCCCCCAAAAATGCTCCAAAAAATCCCCCAAATATCCGCCCCAAAAATCCTCCCCAAAATCCCCGAAAATATCCCGCAAAATCGCCCCAAAAATCCTCTCCAAAATTCCCCAAAAACCCCGCCAAAATTCCCCAAAATTTCCTCCCAGAAATCCACCCCAAAATCCAGGAAATCCCACAAAAATCTCCTCAAAAATCCTCCCAAAAATTCCTGCAAAATTCCCCAAATATCCACAAAAAATCCTTCCAAATATCCCCAAAACGCCACAAAAATGCTCCCAAAAATTCCCCCAAAATCCAAAAAAAATCCCTCCAAAAATCCCCGAAAATATCCTCCCAAAAATCCCCTCCAAAATCCCCAAAAAATCCCCCCCCAAATTTCCCCAAACATGCCGCAAAATATCCTCCAAAAATAAAAAAAATCCCACCCAAAATTCCCCCTGAATCCCCCAAAAATCCCCCCAAAATCCTCCCCAAAATCCACGGGAAAATCCCCCGAAAAACACCCCCCCGGAACCGCCAAAAATATCCTCAAATTCGCCCCAAAAATCCAATCAAAACCCCCCAAAAATCCTCCCAAAAAATTCCTGAAAATCCCCCTCAAAATCTCCTCCCAAATTCCCCAAAATTCCCCCAAAACACCTCTAAAAATCCTCCCAAAAATCCCCGAAAAAATCCTCCCAAAAAATCCCTCCAAATCCCCCCAACATTCCCCCCAAATTCCCCAAAACTCCCACAAAATGCCCCCAAAAATTCCTGCAAATTTCCCCAAATATCCTCCAAACATCCTCCTAAAAATCCCCCCAAAAATGCCACCAAAATCCCCCCAAAATCTCCCCAAATCCCCCAAATATTCTGCAAAAATCCCCCAAAAATCCCCAAAAAATCTCCCCGAAAAGTCCACCCAAAATCAACAAATGTACCTCCACAATCCCCCAAATCCCCCCCAAAATCGCCCCCAAAATCCCCGAAAAACTCCCCTGAAAGTCCCTAAAATTCCCCCCCAACATCCCGCCAAAATGCCCCCCAAAATTCTTTCAAACATCCCCCAAAATCCCCCCAAAATTCCTGCAAAATCCCCCAAATGTCCTCCAAAAATCCTCCCAAAAATCCCAGAAATCGCCCCAAAAATGCTCCCCAAATTCCCCCAAAATCCAAAAAAATCCCTCCAAAAATCCCCCAAAATATCCTCCCAAAAATACTCCCAAAAATTCCTGCAAAATTCCCCAAATATCCTCCAAAAAATCCCCCCAAAATAATCAAAATATCCTCAAAAAAAATCGCAAAATCCCCCCAAAATCCACCAAATATCCTCCAAAAATCCTCCTAAAAATCCCCCAAAAAATCTCCCCAAAAACGCCTCTAAAATCCCCCCAAAATTCCACAAAAATCTCCCCGAAAAATCCACCCAAAATTCCACAATTGTACCTCCACAATCCCACAAAATCACCCCAAAAACCCCCCGAATAATCCCCCTAAAATCCATAAAGATCCCCCCCAAAAATGCCACCAAAATGCCCCCAAAATTCCCTAAACATCCCCCCAAATCCCCCCAAAAATGCTCCAAAAAATCCCCCAAATATCCGCCCAAAAATCCTCCCCAAAATCCCCGAAAATATCCCGCAAAATCGCCCCAAAAATCCTCTCCAAAATTCCCCAAAAACCCCGCCAAAATTCCCCAAAATTTCCTCCCAGAAATCCACCCCAAAATCCAGGAAATCCCCACAAAAATCTCCTCAAAAATCCTCCCAAAAATTCCTGCAAAATTCCCCAAATATCCACAAAAAATCCTTCCAAATATCCCCAAAACGCCACAAAAATGCTCCCAAAAATTCCCCCAAAATCCAAAAAAAATCCCTCCAAAAATCCCCGAAAATATCCTCCCAAAAATCCCCTCCAAAATCCCCAAAAAATCCCCCCCCAAATTCCCCAAACATGCCGCAAAATATCCTCCAAAAATAAAAAAAATCCCACCCAAAATTCCCCCTGAATCCCCCAAAAATCCCCCCAAAATCCTCCCCAAAATCCACGGGAAAATCCCCGAAAAACACCCCCCCGGAACCGCCAAAAATATCCTCAAATTCGCCCCAAAAATCCAATCAAAACCCCCCAAAATCCTCCCAAAAAATTCCTGAAAATCCCCCTCAAAATCTCCTCCCAAATTCCCCAAAATTCCCCCAAAACACCTCTAAAAATCCTCCCAAAAATCCCCGAAAAAATCCTCCCAAAAATCCCTCCAAATCCCCCCAACATTCCCCCAAATTCCCCAAAACTCCCACAAAATGCCCCCAAAAATTCCTGCAAATTTCCCCAAATATCCTCCAAACATCCTCCTAAAAATCCCCCCAAAAATGCCACCAAAATCCCCCCAAAATCTCCCCAAATCCCCCAAATATTCTGCAAAAATCCCCCAAAAATCCCCAAAAAATCTCCCCGAAAAGTCCACCCAAAATCAACAAATGTACCTCCACAATCCCCCAAATCCCCCCCAAAATCGCCCCCAAAATCCCCGAAAAACTCCCCTGAAAGTCCCTAAAATTCCCCCCCAACATCCCGCCAAAATGCCCCCCAAAATTCTTTCAAACATTCCCCAAAATCCCCCCAAAATTCCTGCAAAATCCCCCAAATGTCCTCCAAAAATCCTCCCAAAAATCCCCAGAAATCGCCCCAAAAATGCTCCCCAAAAATCCCCCAAAATCCAGAAAAATCCCCTCCAAAAATCCCCGAAAATATCCTCCCAAAAATACTCCCAAAAATTCCTGCAAAATCCCCCAAATATCCTCCAAAAAATCCCCCCAAAATAATCAAAACATCCACAAAAAATATCGCAAAATCCCCCCAAAAATCCACCAAATATCCTCCAAAAATCCTCCTAAAAATCCCCCAAAAAATCTCCCCAAAAACGCCTCTAAAATCCCCCCAAAATTCCCCAAAATCTCCCAAAATCCCCCCAAAATTCCACAAAAATCTCCCCGAAAAATCCACCCAAAATTCCACAATTGTACCTCCACAATCCCACAAAATCACCCCAAAAATCCCCCGAATAATCCCCCTAAAATCCATAAAGATCCCCCCCAAAAATGCCACCAAAATGCCCCCAAAATTCCCTAAACATCCCCCCAAATCCCCCCAAAAATGCTCCAAAAAATCCCCCAAATATCCGCCCAAAAATCCTCCCCAAAATCCCCGAAAATATCCCGCAAAATCGCCCCAAAAATCCTCTCAAAAATTCCCCAAAAACCCCCCCCGAAATTCCCCAAAATTTCCTCCCAGAAATCCACCCCAAAATCCAGGAAATCCCCACAAAAACCTCCTCAAAAATCCTCCCAAAAATTCCTGCAAAATTCCCCAAATATCCACAAAAAATCCTTCCAAAAAACCCCTAAAAACACCCCAAAAATGCTCCCAAAAATTCCCCCAAAATCCAAAAAAAATCCCTCCAAAAATCCCCGAAAATATCCTCCCAAAAATCCCCTCCAAAATCCCCAAAAAATCCCCCCCCAAATTCCCCAAACATGCCGCAAAATATCCTCCAAAAATAAAAAAAAATCCCACCCAAAATTCCCCCTGAATCCCCCAAAAATCCCCCCAAAAATGCCACCAAAATCCCCCCAAAATCTCCCCAAATCCCCCAAATATTCTGCAAAAATCCCCCCAAAATCCCCAAAAAATCTCCCCGAAAAGTCCACCCAAAATCAACAAATGTACCTCCACAATCCCCCAAAATCCCCCCCAAAATCCCCGAAAAACTCCCCCGAAAGTCCGTAAAATTCCCCCCCAACATCCCGCCAAAATGCCCCCCAAAATTCTTTCAAACATCCCCCAAAATCCCCCAAAAATTCCTGCAAAATCCCCCAAATGTCCTCCAAAAATCCCCCAAAAATTCCTGCAAAATCCCCCAAATGTCCTCCAAAAATCCTCCCAAAAATCCCCAGAAATCGCCCCAAAAATGCTCCCCAAAAATCCCCCAAAATCCAGAAAAATCCCTCCAAAAATCCCCGAAAATATCCTCCCAAAAATACTCCCAAAACTTCCTGCAAAATTCCCCAAATATCCTCCAAAAAATCCCCCCAAAATAATCAAAACATCCACAAAAAATATCGCAAAATCCCCCCAAAAATCCACCAAATATCCTCCAAAAATCCTCCTAAAAATCCCCCAAAAAATCTCCCCAAAAACGCCTCTAAAATCCCCCCAAAATTCCAC
Source organism: Chamaea fasciata (assembly GCF_029207755.1). Lineage (NCBI taxonomy): Eukaryota > Metazoa > Chordata > Aves > Passeriformes > Sylviidae > Chamaea > Chamaea fasciata. The sequence goes on from NW_027094086.1 coordinate 22,451, forward strand.
AAAAATCTCCCCGAAAAATCCACCCAAAATTCCACAATTGTACCTCCACAATCCCACAAAATCACCCCAAAAATCCCCCGAATAATCCCCCTAAAATCCATAAAGATCCCCCCCAAAAATGCCACCAAAATGCCCCCAAAATTCCCTAAACATCCCCCCAAATCCCCCCAAAAATGCTCCAAAAAATCCCCCAAATATCCGCCCAAAAATCCTCCCAAAAATCCCCAAAAATATCCCGCAAAATCGCCCCAAAAATCCTCTGAAAAACTGCCCAAAATCCCCCCCAAAATTCCCCAAAATTTCCTCCCAGAAATCCACCCCAAAGTCCAGGAAATGCCCACAAAAACCTCCTCAAAAATCCTCCCAAAAATTCCTGCAAAATTCCCCAAATATCCACAAAAAATCCTTCCAAAAAACCCCTAAAAACACCCCAAAAATGCTCCCAAAAATTCCCCCAAAATCCAAAAAAAATCCCTCCAAAAATCCCCAAAAATATCCTCCCAAAAATCCCCTCAAACATCCCCAAAAAATCCCCCCCAAAATTCCCCAAACATGCCGCAAAATATCCTCCAAAAATCAAAAAAAATCCCACCCAAAATTCCCCCTGAATCCCCCAAAAATCCCCCCAAAATCCTCCCCAAAATCCACGGGAAAATCCCCGAAAAACACCCCCCCGGAACCGCCAAAAATATCCTCAAATTCGCCCCAAAAATCCAATCAAAACCCCCCAAAAATCCTCCCAAAAATTCCTGAAAATCCCCCTAAAAATCTCCCCTAAAATTCCCCAAAATTCCCCCAAAACACCTCTAAAAATCCTCCAAAAAATCCCCCAAAAATCCTCCCAAAAATCCCGCAAAACCCCCCCAACATCTCCCCGAAAAATCCTCCAAAAATCCACAAATATACCTCCCCAGTCCCACAAACTCCCCCCAAAAATCCCCGAAGAAATTCCCCTATAATCCAGAAAAATGCCCCCAAATCCTGTCGTTTTCTTCAATCCGTGTTTATTTGGTCACATTTGAAATGATGGTTCAAACCAGACGAATTCCTTCCCCTAACACATCACAAACACAGGTCATTAGAATTCAAGGCGCCTGGTTTCCTAAGGGGTCCAATTCCCATCTCCATTCCAATCCCATTGGCGTATTTTCTCTTTCTCCCTGTCTGCTGTATGTCTGCTGGGGGGCCGGGGGGTCGTGGGGGCTTTATTTGGTGGGGTTTTTCCGTTCGCTTCCCCTAAGCCCAACCCAAAATTCAACAAAAGCAGCTCTGCCCTCGGCAAGGCAGGAAAGAACCAGCCCCGTGTGTCCAAGGAACAGCAATCAGGCCGGCATTCAGCTTTTAATGGCATTCATGGAACTGAAAACGCAGCGCATTGAACTTCACAAAGAGATGAATCCAGGCAATTAAACAAACACTTGGCAAGTTTTCCTGGGAATTCCCAAAACTCTGTGGACACGGTGCTGAACAATTCCTCATTTACTAACGTGAATTGGGTCCCTTTCCTTGGAAATGTGCCCCACCACGTCCAAAACTTCCAGTTCGGATGGAAAATTGGCACTGGCTAGAAACGTTCCCTTCCTAAAATCAGAGAGAGGAAAACCATCAAATAAAAGGAAGGAATAACACCTACATCCCAGCTTGCCTGAGAGACAAGCTCAGCAATTTCTAACGTGGAAAACTTTCCCGACAGCCAGGAAACCGGTGGGGTTCGTGGAACGACGATTTCAAATCTGCTGCCTCTGCTCTGATTTTCAAGGGAAGGGAGAATTAAAAAGGTCAAGCCACTCCTATCCCATAGGAATAGACCGAATAATCCCTCTATTTTGTGGGAGTAACAATGCAAAGAAACTCCAATCTTACTTGGATTTGACACCGGAAACTCTCAGCAGAGTTGGCAAGTTTCAGTGGAACAAAAGAGCCACAATTCCTGCAATAACCAAAATTCACCTTGGCAAAAAGAGGAGGAGGAGGAGGAGGAGGAGGAGGAGGACGAGGAGGAGGACGAGGAGGAGGAGGAGGAGGAGGAGGAGGAGGAGAAGGAAGAGGAGGAGGACGAGGAGGAGGAGGAGGACGAGGAGGAGGAGGAGGCGGAGGAAGAGGAGGACGAAGACGAGTAGGAGGAAGACGAGGAAGAGGAGGAGGAGGAGGACGAGGAGGACAAAGAGGACGAGGAGGAGGAGGAGGACGAGGAGGAGGAGGAGGAGGAGGAGAAGGAGGAGGAGGAGGAGGAGGAGGAAGACGACGAGGAGGAGGAGGACGAGGAGGAGGAGGAGGAGGACGAGGAGGAGGAGGAGGAGAAGGAGGAGGAGGAGGAGGAGGAGGAAGAGGAGGATGAGGATGAGGAGGAGGACGAGGAGGAGGAGGACGAGGAGGAGGAGGAGGAGGAGGAGGACGAGGAGGAGGAGGACGAGGAGGAGGACGAGGAGGAGGAGGAGGAGGAGGAGGACGAGGAGAAGGAGGAGAAGGACGAGGAGGAGGAGGAGGAGGAAGAGAAGGAGGACGAGGAGGAGGAGGAGGAGGAGGACGAGGAGGAGGAGGACGAGGAGGAGGAGGAGGAGGAGGAGGAGGACAAGGAGGAGGAGGACGAGGAGGAGGAGGAGGAGGAGGAGGAGGACGAGGAGGAGGAGACGAGGAGGAGGAGAGGAGGAGGAGGAGGAAGAGGAGGAGGAGGACGAGGAGGACGAGGAGGAGGAGGACGAGGAGGAAGAGGAGGAGGAGGACGAGGAGGAGGAGGAGGAGGAGGAGGAGGAGGAAGAGGAGGAGGAGGAGGAGGAGGACGAGGAGGAGGAGGAGGAAGAGGACGAGGACGAGGAGCAGGAGGAGGAGGAGGAGGACGAGGAGGAGGAGGACGAGGAGGAGGAGGACAAGGAGGAGGAGGACGAGGAGGAGGAGGAGGAGGAGGACGAGGAGGAGGAGACGAGGAAGACACTCCGGCTGACAGCAAGGATTTCTTGGAAAAGGCAGGAAATCAAAGGGACAGTCTGTGTCCAGTTCTGGCCAGGTAATTACCCAGGAGTCAGAGAGAAAAGTGGGAACCTTGGACTGGGATGAGGCCTTCCAGGGGCTTCACTTCCTACTGGCTCTCTCCTCTTTTTGCCAACTACCTGCAAGAGGAAAAACAACAGGAGTCAAGTTCAAACACGGACAGGATGTGCTGGCTTCAGGCAGACTGCAGTGCACCTCGCAGGAATCACTGAAAGGCATGAACGGAACCAAGGGAAATTAAAGAAGAGCTGCCACCTCCAAGGGCTTCCCAAGGCAGGCTCAGAACCCTTACCAACGATTGGCTTTAATAAAGCAACTCACACAGAGTCACCAACACCACACGGACACAGCACCGTTCTTTTGGAGTGGAGTTCTAGAGAAATGCGGAAGAACGGAAAAGCCTTCCTAAACCCGGAAACTCCTTGAAGAGATAGACAGGGCACAGCTGCTGACAGAGCCTTGGGATTCAGGGGGAAAACCCCAAGTTTTCAGTCTTTAGCATCTTCCACTCTGCCATCGTTGACAGCAAACACGGCTTCAGCCTCAGGGAGACGCGGAGAACTCCGAGATTTTGCAGATCCTGCTCTCACCTCTCGCCCCATATTTTTCCTTTCTTCCAAAACGATGACAACAAGAAAAGTCAACTATTGCAGTTTTGCTTGCTTGATGTGTTTTTTGGTTTTACTTACACGTGACTTTCAGATCCCCATCCACACTCAGAATCATTCAAACCTTCGAGCACAGAGCCTCCAGGCACCGCTTATTTCTTCTGAGATTTGATTCAAGAAGACCATTTTTCAGAGCCTGACATGAGATTGGCAACTAAGTTTCATTTTACAGCTCTTCCCCTTTTTAAACTGTGTTTCCTCAAAGCTTCCCAATTGTGCTAAGCTTAGAATTCACCCCAAGGAAGACCTGAAAAATGCCTTGCCATTTCCTTTCCTCCTCCCTCAAGCCCCATCAGGCTGGCAGAAGGCATTAGTACTGTTTCCAGAGCAGTTGGCCTCACTTGTACTGTTGGTCTGTAACGGCTGCAACAAAATACGCCCTCCTGGAAGCAGTTCAGCACTTACTGATCACTCCTTTGTTTTGGCACTTCCCAGCCAGGGCCTGCGGGGCCTCCTGCAGGTGCAGGTCTTCGCTGACAAGGCTCCACTTGTGCAGCAGCAGCAGGAGCAGGAGCAGGAGCAGGAGCAGCTCCCTGAAATTTTAGAAAATATTAGAAAAATACAGGCAAAAATCTCACCTCTGTCCTCCCCTAAGAACATCCCCAGGACATCATCCCAGTTTTTCCCAGCTAGGAGCTGCAAGGAATTCAGGCAGGGGAAATGACATCAGGGAACAGCTTTGTAAAGTCAAAGGCAGAAAGAGAAGATCCACCAGCAAAGGGCAGGAAAGGGGAAAGGTTTCTGAAAACATTTCTGCAGTCTAATTAATAATTATTTCTGCTTCCCCAGCGAGAAGAACACAGACTCACAGCCATTCAGGCCTGACAGTCCCCTGCAGCCAGAGCTCAGCACACATCCACAGAAGCAAGTCCAGCATCTGAAAGAAAAAAAAAAAACAAAACAATCAAACCGGAAGGAAAAGGTGATTTCTTTGGCTTCAAAGTTATTTCAAGTTCTTAAAGCCCAACACAGCTGATAGGAGAAACAGAGCCAGGGCTCCTGGCAGACAGAGGGTGTTTTCCCCCCCAGGGGACTGCAGAGGAATTGTCTGGGACTTGGACTGTCCCTCGGGGTGACACCAGTTGCTGTGACTTCTATCATTCCATATATTTGACTCCCAAAACTTCCCAGCCCAGGGGCTTGAGCTGACACGGCAGCACAAAGATTGTTCTCTGTGTGGTGCCCAGATTTGGGGTTCACTGTCACCTTTGCTAGTTTAGATGAATTATACCCACGGCCCCGAATTCCCTGCTCAGTTCCCGCTGCAATAACCTCACAGTGCCTCACGGAGCACGGATATTCCCACGCAGAGCTGCTGCTTGAATGCCAGACGTGTCAGGAACCAGCAGAGCTTCCAAGGAAGCTCAGCAGGATGGGGACAGGATAGGTTTCTATTCCATAGATTTGGTTAATTATAACCCTCACCCCCTGGGGGTCACCTGTCAGATTTCCCTGGAATTCAGCCACCCCCTGAGCTCGGGCTCCAGGTGATGTTTCAGAGCAGGAGAAGGCACTGGCCGGCCTGTGCTGAGGCAGCCCCTGTGCCCTCGGGAGGACACAGCTCCCTGCAGGAGCTCAGCTCCTTTCCGAGCCCCAGCAGTGGCCTCTGCAAGTGCCTTTCCCTCAGGCAAGGGACGCCCATCCCTGCCTTCAGCACGCCTCCAGTGGGACCCACCTGCAAAAGCTTTCCATCACTTCTGCACTCCGGCCGGCTCCCTGGAAAAGTCCAGACTTCATCCAAACGAAACTCCATCCCACTCAAACCTTTGATTTTGAGGCATCTCCGAGGGCCGTTGCTCTGGATTTAATTTCTGTGAGGGAGGAGCGCCTTGGCTTTAATGCTGCCGACGGGTGATGTCCTCAGGCTGAAAGGGAGGGGATTTGGGGTGGCCAGGACATCCCTGGCAACTGTGTGGGAGCTCCGGGAGGTGGGAATTGCTGTCTGAGCCCCTCTGCAGACAGCCCGAGCCGCCGTTCCCAGGCAATGCCAGCTGTTCCCTGGGGAGCTCTTGGGCTGTGGGTGCCTCTGTCTGGGCTGCAGCATCTCCCCGTGCCCGGCGGGAGCAGCCCCTGGCCGAGGAGCCGCGGCAGCCCCGGGGCCGTGTCCGTGCCAGCCCCGAGCCCGGCCCCGGGCCCTGCGTTTGGCCGCCGCTGCCACGGGCGGGGCCCCGCAGGCACAGCTCCTCCCTGCACATCATCCCAGGGCTGCTGGCCCCGCTGGGGCTGCCGGCCTCCTTCCTCCCTGCGCCTCCGGGCACCCGGGACACCTGCAGGAAACCCCGAGGGACACTGCAGGCGGCACGGGGGGGCACCGAGGCCTCCGGCCAGAAAAGCAGCCCCGGCCTCAGCAGCTGCCATCAGTTTGGCCCGGCAACACTCACCTGCAGGAAACGCCCCTGTGCGGGTGGGACCGGCCCTGCCTCTCTGCAGAGCTTTGGCCGTGGAAGAAGGGAAGCCTCAGGACTTGTCCTGCTCCTTTCCGCCCGGAAAGAGACTTTGTGTGAGTACTTTTACGGCAGCTGTTGAGTAAATCCTGGAAAGGACAGGAAATCAGCGTCACTGGAAGAGCTTTGTGCTGTCGTGAGCTGCCAGCCACTTCTGCCCTCGAGCCATTCCAGGGGCTGGTGTGTGAAGCAGCTTTGGCAGAGAAGGCGGCACTGCACTTACCTTAGTGGGGCCAAGCGTTGCCATCCTATGGAGGTCCATCCCCATAATGCAGAGATTGGTTCAGCTGCTTGGAGCAGAGTCCGGGTAATGCCAAGGTGCTGAGTTCGATTCTCAAACGGTCCGTCCGCTTGAGAGTCAGATTTTAGGATCCCTCTCAGCCTCAGTATATCCTGTGACCTGGAAATAAGAGGAAAATTCTCGGCTGAGTTTTAATAAAACAGCTTTTGCCATTGCAGGGTGTGAGCTGCACTCGGTGATTTTCGGCCGCGACGAGCCCCACGAGCCTTCCGCCCTTCCTTGCCGCCATCATGGTTGCGTCTGAGGCCACTTCCGGTTCCGCCGGCATCTTTTTTGCGGCACCGCTAAGGCCCCTGGCAGGTGTTTACACAGACGCCTGACTAAATCCGCGAATTCGAACGCAAGCGCGGCGCGGCTGAGCACACGGCCCGTGTCCCCACACCTGGAGAAGCCGCGGAAAATTGCGCCCGGGCGGCGCCGTAGTCGGGGTTTCGTGCAGGCATCTGGCTAAACGCCTATAGGGTCCTTATTTTTTCCCGCCCTTTTGGCCGCCCTTTTTGGAAGGTCGGGCGCCTCGCGCCTGGGCGCCATTTTGTGAGGGGCGTCGCGTGATTTCCGCTTTTCCTTGCCGCCATCTTTGTTGCGGCTGAGGCCACTTCCGTCCCGGCCGCCATGTTCTTGGCGGCTCGGCATAGGCCCCCGGCAGGTGTTTACACAGACGCCTGACTAAATCCACGAATCCGAACGCAAGCGCGGCGCGGCTGAGCACACGGCCCGTGTCCCCACACCTGGAGACGCCGCGGAAAATTGCGCCCCGGCGGCGCCGTAGTCGGGGTTTCGTGCAGGCATCTGGCTAAACGCCTATAGGGTCCTTATTTTTTCGCGCCCTTTTGGCCGCCCTTTTTGGAAGGTCGGGCGCCTCGCGCCTGGGCGCCATTTTGTGAGGGGGTCGCGTGACTTCCGCTTTTGCTCGCCGCCATCTTGGCTGCGGCTGAGGCCACTTCCGTCCCGGCCGCCATGTTCTTGGCGGCTCGGCATAGGCCTCCGCCAGGTGTTTACACAGACGCCTGACTAAATCCGCGAATCCGAACGCAAGCGCGGCGCGGCTGAGCACACGGCCCGTGTCCCCACACCTGGAGACGCCGCGGAAAATTGCGCCTGGGCGGCGCCGTAGTCGGGGTTTTTGTGCAGGCATCTGGCTAAACGCCTATAGGGTCCTTATTTTTTCCCGCCTTTTTTGCCGCCTTATTTAGAAGGTCAGGCGCTTCGAGTCTCGCCGCCATCTTGATAGTGGAACCCACTAATAGGCCCCCTCGGCTGCTCGGACAAGCGCCTGACTGAATGGAATGCCGCCCGCGGCGCCGCTGCGCCCCCATCCCGTGTCCGCACACCCGCAAACGCCGCGGAAAATCGCGCCCGGACGGCTCTGTGGTCCGGGTGGGGCGCGGAGGCAGCCGGCTGCCACGCGCCCGGGCTCCTTGCCTTTTTCCCTCCCTTTCGGCCCCGAGCTGCGGGCGGGCGGGCGGCAGCGCCGCCCCCGAGCTCACAATGCGGGGCTGCCACGCGCGTCGGGGACGGGCGGGGGGGACAGCTGCACTACCGCTCTTTGCCCACAGGGTGGCAGCATTGCCGCACAGATCATGAAGGACGGGCACGGGGGACAGCTGCACTACCGCTCTCTGCCCACAGGGTGGCAGCATTGCCGCACAGATCAGGCGGGACGGGCGGGGGGGACAGCTGCACTACCGCTCTCTGCCCACAGGGTGGCAGCACTGCCGCGCGGCGGCGCGGAGCGGAGGCATAAACGAACGTGCCCAGGAATGCCCTGGCGAACAGCCTCCGGAATAAATGGCCCAAAAGACCCCCGAGCACACCTGCGAGAGCCCTGCCAGCAACCAGACCGAAACAAAACAGCCTTTCGTTCAGGCTCTATTTCAATATTTTTTATCTTTGTGATTCTGATACTTACATTCATCATTACAATTCATCTTTTATATTATGTACATTATACATCATGTATTATGTTTATTATACTATTACATTTATTATAGATATTTAATATATAAAACTAGATATGAAATAATTTATTATTTATAACGCTGTTATAAATATTACATTTAATTTAAATATCTTGTTTATTATGTACATTATAGATGTTTATATTATGTATATTAAATATATTTATAAAACGTGTAGTATGTAATAATATATTGTGTATTTTTTATTGATATTATTTTTCATATCCTATACTTTTTGTTATTTTTCTTTTTCATTATTTTTTAAATTTGTTTGTTTATATTTTAAACGATATTTTACACTAGATGAATTCATTAACCTAACACATCAGAAACACAATTAATTTGAATTAAATGAGCCTGGTTTTCTAAGGGGTAAAGTTTTAATCTTTATTTAGATAATATGGGCATATTTTCTCTATCTGTATGGGGTTTTTTTGGTGGGTTGCGGGGGAGTTTATTTTGGGGGTTTTCTTTTTTTGTTCGCTTTGTTTTGGATTTCTTTGCTAATAAACAAGCAGGGTCGGAGAGTTCAAAATAAAACGTCTACTTTGTTTTTATTGCCCCCTCTGAAATACGCCTCGACAGCCTGGACAGCAGGCTGCTGCTGGTAACACTGTGCACGGGTAGGAGGAGACCTGGTCGGGGCTGGGAAGGAAAAAAGGGCACCACGGTGGTCACAGCTTTCTCCCTTCAGGAGTTTTATGGAGCAGAAAATACAGAGCTTTTGCCAACTGCGCTCTCTATGACATCCCGACGTCCAGCGGGCACCGAGGTCATTTCTCATCTTTCTTGCCAACAGCCAAACCCCCAGGCGCCCGGGGGAAGAAAGAGTATGGGGAAAAAAAAAAAGGAACAAAGAAAACATGAAAAAAGAAACCAAAACTATAGAAAATAATAAATAAAATTAAAATACCAAAAGAAAAAAATTTCAAAGTAACAAAAAAGTGGAAAAAAATTTAAACAAAAAATTAAAATAAAAAACGAAAAGTAGTTTTAACAAGTAAATAAATAGCTAAAGAAAAAAAAATAAAAATTAAAAAACGGAAGAAAAAGTCTTTGAAAAACCACAAAACGCAACATGAAAAACCACAACAAAAGAGCACAAAAATACAAAAATAACAAAAAATAAAATACAAAATTAAATAAACGCAGCTCTCACCTCCTGCCACTGCCTAAAAAAGCGCCATGGCTTTCCTCAGTTATGCAGCAATAAGGGAAACAAACCCAGTGCCCCCCAGAACAGAAGGTTTTCTAGACAATTCCCACTTTTGCTTGGAAACAAATTCTATTTTAGTGGGAAGCTCATTTTGGACAAACACCCAAATGTGCCAAGGTAGGAAAGAACCAGCCCCTTGTGTCCAAGGAACAGCAGCTAGGCCTGGATTCAGGTTTTAATGGCATTTATGTAATTAAAAATGCAGTAAATTGAACTTTACAAAGAGACGAATCGTGGCAAATAAATACTTCAACGTTTTCTTGGGAATTCACAGAATTTTGTGGAGATGGTGCTGGACAATTGCTGATTTACCAACATTAATTGGGTAAATTTCCTTGGAAATGTGCTCTACAAGGTACAAAAATTCCAATTAGGATGGAAAATTGGAATAAATAAATATTCCCTTACTAAAATCAGAGAGAAAATCAGAGTTATTCCTTCAATTAAAAGGAAGGAATAACATCCAAATCCAAGCCTGCCTGGAAAACAAGCTCAGGAATTTCTAACATTGAAAACTTTTGCAAGAGTCATGAAGTTGGTGAAAGTTCATGGAATGATGGTTTAAAATCTGCTTCCTCTGCTCTGATTTAAAGGGAAGTGGGAATTCAACAGGTCCAGTTACTCCCATCCAACCTTGGACTGGGATACGGCCTTCCAGTGGCTTCACTTCCTACTGGCTCTCTCCTTTTTGCCCACAACCTGGAAGAGGAAAAGCAACAGGAATAAAGTCTCAAACAGGATGGCCTTGGTCCAGGCAGACTGAGGTGCAGCTCCCAGGGAGGGAGGCCAGGCTGTGCCTCGGGGAGCTCCGGGAATCTGGGATTGCCCGTGGGATTAAAGGGCTGGAAAAGCACACCCACCTGCCAGGTTCAGTGCTGGGACAGAGCAAGGCCGGGGCTCGGGGGCAGCAGTTAGAGCTGGGACTGCAGGAGAACACCCCAAACCCGGGTTAAACATCCGGCACGACACGCAGCACGCTCCGGGAGAAACTCGGGCGGGAGAAGCCCCGGGATGCTCCACGTTCCTTGCCCTTGGCAGCTGTGCCAGGGCCTCCCTCAGAATGCTGACCTCACCGTGCAGCTCCTACAAAACAGGAGAACTTATGGGAATCGCCCAGCAATCCATGGACTTCCAGTTATTAAGAACCACAGCTGCAGCGAAAGGTGTACAAACGCTACTGCAAACCAGCAGGGCTGAGGAGACGCAGGGATTTATTCCCGAGGGGACACAAGGATCCCTCAGCCAGCCAGGATTTCTCCCAGGCTCTTCCCACTGCTCTCTAAGGACACAAACAGCAGTTTTTCCCTCGAGTTCTCCTTTCCATCAATGCCAAGACTCGTGTTCTCCTCCAACCCCAGGTTCAGGAAGGAAAGTAGGAATATTATCACTGCACAGACTGTCCAGGAGGGTGTGACTGAGGCAGCAGCACCAGCTCCCACTCCACTGCTGCTCTGGATTCCTGAGCAGCTCCTTTCCATCCTGCCCTTCCCAGCACCATTCCCTGGGTGCCATGTCCACAGACACCTTCTCCATGCCGCTTAAAACCCACAGACACCAACAGAAAGGAGATCACAAATCAATTCACATGCTGCTAGTCAGAGAGAATGGGAGAGGCCTAAAAATCTGCATTTATTTTAGAACACTAGAGCAATTTCTTCATGACCCTGACTATCAGTGATGGGCAGATAAACACCTTCTTTAACTTACTACCTGCAAAATCATCAACTTTCAAGTTTAGTAAAGATAAAATTTTCCTCCAAAAATAAAAGAGGTGGGATGTTGGCGTTAGTGCTTTAACCTTCGGACATTAGTGGGTATTTGTAAAACAAATTCATTATTGAAGCAGCTAACTTGAAAATAAGGGGGTTTTACAATAAAGTTGACCAAAAAAGAGTCTCAAAATTAAGATATAGGCTGCACAAATATTTAAGAAAAAAAAAGTTGTCTTTCGTGCGTATAACCTGCCAGCCTCTCATGTTTTCAGTCCTTACCATTTATTTTTACCAAGGTGATGATTAAAACCTTGTCAAAAGCTCAAAAAAAAAAATTCCAGGACAAGGCAGGTGTTTTCCCAAGTACCCTCAGTGTGGAGCTGTGTCAGCCACAAGTGTTTGCTCCCGCAGCCCAGCCCGGAGCAGGCTCCAGCTGCTGCCCAGGGGGGTTACCAAGGGACTCACTTGTTTGAAGCTGTAAATGCAGGTGGCCTGCACTGGAGTGCCAAAAAATGTGAAATATGTGACTCTCACCTTGAATAGCGATCGATCTTCTCAGGGGAGCCCCTCACCCAGGATGGGGGGCTCTGCCACGGATTTCATCTCTCCGCATCTGAAACAGAGTCAGGACAAAAGTCAGAGTGCTGCAGGATACCTTGACAGCTCCAGACATCTTGTGGCAATCTAGGAATACCCTCTACAGTCTAACCACACCCCACATCACAAATTTCAAGCCCCCAGGACTATTACCCTCGTACCCCTACACCCAGACAGAGCAGCAAGGCAGAGCAGCTCCGGGCCAAACACACACCAACACCCGTGACACAGCACAGGACACACGAGGGGACGCAACAGGGACAGAAAACTCTGGGCAAGAAGAATGACCCTGAGGGTCCAGAGAACTCGGAATGAGATGACCGAGGGGCGATGGAAGGTGAGCTGGCCAGGCTCAGAGAACCCTGCAGGAACAAGATGCCATCGGGATGACTTATCCCAAGAAACACAGAGATGGATGCCTGAGAATCCTACGGTCAGAATCCTTGACCCGTCTTTGCATTCTCACAAGACCTAACCCGCCGGAATGGATCAGGGCGGTGCACGGCTGTCAATACAGCTCAGAACAAGACCTGAAAAGGCATCGGACTGGATGCTTGTGAAGAGAGATGGATTCTGATGAGTGTCCGAGCAGCTGAGACAAAGGCACCTGGCTGAGGAGCACAGAGATCAGAAATGCTAAGACTGATGCCAGGGGTTTTGACAGGCCCCTGAAAGGACTAAAGGAAAAGACAAGACACCAAACAGACAGAGTGCACAACAGACAAGTGACACAACACACACCAGGACTGCTCTGCCCTGCACACCTCAGCACTGACATGAAAAATGAGACTTTCCCTTCATGTAGCCTAAGGGGTCACATCTTGGTGCCCCCAACTCCAAATCTGACTTAAAAAACCCCTCCCGGTGATCCCTGCCCTGGCATCCTGCTTTCATCCCCTCTGTGAGCCATAGCCCTCCACTTATCTCTCAGGCATCCAGGGAGGCAAATCCCTGCCAGGTCCAAAGAAGGCCGCCTCTGCCTCAGGAAAATTCCTGCTGTCGCCGGGCTGTCGTCTCTTAGTCAGCTACAACAAAGAAAACCAAACATGAATGCGTGATCTTAGCAGCCCATCACCCAAAACCCGACAATTCTGCTACTCACTGTCTCCTAAGCTTGCCTGTGTCCTCGGCCCCGCGCTTCAGCTGCGCTCAGAGGCCAACGCCGGCGTCGCAGGGTCTGCCTGGGTAAAGAGCAGACAAGGTGACGTGGCAGCGCTGGAACTTGAGGGGACCCTCCCTCCTCCTCCTCCCTGACTCACCTCAACTCCTCGGCCGTTATCCAAGCCTACCTGGATGGGGCCTTCACAAGGAGAAGATCAAGGCTCCATCACAGACTCCTGGAATGCTCCCGGAGGGCTCACGGGTGAGGTGACGCGGGTCTGTCGTCCCGTTGGTGAGAGGGGAGCTCGGCCTCCTGCGAGTGGACTCCCTAAAACGCACAAGAACGGAGGCTTAGAGTTGCACCAGCGAGTGAGGCTTGAACAATAGCAACTGCTTCTGTCCACGAGTCACTGCTCACCTCGCCCACGTCAGCTTGACTGCTAAGATCCGGCTTCACCACCTAAAAATAAAGACAAAGAACAGAGCTGTAACACAGCCATCGTTTACACCTCCCCTGCAAACAGAAACAGGGACTGACCTTCTCAGGGGAGCCCCTCACTCAGGATGGGGGGGCTCTGCCACAGATTTCATCCCTCTGCATCTGAAAGAAAGTTGGGACAAAAGTCAGAGTGCTGCAGGATACCTTGACAGCTCCACACATCTTGTGGCAATCTAGGAATACCCTCTACAGTCTAACCACACCCCACATCACAAATTTCAAGTCCCCAGGACTATTACCCTCGTACCCCTACACCCAGACTGAGCAGCAAGGCAGAGCAGCTCCCGGCCAAACACACACCAACACCCGTGACACAGCACAGGACAAACGAGGGGACGCAACAGGGACAGAAAACTCTGGGCAAGAAGAATGACCCTGAGGGTCCAGAGAACTCGGAATGAGATGACCGAGGTAAGATGGAAGGTGAGCTGGCCAGGCTCAGAGAACCCTGCAGGAACAAGATGCCATCGGGATGACTTATCCCAAGAAATGCAGAGATGGATGCCCGAGAATCCTACGGTCAGAATCCTCCACCTGTCTTTGCATTCTCACAAGACCTAACCCGCCGGAATGGATCAGGGCGGTGCACGGCTGTCAGTACAGCTCAGAACAAGACCTGAAAAGGCATCGGACTGGATGCTTGTGAAGAGAGATGGATTCTGATGAGTGTCCGAGCAGCTGAGACAAAGGCACCTGGCTGAGGAGCACAGAGATCAGAAATGCTAAGACTGATGCCAGGGGTTTTGACAGGCCCCTCAAAGGACTAAAGGAAAAGACAAGACACCAAACAGACAGAGTGCACAACAGACAAGTGACACAACACACACCAGGACTGCTCTGCCCTGCACACCTCAGCACTGACATGAAAAATGAGACTTTCCCTTCATGTAGCCTAAGGGGTCACATCTGGGACATCCCCAGCTCCAAACCCGACTCGAAAAATCCCTCCCAGTGATCCCTGCCCTGGTACCCCGCTTTCATCCCCTCTGTGGCTCCAAGCCCTCCACTTATCTCTCAAATGTCTGGGGAGGTGAATCCACGCCGGGTGCCAAAGAAGGCTGCCTCTCCCTCAGAGAAATTCCTCCCGTCACTGGGCTGCTGTCTCCTAGTCAGCTACAATACAGAAAACCAAATATCAAAGCATAATCTTAGCTGCACATCAGCCAAAACCCAGCAGCTCTGCTACTCACCGTCTCTTAAGCAGGACCGGGTCCTTGGGCCCCGTGCGTGCTTCAGCTGAGCTCGGAGGCTGACGCTCGCAGCGCCAAAGCCTTAGAGGCATTACTGGCACCGAGCCCACCCACCGTGGCCTCCATTAGGGCTGTGAGCATCCCCGGTTAGAGCAGGACAGGAACGCAGGGTGGACATCCCCGGTGAACCTCAACCCTGTGGACTCTGCCCCACCACTGTCACTTCCTGCCTGGCCCTAGCTTAGGGCTACTGCCTGCACCTCTCAGGACTTCTGGCCTTGTCTTGCATTAGGATTGCTGCCGGCACCTGCTCTCAGGGAAACAGTGTTGGCAGCAGCGCTGTGAGGGCCGGGATGCCTGTACTCTGACTTGTATCCTAGGCTGTACCCCTGATTTTCACTGTGTGTTCTCTAGTCCTTGAGTCCTTTACCTCAGCCTCTGTGTGTATCACTGTAACCTCCCCCCTTCTGAACCCTGCTTCTTCAGAGCCCTAGACCTTGCAGCCGGGGACGCTCTGCACCGTTAGGGTCCCAAGAGCTGTCCCGCACGCAGGACAGGTACATCCACAGTTGTTCCCTGCCTACCCTAAGAAACGTGGCCCTGAGACAGGGCAGAGGCTGACAGAGCCGAACTCTTTGCGGTGGCAAAAGGCACGAAGCCTTACCAACCGCCGCCTCGAGAGGGAATCAGGAGCACTTCCACCGGCTGCGGAGAGACAGGGAATCCCAGGGTGGGTGGGGCGGGAAACCCCCGTTATCCCCAGCCCTGTTGGATCCTGCTCCCCACTATCGCTTCCTGCCTGGCCCTAGCCTGACAGTGTCTGCACAGGTCAGAGCTTCTGGTGTGTTCCTGCACTAGGGCTGCTGCCTGCACCTGCTCTCAGGGGAAGTGTGCTGGTAGCAGTGCTGTGAGGGCCGCTACACCTGTACTCTGACTTGTATCCTAGCCTGCTCCCCTGAGTTTCACCGTGTGTCCTCTAGTCCTTGAGTCCTTTACCTCAGCCTCTGTGTGTGTGGCTACACCTCCCCCCTTCTAAACCCAACTTCTTTAGAGCCCTACACCTCGCAGCCAGGCCTTCTGGCATTGTCCTGCATAAGGGCTCCTGCCTGTACCTGCACTCAGGGAAACGGGCATGTCTTTAGGGCTACTCCTTCGGGTCTGGGGTAGGGGTGGGGTCGGGCTGGTACACCTGTACTCTCAATTGGCACATCTTGGACATCCCTATCTCCAAATCTGACTCAAAAACCCCTCCTGACAAGTCCTGACCCAGCACTCCACTTTCATCCCCTCTGTGGCTCTGAACCCTCCACTTATCTCTTGGACGTCTGGGGATAAGAATCCACGCCGGGTGCCACAGAAGGCCGCCTCGCCCTCTGGGAATTTCCTGCTGTCGCCGGGCTGCTGTCTCTTATTCGGCTACAAGAAATAAAACAAACATCGATGTATGATCTCAGCAGATCTGTTGGCCAATCGGTCAGGGCGTAAGACAAGTGGACCACCTAAAACACACAAACAATAACATATGCTGAAGAGTTACATCAGAAACACCACCACACTTAACTGCATAAATATATAAATTTTCAAACAGACAACCCCAAAAAAATTCCAGCAAAAAAAGCCAACTCTTATCACCCCTAGTCAAACTACTGAATATAATAAAAACAACACCATGTCCAAACCCCTTAATAATACTCCAGAACATATACTCAGAGCCCCCCCAAAGTTAAAGACCTCCCTCTAGCCAAATAAAAAGGAAAAAGCCCACATCTTGCGACCTATATTAATTCATTAACTTAAAACTTTAAAAATAAACATTAAAGTTTAAACCTTTAGACAACACTAGCACACCATAGACGCCAATCCCATCACTACATGCCAAACCAAAACTTATTTCAACCTTTTGTGCTGCTGCTGCTCGGCACAAAGGTTTGTCCCTCAGCAGCTCCCGAAGTAATGTTCCACGCCCAAGGCCTCCCCCAGCCCCTGTGAGATGAACTCACCATCCTTCCATGAGCCTCACCTGGGAGCCCAGCATAAACCCCTCTCCTCCCGCAGCTCCATGCCAAACTCAGCTCGGGCTCCCCTCTTAAAGCAGTGCTGGCAGGACCCGCCCCCTCGTTATCCTTTACAGCTTCCACCTGTCCCCTCATCAGTGTGACAGCTCTCACCTGGGGCTGCTCTGTCCCCTCAATCATCCTGTGACAGCTCTCACCTGCAGCTGCTGCCAGTCCCTGCTGCTCATTTCCTGGACATTGCACTGTGTGCACTGACACGCTGGGGCACCGGGCTTTCCTTGCTGTGAATAAGGATCCCTCTGCTCCTGCACGTGCCCAAGGCTGAAACTGGGATTCCACCTCCTAAATTCCGTTTGTGTGAGGTTCACAATTCCTAAGGAAATTTCCCAGCAATCGTTACCCTTCATTTACATTTTCTCCTTTGGAATCATCACTACCTTATCTTTCTGTGCAAGTGTTCCAAACGTTCATTGGGAGTTCAGTAGCCGGGTTGGCTTGTTTATAACTTAGCTGACAATCCCAGGCTCAATCCAAACACCCAGAGATACAGGGAAATATGGAGACAGTTTATAAATACTGCCCTCCCCTGGTAGGTAGCTCTTCTCTGCACTTCCCTGGAGCAGATTTACTCCATCCTTTCTTCCCAAAAGCACCTCTCCAGCACAAATCCCACTTCTTGGACACAAACCAAACAGAAATCTACTACAGCGCGGCCTGGGGGGGGCCGGGGTGGAGCCCAAGGCCACTGTCCAACCAGTGCTGCCTCTGGCTCCTCGTTATTTACACTGAGAGCATATTGTAGGACGCTCTGCAACCTTTCTTTGCCATTCTGTATTGGAAAGAGGATGGATATTAATGACACACACGTCCACAAACAGTCTTTACGGTTCTTCAAAAAGTTAATAATGCCTGTAATAAAAATGGTAAGTAATATTGTGTCTCAGATTGTTTAAGAAAGTGGAAGTTCGAGCTTTAATGTCCTCCTGAGAGACGCTGAATAAAATCTGTCCCCTGAGTTTGCACACAGAAATAAAATACCGATTTTTTTGATCAAACAAGTTAGGTCTGTATGAAAACAGCTCAGGAGGCTTTCATGGCTCAGTGTGATGATGGCAGAGCACAGAACATTAAAGATGGAATGTTAGTCCCTGAATTAATGCCCTGATGGAGATAAATTCTTTTGCAAAGAGACACAATAGTTTCCTCTCCTTGTTTCTGAGTTCCCGAGCGATCCTGTAATTCCTAACCTGCACGAGTGCAGACCCATCTGACACGCGTAAGTGACATATCCGGCTCCTGGGCTCCAAGCCACGTGTCCCCGATGTCAACGGAAGTCAGGAACACAAAAACAGCTGTGGAAGAAAGTTGAGAGAAAAATCAGAACATATATTCTTCCCTTTCCACACAGTAATACCAAGCCAAGCTGTTCACCTCCAGGATTATGTTTTTAAATGGCTCCCTAACTACTTTTCCTAGATGGAAAATCTGGAGTGGCTTTGCCCATGCAAAACTAATGATCCTACTCACAAGAAGGAACAAACCAGTCTCCTGTTAAACAAAACAGTTTGAAATCTGACCTGTCAGCTGCTATCATTGACCAGCAATAGCAGTCAGCATCCAGGCCTAAGTGGACATTTTTTTGCAGACTATCTCCCCTCTTGAAATCATTTTGGGTTTTTTTTTTTTACACCTTTTGTTTCATTTTAGTCCTTGTGTCCCAACACAAAATTTTGTGTCCCAACACGATCAACAACAAATACAGAATTAGCTCAATAAAACCGCTCTTTTCTGATGGAAATGTCACCTCTATAAACTGCAAGGTTTTTATAGGAATACTGGCTCAAGAATTCAGTAACTTCAGGTATTCCATACCACATGATCCTGAGATTGCTTGGGCATCCAGAGTTTATAGTATTGGCTGAACTGGTAGAGCTGAGGATACTTAACAACTTTCAGGGACTTGAGATCTTTATCATAGGGCTGGAACATCAAGCAGAGAGCAAGTGGTTCTCTCTGAGAGTGCAGGAGGTCAGTGAAAACAGCAACAAGGTACTCCACGATGCGTGCTCCTAGAAAAGTAAAAATAAATTAAACTATTAACATGAGCACAGACACTGGGGCAACCCTCATTCCTTTGGGCCTCGGCAGCAGCCCACAAAGCATCACTCAGAAAAGTATTGAATAAGATCAAGAAGTGTTTGTAGTGACCTAGACAAATGTTCCTGACCACTGAGATACCTGAAAAATCCTCCACACATCAGTACTTGCTGAAGTAAATAATCCACCCTCACTGTGTTGTGCTAAATATGCCTGTATTTCAACAGCAAAACACCCCTGCCAAGCCCCACCTCAGCGAAGAGCTGATTTGCACCGGGGGCACGCACCCCAGTGAACGTGTGCAAGTTAAATAGAATTTTCTTTCAGAATTGGGACTTCCAGTCCACCCCCGGTGCTACTCGATCGCCAAATACACCCAGAGAACGCAGTGAGGTGCTGTGGAGTTGGCAAGTCCTGCTCCAAGCCCGCCTGATGCCCCTGGGACTCCAGCGCTTTCTTCAAGGAGGTGGCAGAACTTTGCCACCAGAGCTTCATTTCTGAAATAGTTTTCTTTGGAAAATGCATCCATTTCCTATTTAACAGCGCAGTCCTCTCTCCCTGATCTCGGAAGAGCTGCCTACAGCCATGGAAACCACTTTCCTCTCCTGGTCTCCACACTCTGTCCTTTAAAACACTGTGTTACTGAAGCCAACTACCTCCAGACCCAGACTGTCCATGCAGGGACAGTGTCTCTTCTCTTCAAGGTCAGGGAAAAGTGGCAGAGGCACCTACAGAGCTTCAATGCCTCTCCTGAGCAAGAAACACCATGGATTTGAATCTCCTTCTGCGTGCAGGGAAGATAATGTCATGTCTTAAGCTAAAAAACTATAAATGGTAAAAAAATTATTAAAAATGGGTAAAAATGATGCCACTTCTCACTCCACTGGTAGAAATGACACATTAAACCAAAAAATCTGTACCTGTTCCAGTTTCAGACTGAAGCAACAGCATATTCCTGGCTTCTAACGCAGCAGGAACAACAGCACTGAAGGGAAATGTTTGGACAATCACATCTTCATTTAAAGAGAGCCCGATTTCTTCATCTAAGCCATCACTGCCCTCGATCAGGACATCCACCATATAATCAGGACATCTAATAAGTGAAGAAAAAAATCTAAGCAGAGGATCTAGACTAACTGGGAAAACAACAGAGGCAGAATGCAACACTCCAGGAATATAAGGCATTTTTTTTAAATTCAATCCCTCCAAAAAAAAAAAAAAAAAAAAAAAAAAAAAAAACCAAAGAAAGGATGAAAGCCCCATTTGTCACGCAATACATTGTTAAGTGCAACACAAAAATCACAGCTGAACTTCACTTTGCCTGTCAATGCTGCTGTCCAGCACAGGCTGCCCAGAGAAGCTGTCGCTGCCCCCGGATCCCCGGCAGTGCCCAAAGCCAGGCTGGATGGGGCTTGGAGCACCCTGGGCTACTGAAAGGTCTCCCTGTCCATAGCAGGGGGTGGAACTGACAAGCTTTAAGGGGCCTCCCCATCCAAACCATTCTGGGATTCCACAATTCTATGAACAGCCCCAGGCAGAAGGACTAAATTTCCATTTGAGTTCAAAAATGCTGCTGCAAGAGCATGAATAGAGACTTCAAATACTGTTAAAGTGGCACAACCACATCAGAAATTACTTTTGGGGGTTAAAGTGGTAACTGCAACTTCAACTTCTACTTCTGATACCAAGTTCACATGGAGGGCTGAGTCCTGGAGGTCCTTACTTAACAGGATTTCTATAGTTATCCATCCCCAGTTTGCTTACTGGGGATAGAAAATGTAGCCCCAAGTCGTGAAATTGTGTTTGAGGAGTCACCACATACCAGCAATGTGAGAGACGGGGATGCTGATGTTATCAGAGTCCTGTTTAATTAAACACGGTGACCTGGAGCATGCTGGCTTCCTGAACCAGGTCTGCTGCCTTGTCTGTGCAGGGGCAGGACTCTGGCACCAGCTTCAGCAGGATCTGCCAGCAAAGGTGGAGAGGAAGGTAAGTGCGCTGGCTGTCAAGCGCAGGGGAAGCATATGCTGCTAAGAAAGACCGTGTGCAAAAAGGTGTTGGAAGATGGGCAGGTTTTAGGAGGACAACTTCCATATCACTTCTGCAGCATTCTGTCTACGGTTCCTGCTCTGCATGGGAGTGGAAAAAAGAAAGGTCCACTGCAATTTGGCATCCAGATTGCTACCACAGACTGAGTCCCTGGGGAGACCACACTGAAAATGAAGCACTGGGCATTCAGCATCCTGAAGAGTAACAGCAAGTGTCAGCTTTCCTTGTAAAAGACCACAATTCACTGAGGTCTGATAATTTTGGCACCTAAAGAGGAGATAAAAGGTACCACACATACGGCTCTCTACACTTATACCAATGCTGTAATAAGAACTGATCCTTTTGGATTGCATTTTCCTGCAAATAATTTTCCTGTCCTCCCATTTGAGACAAGAATGATGCCACCTCTGTATAAAGAACCCCAAACAACGCTTTTCTGAGAATCCGTTCACTGGTCTTTGACAGGTTTCTCAACAACAGAACAAAATCTCTAGTTCCCACCAACATTATTCTTTGCATTGTTCATCCAGCTAATTTGAACACTGTTACCCTTTCCAAAAACTGAATCACTGCTTCCTTCTGGTCTTCTTTTGCATTATCCAAATGTTCCAGCCAAACTGAAAGTTCCCTTCCATGTGTACTCAAACACGCCACTGTCACGTAAAACCTGTCCAGGAAACAAAGGGGGAGGTGTGTAAATAAACCTCAAAACACCTCAAATACAAAACTCCAAGAGATGCAGATCTTTTTGTACAGTAACTTCATGATTCCTTCTTTTGGGAAAGGAAAGAGGAAGCGCAGGTCGATGAAAAGAGGTACCTGCCACTCTCCTCACCCCCTCAACTCAAGAGGCCTTTTCTTTCCACTCACTAGTGGGACTTGTCAACTGCATAGTGGACAATAAAAACCTTACCTCTATAATTTCTGGAAAGCAGGTTATACTGCTTTCAGAGGGTTGTACATCTTCATGTCATCACAGGCAGAAAAAAAGTGCGCCTTACAAATAGCCTGTAGGACAGTTTAGAAAACTACTGATCTAACAAAGAAAATCATCGCTAAATTAAACCTGAATCCGGTGTCGACCACACAATCATGCAGTAAAGGTATCTGCTGCTTCAAGAACAAATTTTACCATCCTGGCATTTCAGACCTGTGGGATATAGTGAATATCCCGATATTTCAATTCAAATACGTACCCTGAAGATTAATTGTTTGCTGGAAGTTTTCAGATGAGAGTGGGTACTTGTAACAAACATTTTCATCAGTAAATAGAAGACTGATTTTTCACCAGATAGCTTCTCTGTTTCAGAGATGTCCTACAAGAAAAATGTATTAGAATTCCTCTGCTACAGCAACACTGTATAGGACTATGTTGCACTGACAATGATACGCAAGGTAAGCGTGTTACTTTATAGACCTGCCCAAAAGTCCCAAGGCCAGAAACCAGTGGGATCATTCACACTACTTTGCAGTCAATGAGCCAGCATCGTTGCATTCATTTGCAAAATGTTTGCCTGAAAAGCGGAAGAAGACCGTAGTAACAGAAACCCCCAACTATTGAAAGGGCCCAAGACAAAGCAATTTCCCTCATCAATCATATTTCATTCCCTAATCATTCCATGTCTATCCCTGCTACCTCCTCAAAGCCAGGTCCACTCTTTTCTCCTGACGTGACAAGCCAAGTCTTGACAGAGTTCTTATTTGACAAGCCTGCAGTAAAATAGAGTTGGGGCCCTGATGGTTTCCACCAACTATGGAGAGCATTAAAAAATGTTGGAATCCTCCTTGGGAAGGGGTGGGACGGCTCCCATCAGTAGCTCATTTCCCTGGTCTGCAGCTCAGGCTTTCCAGACAAGTGGAATCCAGCACACTCTTTCTTGTGAGGGAACATCTCCAGAGACACAAAGAGCTACAGCAACCTTCTCCTCCGTTCATCAGGGAGGCAAAAAATGTTTTTCCTGTAAAAAACCTTCCAGCTCAGAAGGGAGTTTTCACTACTGCTAAGACTGTAATTCCTGCTGCTTTACAAAAGGGTCACCCCTAAAATGTCTGGACTAATTTAATACAAGGTGATGCCAGAGGAAAACATTTGAGGACAACAGAGCAAGCAAACATAACTTTGCACCAGCCTCTTACCTGTACTCTGAACCAGGCAAACTTGTTGGCAGGAAGTTCCAAAGCCACTTTCAGGATATGGTGCTGCAGAAGAGGAGGGACCTCCTCCCGCAGGCCCTTTCCAGTGACGATACCTGAGGTGTGAACGCAAGAAACAAACTTCACTTCGGTCCATCTGCCTGAGACTTCAGAACATTCCTGTTTTAGGGTTTAGAACACAACTGTGAGACAAGCTGGCAATTCACAGATCTTCATGTCATGGGATCCCCAGACACACTGCAGCGAAGGCTGGCCAACCCAAGGCGGGAATCCAGCCCTCAGAGGGAGATTTCATCACCTAACCCCAGCACAAAGCACTGGTCGTGCATGGAAATATAAAATCTCTTCTATCAGTCTCAGCAACCTTGAAAAGCTGTGACCTACAGGCAGGACAAAGGACAAACTGGAGAGCAAAATACAGAATTTAACTCAACAAATGCTTGTACCACGACAATACTTGCTCCAGACAATGGAACTTCACACTCATGTCTCTCCCTGCATCCCTGCTATCACCAGCTCGTGAATAACCTCACTTATTCTTGTGACAGGTCAGGGAGCTCTCGCAGTGCAATCAGAACCTGAGCTGCCCCCATCTGACCTGACATCAGCAGCACAAAGCACTGGTGTCTGAGCCTCTCGGAGCCTGGGTAGGGTCTTTGTGGCCCTCATCAGAGAAACAACAACACATTTTAAAAAGTCACCACCCAGGCAATCCAACAGTAAGACCAAACAACAAAAACTTAATAAATAATAAAAACAGAACAGAGAAACTAAAATGGGCTACTTTTAGAAAACAGTTCCTTTATCTCCACAGAAAAGCAAACCTTCCCTTCTGCTGTGGACTTTGTAAACAGCCAGAGAAAACACTGGAGGAAATACGAACCCCCAACACATACCTTTTAGCAGCTTGCTAAAATCAAAGTTGCTCTGTGCTACCAAGTGGGGCACAACCTTCTGATAAAGACATGACCTGAAGCAGTGCAGCTTACAGAAGCAGCATCTCGGCATCATCTGAACCTAAACAAAATATTTCCATAATTGGCTTCTCCTTCCTTCACAGCAAGAGTGGAGTGTTGCACCTCCATTACCCAGCACAAGCATTACCAACTTTATTTCCAGCACGCTTGCCTAGGAAATGACCTGCCGTCTTCCCAACAGGAATGAGAAAAACACCCACGGAATCCCCAGTTTCCTTCCCCACACCTTCCTGTATGAATACTTTCAAAACTAAATCCACTTATTCGGTGCTTAGATCGAGAGCTGCCGTTTCTAATTTGACTCACAAGTGCTCACACATATAAAGCACAACCTGAGCATCTGAATACTCCCTGTAAGAACCCCACCAGTCCCACTGCTGTTCAGTGCAGGGCTGAACAACAGGAAAAAGCGAAGGAAAGGATATGGTCGTGCTGCTGATTTCTGGGCGCGCTACTTTTAGCTAATGTCAGGTAGGTTTGGCTGGGGAAGTGCACGAGACAGTACACTACAGTTTGTGGCAAATTTATTATTTCAGTTAAAAATTTCTCTCTTTCCCTTTCCCCTTTCAAAATAAGACTTGTCAGGGTAAGCTTTTGGCAAGAGGCAGACAACAAATACCTGTCTGAGAGAAACAGCAGTAGCACTTAATGCAACTGTTCACTTCCTAGGAAAAGCCATCTCAGGTTTCAGTTGTAACAGGAGGAGGCATAAAAGCTACTTGTTATCCAGCCATTAATGAAAGCAAGCAAAGCACATGGACCAAAACAATCAACACCTAACTCTTCCCTGTTAACTTCATCTCCCTCAGGGAGCTAGAAAGAACTGGATGAAAGCCACAAATAAACTTTGTTTGCCTGAGTCTCAGCTCCCATTAGAAAGGAATTCTCTAGAGGCCACAATGCAAATAAAGCTGTTAAAGGTGAACTGGGAGTAAGTGACAGCATGATGACCACAGAATGCTGAGGAACTACAGCTGCAGTCCTACAGAACCTAGCTGCCCCACTGGTTTCCAAGCCTTGGACTGTCAGTGCTGACATTTTGCTGCCCCATTAGTGCTCTCTACCTGGTTTGCATTTTAATTAGGTCATGTAAATGACCGTGCCTTAGAAAACAAAAACCCAAATGCAATTATGAAGTACCTTTTAATTCCAGCACCTGTGCCAAGACTGTATTGCCACCAGCAATGAGAAAGGAGAGAGCAAACTGAATACAGGCCATGCGGGCATCTGTTCTCCCCTGGAAACATAAAAATGTAAATATAAAATTAAAAAAAAAGCTGTCAGCACACAGGTGGTACCCAACTGCAGAATCAATACTGCAACTGCTGATTACCTGTACCAGTGCCACAAATGGGTAAATGAAACAACTTCTGTAAACATGCTGCATGCAGCCACAGACCCACATTTACATGCAATACATCCACAGTGTATTCAGCTAAAACGCTTCTGGCATGAAGCAGATCACTTTTACCTAAAAAGGAAAATGTGCTAGTTCACGTGCTCTTCAATTCCAGAGATATGAGACCAGGCCACAGATCTAAAGAAAAAGGAAACATTAACAGCAGTTTCATGCCAAACCCTGTATCACTGAACCTCCTCACTTGTGCCCTGCTTGGTCAGGTCACAAAAATGCCCATTAAAAGGGGCAAGTATAAAACTACCAACTCAGGCACAGTGGAAGCAGCGACACCCTGACCTGTAACAGCACCACAGGATATAAACAACGGATCACGGAACGGTTCGAGTTGGAAAGGATCCTAAGGATCACCTCATTCACCTCCTGCCATGGGCAGAGATGGCTTCCACTATCCCAGGGTGCTCCAAGCCCTGTCCAACCTGACCTTGGACACTTCCAGGGACAGGGCAGTGACAGCTTCTCTGGGCAACCTGTGCTGGACAGCGTCTCACCACCCTCATGGCCAAGAATCTCCCCCCAATATCCTATGTAAATACACCCTCTTTTAAAAAAAACCTCATCCCTCATCCTATCACTACACTCCCTGACAGAGTCCCCCCATGGTTTACAATTTTTTTTAAACCTGCTGTGCAAAATAATCTGCATGTAAAGATGATTCTGTGTATGCAAAAGATAAGGCAGCAGGGACTCATGAAAAGGCTGAAAGAAGAAATATAGAAACAAACAAAATTTTGCTGGAAGCTTTGGGCCTGGTATTTTTGTGTTAAAAACTCACCTCTGATAACCAGCTGTGACACAATTTCATGGAAAGCTGTACAAGAGTAAGACCTTTTGGATGCTTGTTTCCTTGTACCTTACTGGAGCACTTGAGCAGCTTGTGGTCAAAAGACTACACCCAAGCACTCAAAATTAAGGGTGGAGGTACTCCTGCAGACAACTCCTGCAGTGAGGTCAAAACTCGAGGAATCTGACAGTTCCAGAACTATAAAAGGTGGTTCCAGGGAAAAAGGGATGTTTGGTTTTTTGCCTTCCATTTGACTGCTTAATAAAGAAAACGCCTGAATTTTCACCTCAGATGGCACAAACCTAACACAAACTTACACATTCACTCTGCAAGTAATCTTTAAAATCTAGAAACAATATGTCAACATTGCAAACAATACTGGATTAATTTTATACTTGCATTTGGAATGACACTTAGATATTCTTGTTCTGGTTTGTGTCAATCCTGACTATTTTTAGCAAACAGGGAGGAAACAAGAGATAGTTTCTTCAGGAAAAAGAGGAGTGACTTCTTCCCCTCACTCACATATTCCTCTTAAGGATTTCCAGTTAGAGATAATTTGGATTATTCTGTTTATGCTTTCAAACACAATTACCCTGTATTAGTACTGAGCAATATCCCCTCTCCAACTTCCATTTATTTCAGTGGGACCAAACCACAAAATGACTGACTAGTTTCCAGGAGTGTACTATCGCTTTCACTCTGTTTTAGACACCAGAAGGACAGTTCACAGAAACTGTACATTTATGTTTCTCCACAGCTCGTTGGCAACACGTAAGGCATTTTCATGTGTCCAGTTAGGCACAGTCAAGGACTTCAGCCTGACACAGGACAGGAAGGGAGAGTTAAGTTCTTGCAGATGAAAATACAACAAACATTGGCAACAGTTTGTTCCCAACAGTTAGCTAAAAATGCTGGTGGAGCCATGGCATAGCATTTCATTGCATGCAGGACCTTAATTTACCTTCTTGCATCTTCTTTCCAACAATCCAGGCAGGTATTTCATTGAAATCGAAATGACTATATAGATCCCTTGCTGAACCCGGGCCCTGAGCCACCATTGCTGACAGCAGTGTAAGGCACCCCTGGCTCATCCTAAAAAGACAAAGCAGAGGGAAAACCTGCAGGTTATTTCCAGGATCATGGTTATACTAATCACCAAACCAACAGATTAAAACTTCAAGAGAAAATAGAAGGGAAGTTAAATAATCAAAGCAATTATTTTAGGTAGTAATAACAGCAGCTGGGAAAGAGGGGTGAGGGAGGAAGGGAGAAGGAAATGCCTTTTCATATTCTTCCCCAAAATTAGGCCATAAGGTGAGGCTGGATATTCCTTTTATCAAGTAGTTTAAAAGGGTGAAAGTGTCAAAACGAACAACTCTAAGATGACCTGTTCATGGCAGTGGGGCTGGACTACGCAAGCCTTAATTATGATTCTATGAACTCCTAAATTCATAGAGGTCTGCCATTTATTTCAACAGGAATACATAAGAGGACAGCAGACCTCCATCATCTGAACAGCCACTACCATGAACACATTTGTAACCTGTCCATCGTGCACCTGTCATGGACAATCTGTAAAAAGCCGTGTGGTTCAAGCAGAGATCCCATCTAGACATGCAATAAAGAAAATCCCTCTGCACAGCAAAGAGGTTGCACAGAAAATGCAGAGCATCTCCCACCAGAAATCTGCAGCCCCCTCTGTGCAGGTTCTAGAAGGATTCCTCCAGAACCTGCAATCTTTAAACATTTCATCAGAAGTGCACATCTTGCACAGCCTCAAAATTTGTTTCCAGTTTACACATTTGAGATTCTTTGTCAGGTTAAAAAGCCTGCTGCAATAAGATCAACTGCACAGCTCAGGAAGCACAGCTGTGCCTATGAACTAGGCAAGCAGAGAAAAGGTTTTCCAGTTCTGCTCAAAGACTGAAAGATGAGTCATTTGCCTCGGCCAAGTCAATTTCAGTCTGATTTTTTCTCTGCTTCCCTCTTCCTCCCAGGTCTGTACTGAAATGTCTCTGGCATTTGCAACTTTTTTCCCCATCCACAGGAGCATGAGAAATTGTTTGGTCTGGACTAAATAACAACAGTTATTGAGCAACCTAAAATGACCTCAGTTTTAGGAGACTGAAAAAATTACAGAAAAAGCCAGTCTGAAAGAGAAAAATCTATTATAAACATGGCAACCTGACTCCAAAAAAAATACAGGAAAACAAAGAACTCAAGAGCAGCTCTTTTTGCTGTCACAGGAAGACTGCCCAGCCCTGTTCCACGCAGTACATTCCACCCCACAAATCAAGCAGCAATAAAGTAAGAGGACTCAAGGTACCACCAGTGTTAGCTCTCACCAGGGCAGGCCCAACCGATGAAAACTACACCTTCAGGAAATTATCCTACAGCACTGGATTGTATGATGCATCAGAGCTTTCACTTTGCAAAGACTTCCACAGGCAATTATTTTATGACAAGTGGAAAAGGATTATTAAATAAAGGTGGATTATTAGCAATAACTCAAGATGAATTTCGAAACGTCCCGTACAGTCCCTCCAGATCAACTGACAGAGATTCTCCAGCAGAGCACCAAGAAGACTTACTTGTGATTTTCAGAATACAAAGCAGCATAGACCAGTCTCATATAGGAATGAATCAACTTTCTGACGATGTTCATTCCCACAAATGTGAGCGGTCGCTGGCTGTCCTCAGTAAAATGGCTTCTAGGGCTTGAAAGACTAACAGCATCTGCCGGATAAAAAAGTATGTTAGTATCTGACAATATCAGGTAAGACTTGAAATTATTAGCTGAGCAAATAGTAATAACCACCATCGATAAAGGGTAACCCCACCCCAAGAGGAAAGCTTCCACACACGAAAGTGACATTAACTTTTAGATTCTCTCCCAAATTAATGCTTCCTCTCGGAAAAGATCACTTTGGAGAGCATGTAGTTTCAAGGAATCATTGCTTTAAGAGACGGCTGCTCCTAAGTGGACGACGAAAAACAAAATGTCCCCGAGAAAAACACTGGGGCTGTTCCGGTCTTGCAATTATTTCCCTGCAGAGGAATCCAGAAACCACACAGCACTGGGCTGCGCCCATTACAAACACCAGCCCCTGTGAGCAATGGGATATTGAGGGAAGGCTGCCACTGAACACGACACAGATAAAAATGATACTGGAAGACAAAGAATAGCAGGCGATGGTTAAAAAGCCACACAATACAGTACTATGTTGTAAGCAGTCAGCAATGCTGCACCAGCATTCAGAGTGAAAAATTATTGAACTCTTTGTTCATTCGTCATATTCTGATGAGGATAAATTGTGTCCAGCTAAAATAAGAAAAATGAGGTCAACTTTACCAGCGGCTTCCTAGAAATACTGATATATCAGGGAGATACCTAAGAACATTTACTTTCACCAGACTATTATTTTGCTTACTTAACTGCTTTTATTGATCCCCTTATTTCCTAAAAGATCTTTTGATAACATTTAAAGAACCTTAACAGCTTGATTTGGACGGGACGATTGGCTGTGTGTGTCATTAAATCCAGGAACATCTATGAACTGAAAAGAGCATCTCCCACTCGGTAGGTGCTTCTGCCACTGCTACTTCCAGAAAAAAAAGAAAAAAACCAAACCAAAGCCATAATCAATTATCAGAGTTATCTACACCACAAAGCATTTATTCACAGAACCACAGAGTATCTTGAGCTGGACCCACAAGGATCATCCAGTCCAACTCCTGGTCCTGCACAGCCACCCCAACAGTCCCACGCCTGACAGCGCTGCCCAAACCTTCCTGGAGCTCTGGCAGCCTTGGCCACTGTGACCATTTTCTGGCAACCTTTTGTCGCTTCTTCTCCAGGGTGGGATTGTTGGGACTGCAGCCGCCAGTCCCTGAATTACAAGCCCCCTGTCCAACTTACTTCACTTTCAGGCTTCCTTTCTCCATCGAGAAGCTTGAATATCTCAGCACACTCCATGGAAATTTTCACGTATCCCTCCACGACATCGTACACTTGGGCCGATGGCAGCGTCCTGGCGACGGACACGAACGTCTCCAGCCCTGCAAAGGAGCAGCGTCAACCCGGGGCACCGGCGCCCCGTGCAGGGCCCGCTCCGGCCCGGCCGCGACCCTGAGGGGCCGAGCGGTGCCATGTGCGCCAGCCCCGCCAGCAGCAGCACCGGTGCCACCCACCCCCTGCGACGTGCCCCGGGACAGCCGCCTCCGCCCGGGACGGCGCGGCCGCCTCCGCCCGGGACGGCGCGGCCGCCTCTGCCCAGCGCAGCCGCCTCAGCCCGGGACGGCGCGGCGCGGCCGCCGCAGCCCGGGACGGCGCGGCCGCCTCCGCCAGGGACGGCGCGGCCGCCTCAGCCCGGGACGGCGCGGCCGCCTCAGCCCGGGACGGGACGGCCGCCTCAGCCCGGGACGGCGCGGCCGCCTCAGCCCGGGACGGCACGGCCGCCTCAGCCCGGGACGGGACGGCCGCCTCAGCCCGGGACGGCGCGGCCGCCTCAGCCCGGGACGGCGCGGCCGCCTCAGCCCGGGACGGCGCGGCCGCCTCAGCCCGGGACGGCGCGGCGCGGCCGCCTCTGCCCAGCGCAGCCGCCTCCGCCCGGGACGGCGCGGCGCGGCCGCCTCAGCCCCGGGACGGCGCGGCCCCCTCCGCCCAGCGCGGCCGCCTCAGGGCGCGCCTTTCCCGCCACGCAGAGCCCCTCACCTTTGGCGGCGGCCGCGGGGTCCCGCAGCAGCGCCGTGAGGCGGGCGCCATCGAACTCCTCGTCCCGCGGGCCGCAGGCTCCCCGCTCCGCTTCCCGGCCATGCCCGGTTCGGAGCCGGCACGGCGGCACCCCGGAATCGCCGCTGCTCCCGCAGGCAGGGGCGGGCGGAGCGGGAGCGGCAGCGGCCCGGAGATATCGCGGCCCGGGCAGGGTGGTGGTCCTGCGGTCCCGCCCCGGCCGAGTTGTCGGGCCTGCCCAGCGACCGGTGCTCAGGTGAGCAAAAAGAGTTAAAAATAGTTACCATGGAACGGCACAGAGTCCCCCTCCGGTTCACAAATTCAGAGTGTGCAGAGCCCGTTTTTATACAGTTTTTGGGCTTGGGCAACCGATTACGTCATGGGTTCTTTGTGTGTATGATTCTTGATTCATATTCATCTAGGGTCTTTTACGGTTGCAAGTCAGGTGAATAGTTTTTTCCGGGGAGACAGAAGCTTTTGTCCGGGTTTGCTGGAACCGGGTATTGAGATGTATGTCCTTGACGACAGTCGGGATGATGGCTGTGGGGCGCTGAGCACTCGGCTGACGGTGGCTGATGGCGGTGCTCAGCTCCATCAGCCAGGGGTCACACCCTCCTTTCTCTCCGCGATGGGTGATTATCTTCCCTCTCGGCAGAGGAATGTCTTCCAGGAACCCCGCATTCCTTTACGCTTAAGAAAGTGATGTTATCCAGTAAAACACAAACTAACTCTAAAATATCTACTACACAGGCTTATAAAGTATATTATTAAAAAACCCACGAATTAATCTCAAAACATTCACCTCAATCTCGTTCCACCATCCCTTCCCACCCCCTGCCGTGGGCAGGACACCCAGGCGGCTTTACCTCTAGTTCAGTCAGGCCACAGGGATCCGGGGCAGCCACAGCTTCTCTGGGCCCTGTGCCAGGGCCTCAGCACCCTCACAGACGAGAATTCCTTCCCAGTATCCCATCTGCAGCGGTCTCTCTCTTTCGTTTCAGCCTTACAGTTTTCTTGAAACTTAAATTTATGCAGGTATCCAAATACATTGGCAATTCCAGAAATCGGTAAGCACATAATATGGAAAGTAAATAACATTCTCAAGAGGGAGTTGCTCTGTTTTTGAGGGGGTGAAAAGAAAGGCTAGTGCTAGCAGAACTAGGGAAAAAAAAATTGATTTAACTCTGTTTTAAAAGGCTTAAAGTACCCATACTGAGATCTTCAAGGTAAAAGTCCTAGTTACCAGGCTTACAAGCCTGATAGTTATCATCACACCATATTTCATGGTTCTAGTATTTTAAAAGTACTGCAGAATGCTACTGAAAATTATTTTTATTTCAACTTGAAGTTCAATTATTCTCTCCCCTCACTGCCTGTGGAGCTGTTAGAGGCTTCCAGGAGGCTGGGGAAGCAGACTACGGGTTTCATTTCCAGCCAGGTCACTTCCATGTTCTGCTGGAGTGGACTTTGAAGCCTGTGTCCTTTTCTTTCTCTATTATATCTGACAACTTTCCTCCCCCGAGTCTGCTTTTTGGCAAGACGCATTTACGGAGGGTCAGTCGAAGACCTCAGGCTCAGAAAAAAATCATCTGTTCTGCTGTGCTTACGTGTGCAACAGATGGGAGCAGCAATGAGTCGAGTAGTAACTTCTGAGCTGCCCGGTTTTTCAGTAAATCAAAATATTCTGTGATTCTTGCCAGATGAACTTATCATCATATCCAAGTTACACACACCCCTCTGGCATTTTCCAGGCTAAAAAGCAATTCCTGGTCCCTTGCATGAACCTCAGCTCCCCCCCTTGTTCAAGGAACAGTTCTAGATACAAGACTAACTGAGCCAAGCGACCCTTTCCTGCCTCAGTTACGTCCTCTGAGGCCTTTACTGTCCTGAACAGAAGGTAAACAGCCAAGCCCCAGCCCTGCAGTCCTGCCCAACTTGCCTTTGCTCCCAAACCTGAACCTTTTTCTTTGCTGTGGGATTCCTTACTCGTGCAATCCTGAAGACAAATATCTGATTTGGCAGATGAGACCATTTCTAACACAAAATCTTCACCGAGGTTTCTCTTCTGATTTCAGCCTTAAGCACTCCCGTCCTTCTCAGGCAGCCCCTATCTCCAGCCGTTAGCCATGGATCCTTGCTGTTCTATAGCTGACATTGCCACCCCTCAAGTCTCTTGATACGCATTTACATCACTCCGTAACGGCGTCCTCCTGACCCTTCCCAAACTCAGCCTGATCTCCAGGCCTACAGCCTCTCCCTGCAGATGAGGGACTATGAGAAGGGCTGCAGACAGACCTTTGCATGACCCCAGCTATACAGCCCATGCTAATCCCAGCCCAAACCTGTCCTGCTGTTGGGATACCCCACTTACAGTTACAGTAACCCCTGTGGTGGTTTCACTTCACTTCATCTGTGAGTTGCAATCTCCCACCCTTCACTCCTTTGGTAAGAAACGCATTAGTGTCTTAAAATAAATGTTTCTTTTTATGTATAAATTAAGTATAGAAAGCATTCAGAGGGAATACATTTAATCCAAAATCGCACCTTAAAACTGTAGCTCTCAGTGTTCGCTCTCAGTTTACACAACTATTACACAGAAAAGTTTCCTTCAGTTTTTCCCCAAATTTCATGTGTGATATAGAGCTCTTTGTCAAATCTTCCTGCTTTCCAGCCTTTGGCACCCTGAGGCATGGGATGACAGAAGGAGAGAGGGTGACGCTGCCCAGGGATGGGCTGACAGGACCACCTCCTCGGCACAGCCTCCCAAGAAGGGAATGCTCCCAACACTATCTCTTCTTTGTCATCACATGTCCAAATGCCCTGTGCCCTGCACCTCCATGATCCTTGCTGGGATCAGCCCAGTGCCAGCTCACACACTTGGACACAGTCATTGCAGAGCTTGAATTCCAGGAGTTCGGCATCGAGGAGTCCAGGGTATGTGCAAGGTCCGTGCATGGACCCAGGAGATGAGTGGGCTGGCAAGGCTGAGGTAAAACCACAACTTTTTTTACTCTAGATGCTGTAAAACAAAATCATCTCTCCTCCTCTTCTTC
The DNA here is from genome assembly GCF_029207755.1 of Chamaea fasciata. NCBI lineage: Eukaryota > Metazoa > Chordata > Aves > Passeriformes > Sylviidae > Chamaea > Chamaea fasciata. The sequence goes on from NW_027094086.1 coordinate 56,406, forward strand.
CTCCTCCTTCAATCCCGTAGTTATTTCAGCTGGAGTGCAAGGAGTGCATTTTAAGCCTGACTAATGGCAATTTATCTTCCTCCCACGAGGAATATTAGAGCCTGTCGATATGGGAGGATCTGCCGACCAGGCATTATGAGCATCAGGGGTTTGAGTCAGAGCATGGTGAGACTCTGGAACTGGGCCGCATGCCCAGGTGCTGAAGATGGGTGGAAAGATCAGAAAAAGAGGGAAGAGGACAGAAAAGTGTCAATGAGCAGGCTGTGCATAGCCAGAGGAGGCATTTGCTGAGAGCACCTCTGAGTATCTACTGCGATTCTCGGGTATTTCTGTGTACTGAAATCCTTCCCACCTTATACACATGGAATAATCTTCAAGCATCATCCAGTCTGAGTTTGACAAAGTCACTGAGTCACAGAATTTACCAGGGAGCCCTTACAGTCTTGATGGGAAAAGCAGGCACTTATAAGCACTGCAATATCATTTTAAATTTTTGTTATATGCTTCTAATTTCACTGTGCTCAGGTCGAATTAGCCTGAGGTCTGGATCTCAAAACTATTAACTCTCACCGATTAGATATTGATACGGGCTATTCTTTTCTGAAACACCATCAGTTTTGCATGCCTTTGCATACCTAACTTGAGACATCTGGAAGCCCGATTTTTTCAAGGCTCTTGGAAAAGCCACAGTTTTTTCAGTGTTTTGACATTGATTCTGTGGCTTTGAAAAGCTTCTGTCTTGAATTTCAAGTACGTAGTCATTGGTCATTTTGGAAAATCTTGTCTTAAATACTTACGGAAGGGGAACAGTGTCATGATAACGACCCATCAGAGGCAGGCTCATAAAACCGTAGTAAAGCACTTTGACAAAGAGGGTGATTTCCCTGACCGTGCTCCACCCAGTAACTGTGGCCTAATGTCCTTCCTAACTGAGGGGCAGGACACACAGTCTTTCCTAGTGTGTCTTTGAAACATCATGTCGGGAAGTGACCAGGGACATTCTCTTGTTTGCAGCAGTAAGCTCTCTGAGATGGGACATGCCTCTCACTTCATGTCTATACAAGTGCCAGGTGCACTGCTAGAAAAAACAATCTGCGTACAGGAGAAGTGCCAGCAAGACTGGCAGCATTCAGGGGGGTGGGGAGCGGGGACCTTCTGCTGCCTCTCCTGAGGAAATGGAGTGAGGTTTCATTCCAAATGAAACGTGAGGAGACTGGCTTTGCAAACTTCATGGGTCACATCTTCTGTCTCGTGAAGTGGTGGGGGTCTCTATGGTGTTTTGACTAGTTTGGCCAAGGAGCAGCTCATGATCACCAAACACAGAACTTGCTTAGCTCAGCTCACTCTCTCTGAAGCAAGTCAAAAAATAGCAGAAAACAGCAAATCATTCCCCTCCTTCTAAACCTGCTGGGTGGAGTACTTCACTCAGTATTCATTCCAATTTCTATTTACACACACAAGAATGTTTCCTAACTCTGGCTCACAGAATTGGTCCTCTCCAGTTCAAATTACAGCACACTTGAAGCTCTTGTTAGATCGTATCATCCATAGCGCCTTGTGAGAACTTACAGCATCCAAAACACATTCAGAATTGGAAAAAACTATGGAACAGGCTTCTCTACAACGATTTTCAGCTTGTATCCATAGAAATAGAGGTTGGATTGGGGAAAATGCGCTCTGTTATTTTAAATAATCAAAATGTAGTGATTACTGTAAGGTATGTGCTTTGTTTTAAGTGGTCTGACACTCATTTCCATAGAAACAGAGAGAGGATAACAGCCCACTTGTTTGAACTGTCCTGTGGATTCTGTCTGTGTCAGAATGCAGGAATATAAAGCTTTTAAAAATGTGGGAAAGGCCTGGGGTTTTGTTCTTAATTATGGGGGTGTTTTTGTTTGTTTTTTTGTTTTTTTTTTTTTTTCTTTGTTTTAATTCTCAAAAGCCAAAAAGAACATTAGGGAACTTCTTGGAAATTTTATTCTGGGCGAATAGAATGAAAATGACAAATACCAGCTCTTAAAAAATTACAGGGGAGAAAGCAGGAAGAAAAAGCAGTAGGATGGGGAGAAGTGTACACACACACACAGAGGAATGTGTGTGTGTGTGTGTGTGTAAAAGTATTTCTGAGATATTTTTCTGACAACTCTTGTTATTCTACATTAGATCTAGTGATTTTTTTTCACTAATAGAAGATTTTAGACCATCTAACTGAACTATTTTATTTCAAATTACTATTTTCACATTCACTTTCTTTATTTCACATTGTTTTCTTCTTAACTGACACACTAATTTTATCGGAATTTCCATACACTAAGCAATGATATGAGTTTTGAATTGGCAGTTTGGCTGAAATTCATGGGAAAATGAATATCAAGGAGAAAAAGAAGTGAAGTGCTCAAATTTTGTCTTTGCTTTTTTAAAGCTTCCATGTAACAACACAATTCCTGCATTTCTGGCACAGTAAAATGATTCCAAGTTCAAAAGAGAGAAACTCACTGAAGCAGATGTGATATCTTTCTTGGATTCTAACTTCTAGACTTTCAAGTGATTTTTTTCTTTGGGGAAAAAATGAATCCAATTCCTGTTGCTCGTGAGGGAAGGACAAGACTGAGATACTGTAATTCTACATGCTGAACATGTCTGGATTAGTTATATTGTCTTCCAGCAACTGAATATTGCCAGCTTGTAGAAGCAGCTTTCAAGGCTGTAGCGAAGAGGTGCATTCTGCACATCGTGATAAACACTTGCTCCCTTCCTGCCTTTGTGTTTTATGCTACTGTCTCCAAGTTTTCTATTCACACACTACCCATCACGGGGGATAGCAGAGATTCGCAAAAATACTTTTTATATTTTAGGGTACATGGTTTTTAGGTTAATGTTGAATAGCAAAGTAGCCCCCATTCAGCGGGAAAAGAAAAAGAAAGTGTATACATATATCTCAGTGCCATTCTACTGAAAGCATGTCTTCAGTTCCTGTCAGCCACAGTGTCCGTGAGTTTTCCTTCTCCACAGGAAGGCTTCCCTGGAAGATGTGTACAAGCCGGAGCACCCAGCTGCCTCTTGCGCTGTGCTGTCTTTCAGCCCTCCCCGCTTCACCTCCCTGGAGGTTACCTGCATTTCAAACCTCTCCCAGTTCAGTCATTCCACTTGGAAACTGCCTTTGCCTTCGGGTTATACTTGCACACTGCCAAAAGAATGCCAGGCTCATTCCTGCGCTTTGGGATGGTCTTTTGCTTACAGCATCACCAGGCTAGAAAAAGTTACGTTATCTCACTGGGAAGATTCACAAATACTCATCAGGCAACAGCCCTGGCAGACCTTCTGATTCAAAGCCTTTCAAGCACAAAAATGGGATACTTCCCAGTGATTTTGGATGCTGTCTATATTCTTCTGCATTGATTGCGCTTCAATGACCGCCCACAAAATTTGTTTGAATTTTAAAACCCCGCTGTGTTAAGAGAATCTTCCCCCACAAAACCGGGGGACAGACAGTAGAAAAGGTTTGACTGCAGCAATTTGCATTAAGTGTCCTTTGCAGGCTTTGACTATTTCCACCCACCCCTGAAAGAGCCTGGGAGACGGGCATTAACGGCCAATCATTAGGCAATGGCTTTTTGAGATAACAATCAGGCTTGCCTAGTATCAAGGAGACCTGTTAAAATTAAGTCTTTGCCTTGCAGAGTCACTTTGTGTTGTCATGTGGGATGCTGAGATGTGACACAGCACGTCCTCTTCCCCTAAACAGGTTTAATCCCATCTTCTCATAATCTCAAAATTCTGTTTGTCCCTGCCATGGCATCCTGGTTATCAAACCAGCTGTGCTAATTAAAGATGCCTTCCTCTCTGTCTTGTGTAATCCCACACCCCGGCATTCATTTCTGCCTTTGGTGGGACTGACCTGAGACAGCAAGTGCAGGAAGTGTCCAACTGAATGATCACCCTGAAGGCAAGGTCCAGGGGAAAAAGGAGGAGAGTAGGGGGAGACAACCACAAGTCTCCTTCCAGTTCCCCAGGTGGAAGGCAGAGGGTAACTGGCTGAGTTCAAAGGCAAACACTGTCCTTATCTGAGGCAAGGGTTTCACCTGCAGACCTACTGTTTTCTCTGCCCATCTGTGTTTGCAGTTGCAGATGTTTCAGAGTGATTTTATACTGTTATTTGGGAATCTTTGATCCCATTTATCTGAGTTCAGTAACACTTGATTGAACGTCCCTGACCTCAGACAGGTTCATGTGAAACCTGTTTTGCTCTTATCTGCCCAAGACTACGGAGGCATAGTCTGATATATGTGATACCCCGTTGTTTTTCTGGGTGTGAAGAGGGACAAGGTGAGGAATAAAAGTGGGTTCAGATTCTAACATGAAGACCAAGTTGGTCAAAGTTCAGTGTAACCTCTGAAAAGAGGGGCCAGACTTTGGAAATTCAAATCTGGATGCATTCCAACTTCAGTTGGAACAGGAGAAGAGGAATAGTTTTAACACAATTAGTTTGGTTCCATCATCTTTCACTTACTCACTCATGGGTTTTTTTTTTTTTTTTTTTTTTTTTTTTTTTTTTCCCTCAGGAGAAAGATCAGTGTGAACATGCATAGCAGGATGTAAACAGTTGGATATTCATGTTTACCCGCTGTATACCGCAGCACAGCCCCAGGAAGAAAAGATGCTTTCATTCCCCATTTCCAGAGTTGGTTCTAAGCTCTCTTTCCTGAGGACAGCTCTTACAGGAACTGGGAAATGAGTGTCCTGATTTATCCCCTTGAGTCCCTCATACCTTAAAAGAAGCACCAAATTACATTTGAAGGTAGTTTAGCAGGTAGTAATGACAATTTGTTGGAACTTCTCACCGGTTCACTTTTCTGTATCACAAAAGATTACAGGGAACAACTTGAACTCTCTCAAAGTAACTTCAAGATGTTTCCCCACTTTGCAGTGAAGGTTTTAAGCCAAGCCTACACACTTCAAACTCAAGACCCGCTGGAGTCGGAACGCTGCGGGGATGAGGCAAGGAGGTGCCACCGGTGTGAGGAAAGAGAGAAGGTCCTTTCGCAGCCTGGAAGAGTCAGTGCTGTTTGCCCACTGAAATCCCCCACCCAGAGATCCTGCCAGGCGTAGGTGCCAGCTGGGTCCCCTCAGAGACCCGTGAGCCGAGGTGTAAGGGCTGCAGCGGCAGACTTGGCAGGGTCTGGCACGAGGGCCGAGGGCGCCTGGAGCAGGCAAGGCAGGGAAGTTGGGCTGCGGGGGACGGGGAGTGATGGGGAACACCTTGCACCTGTCTCGGGAAAAACACAAGCGGGGAAACGCGGTCACGAGTCGCGGTGTGCGCAAGTCCGTGACAGTCCTCCAACCATTGCCAGGCGAGAACGATGGGGGAGACGGTGAGATGGAGCCTCTAGAGCAGAGGGAGGCGCGAACTGCTCGGAGAGGGGTGGGGAGAGCCGGGGAGGGCGGGCGAGGTGCAGCCGGCTCTGAGTCAGCCCGGCCGCGCGATGTGCGCGGAGAGCAGCGCCCGGCACGGCGCCGCCGGGAGCCCGCGTCCCTTCCCGTCCCCTCCCCGCCGCCCCCGCGTCCCGAGCGCCCGCGCCCGCCGGACCCGCTCCCGCCGCGGCCGCTGGCAGGGCTGCTCCGCCCTCGCCCTCCTTCTGCCCCTTCTCATAAAATATTTATTTTCTCCGTGACCACTAGTAGCTTCCACATTTTGGATCAGGTTCCATTCCAGGGGCTGCTGTGAGTTTTGCTGGTTCTCCAGTCTGAGGGTACTCTGGGCTCCCAGGACACTGTCAGAAGAGCCATTTTTCAGGGCATCAGGGCCTCATGACAGCCATTTCTTCACAACTCCCCTGTGTTCAAGGACTAGTTCCCAAAACAGGTGAAACAAGGAGCTGGCCAAACCAGCCAACTCCTCTCCAGTATTTCACACTGTAGGTGTGCTGGTGCTATAGAAAGCCCAGGTGCTGAGGGACAGCTGGCTTGGCTGGGGATGGAAGCACTTTGTGGGTGCCTTCCCAACAGCAAGGATCACTGCTCCTCATCTCATCCCCTTGCTTCTCCAGTGGGAAAGACCTTAGCTCTCCATCCCATCCCCACTCCTTCTCCCACCTTTTCCCTGTCTTGAGAATTTCTGTGCCTTAATTTCCCACAGCTGACGAAGCGAACTGACCCCTTGTCCGAATGGGAACAAACTCCTCTCTGGCAACACTGAGGAACACCCACTCACCCCCTTTTTAATGCTCCTTCCCTCTTTTTATGTTCTCCTTGCTGCTCTGAGCCCAGGCTTGACCTCGCCTCCTTGGCTCACTCACCAGTCAGTCTCCCTTTCTTTACCGAGTCCCAGCCAGGTTTTCTGGGCAGCTTTCAAGAAATGTGGCTGTAACAGAAGATCAAAAATGAAGTAATTGTGATTGCATAACTGGGGTGAGGAATGACTTTCTGGATGTGAACAGAAAGCAGCCGCTGCTTAGGGCTCGAACCGTTTAATCTTGCTACTGGATTTCTGTCTTTTCTTGCAAAACAGTTCAGACAGAATTGAGCATCACTTTAACTCCACAGACTTGGTCTCCTGACCCAACCACAGAAACAAGGGGGTCTAATGAAAAAGCAAACCAGTTCACCCCAGAAATACAATCTGCTCCTGTGACCTTTCTGCATTAAAAGTTTCCATTAAGTTCTGTGGCATTCACCCATCCCAGATTCCCCCAGGTAAAAGGAAAGCAAACAAATGCTTTGAGCAAATGCTTTGTTTGTAGTAACGCGGGAGGATGAATCACTACCGACCACAACGATGCAGAGGTTTTTCTGTAGGCTTTGTGTTGGTCAGATAAAATCCTATATAAATTTCCTTGAGTCAGTGTTGACTCACCGTGGCAATTGCAGCGTGTCCTTCAATCAGGATATTTAAAGAAGTGCTAGAAGGAGTGATGCAATGATGCATCTTCTCAACACTGCCTTGTAAAAGGCAGATGTTCGTTGCATTATTTAAAGAAAAACATTTCATTTTAGAAATGTGTTGCATTTCAATAATGTGTGAGTTAAAGATCAAAGTCCGGTTTAAAGCTTCTCCGAGTGAAGTGGGCTTTGGTCTGGGATTTGTTCTGTGGAATAAAGAGGTGTGTGTCAGAACTGAGATTTTTAGTTTAGATCATGGTGCTGAGACACCAGGTTTTGTTTCAGGCTTGTCCCCGCAGTTCTTTTTGCCTTCCTGCAGGTGTAATTTATGAAACCACATTTTAAATGTGCTAATATGTTTTGCTAAATCCACTGATGAGATTTAGTTATCTTGTTAGAGATGTAAAAGCTTTGGTCCTGTCAGGTTGTAACACATTTTTGAGGCCTTTACAGTAAGCTAGGTCTTCATCCCCAAGAAGAGATGCTGCCCCCAAAGTTCGTGTCCCCGTGTCCTTGTGAGAAATCCCTCTCCCTTAGGCCACAAGCGGCTCGCACACACCACCCCGAAGAAACGCTCCGGGGGCGCTCGGGGCACACGAGCACTCCGGGCCCTTTACCGGGCTCCTCCTCGGCGCCTGCCCCGGGAACGCCCGACTCCCCCGGGGCTGTGCGCAGCCAGGACCGGCCCCCCAGCCGCACTGTCCGGGGAGGCCGGGAGGGAGGGAAGGAGGGATGGCGGGAGGGACCGCGGGGGCGCTGGCAGGGACGGCACTCGTGGCGCAGCAGGACGCGGCCGCTCTCCTCGCCATCGAACGCCCGGCTCCGTGTTGCCGCCCGCCCCCGGGCCGCCCGCAGCCGGCGCACACGAACGCCACGGGCACGGGGGCCGCGTCCGCCCCGCCGCTCTCGCTGCTGCTGCTGCTGCTGCTGGTCGGGCCGGCCGCCGCCCGGCTCCAGCAGCGACAGCGAGCGCTCCCGCTCCGGGCACAGCGACCCCCGACATCGCCTTCCAATCGCCGGCCGAGGAAGCGGCGGTGAGCGCGGGCACCGGTCCGGGGCCGCCCGGGAGCTGCCCTCGGCTGGGTTCGGCGCGGCTCGTTCGGTTCGGCTTGACGCAGTGAAAGTCGGCTGAACTCGACAGACTTCGGCTGCTGGCCTAAAGTCGGTGATTTTCGTCAGGCCTCGGCAATTTTCGGCTGTTCGGCTGCACTCGGTTATTATCGGTTGCCAGCAGCGCGCCAAGACTTCCGCCCTTCTTCGCCGCCATGCTGGTTGTGGCTGAAGCCACTTCCGGTCGAACCGCCACATTTTGTGTGGGCACTCACTAAAGTGCCCCCCCCCCCCCCCCCCGCTGCTCGCACAGGCGCCTGACTCAATGGACTGCCGGCAGCGGCGCGGTTGAACCCCCATCCCGTGTCCGCACACCCGCAAACGCCGCGTAAAATCGCGTCCGGACGGCTCCGGGGTCCGGGTGGCGCGCGCAGGCAGCCGGCTGCCACGCGCCCGGGCTCCTTGCCTTTTTCCCTCCCTTTTGGCCCCGAGCTGCGGGCGGGCGGCAGCGCCGCCCCCGAGCTCACAATGCGGGGCTGCCACGCGCGTCGGGGACGGGCGGGGGGGACAGCTGCACTACCGCTCTCTGCCCACAGGGTGGCAGCATTGCCGCACAGATCAGGCGGGACGGGCACGGGGGACAGCTGCACTACCGCTCTCTGCCCACAGGGTGGCAGCATTGCCGCACAGATCAGGCGGGACGGGCACGGGGGACAGCTGCACTACCGCTCTCTGCCCACAGGGTGGCAGCATTGCCGCACAGATCAGGCGGGACGGGCACGGGGGACAGCTGCAGTACCGCTCTCTGCCCACAGGGTGGCAGCATTGCCGCACAGATCAGGCGGGACGGGCACGGGGGACAGCTGCAGTACCGCTCTCTGCCCACAGGGTGGCAGCACTGCCGCGCGGCGGCGCGGAGCGGAGCCATAAACGAACGTGCCCAGGAATGCCCTGGCGAACAGCCTCCGGAATAAATGGCCCAAAAGACCCCCGAGCACACCTGCGAGAGCCCTGCCAGCAACCAGACCGAAACAAAAAAGCCTTTCGTTCAGGCTCTATTTCAATCTCTTTTATCTTTGTGATTCTGATATTTACATTAATCATTACGATTTATCTTCTATATTATGTACATTATACATAAGGTGTTGTATTATTTATATTGTGGTATGTATATTATATTATTATATATAGGGTTATGTATTATGTACATTATTATACATAATGTTTATATTATGTATATTGTACATATTATATGCAAGATGTAATAATATATTGTGTATTTATTGATATTACTGATATTATGTTTCATTTTTATATTTCTCTTTTTGCTACTTATATTTTTCTTTTTCTGTTATTTTTTAATTCGTGTTTATTTGTTTATATTCTAAATGATATTTTAAACTAGATGAATTCATTTACCTAACACATCAGAAACACAATTAATTTGAATTAAATGAGCCTGGTTTTCTAAGGGGTAAAGTTTTAATCTTTATTCAAATAATATGGGCATGTTTTCTCTTTCTCTATGGTTTTTTTTTGGTGGGTTGCGGGGGAGTTTATTTTGTGGGTTTTCTTTTTTTGTTCGCTTTGTTTTGGATTTCTTTGCTAATAAACAAGCAGGGTCGGAGAGTTCAAAATAAAACGTCTACTTTGTTTTTATTGCCCCCTCTGAAATGCGCCTCGACAGCCTGGACAGCAGGCTGCTGCTGGTAACACTGTGCACGGGTAGGAGGAGACCTGGTCGGGGCTGGGAAGGAAAAAACGGCACCACGGTGGTCACAGCTTTCTCCCTTCAGGAGTTTTATGGAGCAGAAAATACAGAGCTTTTGCCAACTTCGCTTCCAATTACGTCCAGACGTCCAGCGGGCACGGAGGTCATTTTTCGTCTTTCTTGCCAACAGCCAAACTTCTGCATAGTGGGGGGAAGAAAGAGTATGGGGGGAAAAAAGGAACAAAAACATGAAAAAATGAAATGAACCAAAAAAAAATATAAAATAAGAAATAAAATTAAAATATAAATTAAAAAATATTTTAAAGTAATAAAAAAGTGAAAAATAAATAAAATTAAATAAAAAATAAAAATAAAAGTAATTAAAAGTAAAATAAAAAATAACAAAAGAAATAAAAAACTAAAATAAAAATTTTAAAAAAACAAAGAAAAAATCTTTTTAAAACCACAAAACTTACAAAAAACAACATGAAAAACCACAATAAAAGAACATAAAAACCATAAAAATAAAAAGTAAAAAATAAAATAATAACAATAAATACAAAATTAAATAAATGCAGCTGTCACCTCATGCCACTGCCTAACAGAGCTCCAGGAGTTTCCTCGTTTATGCAGCACATGGACCTTTGACCCCTTTAAGGTGCACGTGACCTTTCTTTGGCCACTGAGCAAATCTGGATTTTGTAACTCCGGCACCCAAAGGCACCATTCTAAATGGAAATCCGTGTCTCTGTGCAGACACCTGCTGGCTGCCCAAAGGAGTTCTCCATGCTGCTGAGGCTGGATCCTGTGAGTGCTGTCCATCACTGCACAGCACCAGCTGGATATTGGCAGCTGCTGGTTCTTGTTAGTTTTTAAAAAATAAAACTCCTTGTTAATTGTAATGTGTGCCATTCCTTTAATGACTGAGACCAGACCATTAGTGCACAAGTTATTCATTGTTCCATTTTTTCAGTTTCCCTCTGTATTGTTTAGTACTGGCATTGTCTTTCTGTTGGACAGAAATTAGCTCTTTCCCGATTTTCAGGAAAGCATTTTAAGTTTAATGTGCTCTTCTTGTTGTTTTTGTTTCCCCAGCATCATCTTTTCGCCACTACAACATCTTTTTGGTGGAAAAACATGACCTGGAAGTACTAATTGTTGTGGAGAGGTAAATTTGTAGTATGAATATTGGGTTGCATTTTTTCTTCTGTAATTCAGCTTTTCACATTGCTTGTCTCAGCTATTAAATGCTTTAAGTTAAATTCTACTTTGCTAAAGTTTTCAAAGTAACATTCTAAAGATGTTGGGTTAGAACAACATTAGCTTTTTCTTCAAACCTTAGAGATTTTGGAATAGAGCAAGAAACTTTAAGATTTTCATCCTTAAGTGTCATAAATTGTGAATTTCACGTTATGTGGTATTCTAATAAAACAAGCATCAGCTTGGAACTCTGTGTTATTTTAATCAGACTTACCCATGAAGAAGATACTCTTTCTCTTCAAGAAGAAGCAGCAGTTTCTAGTATTAGATGGATTCCAGTACTATGCCTCACAGCATTGAAAAGGTCAAAATGCTGGGTAAATATTTTGTACTAGATATTGCCACTACACTACAACTTGGGCAATTATTTATGCATTCAATATGTAATGGGATGAGGTTGGAATTGAAGATTTCAGACACGCCAAGGCCACACAGGCAGCTTCTTGCCACCATGCTTATCCTTTTAAAATGATCTATCATTCTTGAACCACTCCCTGAACTGGGCAGCTGGCTGTAGGTGACTCTGCTTGGGCAAGGGCTTGGGCGGGCCCAGTGTTGTCCAGAGCTCCCTGCCAGCCTTGGCCACAGTGTGAGGTCATGAAGTGTTTCCTGGGAGAGTTTCTTTCCCTTGTGTAACTGTCTGTATCTTGACCCATGAGTGTTTTCTCACATTTGCCTTTCTCCCCTGTCCCCGTGAGGGAGTGGGAGTGGGAGTGGGCAGCAGGATGGGGGTCACCTGCCAGCCAGGGCCAGCCCCTCCCACCCCTGAAGGGGCTGAAATCTGCAGAGGAGCCGGGTGGGAGCACAGGCAAGGCAAGAGGCCACACTGCACAGACCCTGTGCCCTGCGCTTGGCTAGTGGCATCGAGTGTGACTAGCAGCTGTAATGAGCAGGAGGAGAGAAGTCTGAGGGGAAGCTGAGCCTGGGAAAGGGCAGGAAGGAAGACAAATCGGTCTACTTCAAATGAGCATGTGTCCCGGCTAACCCAAGATGTTACAGTAGTCCATTTCTATCTGTGTCCAAAATTGTTACTGTCTCTTTAAGATCCAGCGCCATGCCTGGAAGGTGACACTCAGGGGACAGGGGTTGCTGGGGTTCCTTATCAAAGCCAGGGGTCTCTCAGGCAGACCCCTCTCACGCTGTGGTCTTTGCTCAAGGCAGAATCTTTGCCTTGGGTTTTGCTGTGGTTTTTTCATTTTCCCCCTCCCTTTTGTTCCTCCTTTGCATCTTGGACTGCCGCAATGCGAGTTCCAGGAGTGCCTGTCGGCAGCACTGTGCCAGAAAGGAGCAGCCTTGCTCCAGGCCGAGCTGCCCATAGCTTGGCAGCAATGCCCAGCTGAGGCAAGAAGGCACCAAGTCAGCCCAGCCCAGCTGCTTTGCCTTGCCTTGCCTTGCCTTGCTGTGCCTTGCCGTGCCTTGCTTTGCCGTGCCTTGCCATGCCTTGCCTTGCTGTGCCTTGCCATGCCTTGCCTCGCCTTGCCGTGCCTTGCCTCGCCTTGCCGTGCCTTGCCGTGCCTTGCTGTGCCTTGCCTCGCCTTGCCGTGCCTTGCCTCGCCTTGCCGTGCCTTGCCTCGCCTTGCCTTCCCTTGCCTTGCCGTGCCTTGCCTTGCCTTGCCGTGCCTTGCCTTGCTGTGCCTTGCCATGCCTTGCCTCGCCTTGCCGTGCCTTGCCTCGCCTTGCCGTGCCTTGCCGTGCCTTGCTGTGCCTTGCCTCGCCTTGCCGTGCCTTGCCGTGCCTTGCCTCGCCTTGCCGTGCCTTGCCGTGCCTTGCCTTCCCTTGCCTTGCCGTGCCTTGCCTTGCCTTGCCGTGCCTTGCCTTGCTGTGCCTTGCCATGCCTTGCCTCGCCTTGCCGTGCCTTGCCGTGCCTTGCCTCGCCTTGCCTCGCCTTGCCGTGCCTTGCCGTGCCTTGCTGTGCCTTGCCTCGCCTTGCCGTGCCTTGCCGTGCCTTGCTGTGCCTTGCCTCGCCTTGCCGTGCCTTGCCTCGCCTTGCCTTCCCTTGCCTTGCCGTGCTTTGCCTTGCCGTGCCTTGCCTTGCTGTGCCTTGCCGTGCCTTGCCTCGCCTTGCCGTGCCTTGCCTTGCTGTGCCTTGCCGTGCCTTGCCTCGCCTTGCCTCGCCTTGCCGTGCCTTGCCGTGCCTTGCCGTGCCTTGCTGTGCCTTGCCATGCCTTGCCTTGCCGTGCCTTGCTGTGCCTTGCCATGCCTCGCCTTGCCGTGCCTTGCCTTGCCATTCTCTGCCACAATGAAGGCAAATCTCCCCATGAGTTGTAGCTGTTTGCTGAGTATCACCTTTGGAATGTGCCAGCTGCCTTTGCTGAGGGCGGGATAAGAAGGCTGACTCTATTTTCCCTTTGTCTCCCTAAACATGGTTGTGCCGTCTTGAAAGGGGGGGGTATCCCTCCACTTTGGGTTTGTCTTTCTTCCTGTTGAGTTTGTGGGATTTAACAATTTTGTGTCTAGTGATGATTTCCACCAGCAAGGAAAAATGAAATATGAGTAGATAGAAGTGGATTGTGTACACTGGACCTCATCCTGATCTAGAGGGGACTGCATGTTGAGTTTTGTCACATGCACCTTCACAGGACAGAGGGCTGCAAACGGCCTCTCAGCTGCTCAGCACAAAGTGACCAGCAGTCATCTCAGAGGAGACCATGGGGACAAGTGATCACCTCACAGGACTGCGGAGACAGAAGCCCCCTTGTCTCTTCCCTCCCTGGCTGCTCCATGGCTGCGCTTTGCCATCCTGACAGGCAAACACTCTCCTCTGGGTCTAGGAGTAGTGGGAGGGATGTGGACCTTGTGGTGGCATAGCTGGACATCCCGTGTGTCATGCTGGTGGGGAAGTTGGTGTCATTTCTGGGCCTACCAGGCCACCACAGCATCCCTACTTCTCTCTGGGACAGCTCCATGGAAAGGAAGGGGTTTGGAGTCCCTTTGTCCCTGTGTCTGACTCAGTGTCACGGGGTGCTGGAGCTCAGCCTGCAGCAGCCCTGTATGGGCCTTCCCCATGTCCCTACAGCTGGAGACACCAAAAGTGGTGACATGGAGTGGTGACACCTGGTCCCAGCTGTGCTCAGAAGGGTCAAGTACCAACATGCATACCTCTGCCCCTCTTGTGTTTGGTTGTTATCACAGCTCCACACCTCAGTCTTGCCGCAGCTGTGGTTTCAGCTCTGCCTTTGCCCTCAACATGGGCACCCCCAGGGAAAGGGAAGAGAAACTGCAGCTGAGGGAGGAGCAGTGGATATGGGACATTGTTGGGTGGGGCTGGCTCTGGTCACCACATTGTCCCTGAGCACTGGACATGGCTGCCAGTTCAAACAGAGCAGGAGGATGGCTCGCACCATTTCTGTTCCCATGCCCAGGGGGCTCCTGGGGAGGGGGACCCGATTCCTCACCAAAGCTGGTGGGAAGGAAAGGGGAGTTGCCAGGCTGGAGCTGATCCTCAGGCCCTCCCCTGTGGGGGTGTTCAGGGCAGAGTTCGGGCTCCCCTACACTGTGGGGTGCAGGGAATGGAGAGGCAGCTCCCAGGCCCCATGGCATGGACAGAGCTCTGTGAAAACGGGGAAGCTGCATGTCCACTGCAACTCCCTGGAATGGGCTTGATGGTGGGGCCTCATCCCCATCCCAGCTTGAAGATCCTGCCCAGCCAATGGCCACTGCTGCAGGAGTCTGATGAACAGTCCTTCCCAGGCCCTGCAGCCCGTCTTTCCCCTTGGGGACCACTATGATACAGGTGCTCTAGTCCCTTCACTTCCTGCACCCCAAGAGGAGCTCCTGGAGAACTGCTTCCTCCAGCTGGTCCTGCAGCCATCCCTGACCCCATAGCTGTGGTCCAGGTGATGGAAGTGCTCATCACCTCAACTCTGAGAAGTCCCTTCCCCAGGATGACACCAGCAGTGCTGAGGGGTCACGGGATATTACCATCAGCTTTTCTCCTTCACTCTCTTACCCGTCAGAACTTTCCAAGGCCATGGCCCAGCTCTCCTGTGGGCTTGCCACATCCCTGGCTTATGTACCTGTGGCCCATCAGAGTGGCCTGGCTATGGGATGGTTGGGAGGTGACAAAGAGGCACGGGACCAGTGCACAGGCTGGGGGCACAGAGAGGCCAGGCATGAGGCCCTGTGGTGGGCAGAGGGCTTGCCTGCCCTGTGGGGAAAACAGCCGTGTTGCTGTGAGCCCACCTGGCAGCTCAGAGCAGGTGGCAATGTGTGCTCTGTGCAGGGCCAGACGTGCCAGGCACAAGTAAGGGACATTCCTATCAGGGCAGTGTATGCAGCACATGGCCAAGTGACACGTCCACCTGACACGGGGTTAGATCAGAGGAGACACCATGGAGACATCACCCTGATTGTCAAGGTGCTGCTGCAGCCATGAGGGACCGCTCCTGCATGCAGTGGAATGACCTTGCTCACAGTCAAATTCCCCCAGCACTCACAGCCACACTCAGGATGCTCCAGCTCACTCCATGGGGGAACCTCAGAGCCCTCCCCAAAACCTCAGTGCCAGCTCCATTGGCTGCCAGGGCAGAGCCGGCCTGAGGAGCTATCTGAGACCATATCTCTCAACAGTCAGTTCTTCCTGCTGCTGCACCCACTGCTGCACACTCTGGGCCTCACTGCTGGAACCATGCAGTCCCCTTGCTGCTGCCTCCTCTCCCTCCTCCTCCTCTCGGGGACACGGGCAAACCTGGAGGGTAAGTGTGACCCCTGGCTCACACACATCTACCTCCACGGGACTCCATAGGAGGGAGGCTTCCTGCTCCCCACCACCCTGGGCACTTGCTTCCTCACTCCTCGTCCCCTGGCTCCACACCTCCTCCCCAGCAGGGACGCAGCTACCCCAGGTGGGTGCAGGGGATGGGAACTGCAAAGGTTGTAAGTGCCTTATGGGGGGCCCATGGATCCCTGCAACCTCAAGGACCCATCCCTCAGCTCCTCCACTTTCCTCAGCCCTCTTCTCCCAGTCTCATCTCTTCCCTGTCAATCCTTGTCTCATGTAGGGACCTTCACTATCCGGCTGCTCCAGACCACCACCTTCCAAAACACCTCATTTGCGGACACGGAGGGGCTGGGCCTGCTGGAAGACATTGAACTTGGCTCTCTTGATAAGCAGACATGGTCCATCCACTTCTGCCAGCCCTGGGTGCGCCAAGCCCTGCCCCAAGCTGACTGGGACACCATTGAGAACATGATTATGATCCATTTGCACGAGTTCAACCGTGTGATTAATGTAGTGGCCATGCAAATGGACATCCCCTGTGAGTACCCAGTCTTCACTGCATGCCCTTTCTGAAAAGCAGCTGGGAAGTGGGGAAGGATCTGACAGTGCTGGTGCGGTACAGGAGACACTGACCACGGCTGCAGGAAGGCAATCTCAGAGCCTCATGCAGCCTCTGTCTCATCTCTGTTCCACCAGACCCTTTTGTGGCTCAGTGCAGGGCAGGCTGTGTGCTGTACCCCAACAGAACCTCCCAGGCCTTTGCCTATGTGGGTTACAATGGTCAGGATTTCCTCAGCTTCAACACAAAGAATGTCACCTGGACCTTCTGCCAAGACACCAAGTTTTCACGGTACGTCCAGTCAGTCTTCCAGAACTCCGCTGGCTTCACTGAGTTGATGGAAATCATGTTCAATGAAACTTGTGTTGATGAGATGAAGATGTTCCTGCAGTATGGGAGGGCAGCTCTGGAGAGACAAGGTGAGCCCACCCTGACCCTGCAACAGTCACCCCCACACCGGGGCCCAGCCGTGCCCCACCGGACTTGCCCCACGCCTTTGCTCTCATTCCCCAGAGCCGCCTGTGGCCACGGTCTTCGCCCGCACCCCCAGCCCAGAGCAGCTGCTGCTGGTTTGCCACGTCACCGGCTTCTACCCCCGTCCCACCAGCGTGGCCTGGCTGCGGGAGGGCCAGGAGGTGCCTCCGGGCCCGGCGCTCACCAGCAGCCCCATCCTGCCCAACGCTGACCTGACGTACCAGCTCCGCAGCGTCCTGGCCGTGGCCCCCCGGGATGGGCACAGCTACGTCTGCCGTGTGCGCCACCAGAGCCTGGGCAGCCGCAGCCTGCTCATCCCATGGGGTAGGTGCCACCCGTGGGGATAAGATGGGGGTCCTGAGCCACCCTGCCCCACAAGATGGAGCAAACCCCAGAGAGTTCATGGCAGCTTCTCCCTCTGTTTCCCAGGGAACTCAGAAGTGGTGCTGATCACAGGGCTCACAGTCGGGCTGCTTGCAGCCGTGGCCATAGCTGCCACGTTGGTGCCTTGGGTGTGGAGACAAAGGTGAGTCCCTCTCTGCCCCATGGAGCAGCAGTGAGAGAGGAGGGGAGGAAATGCCCAGGGGATTTCTGCACTGAGCACCAAAGCTCTTGCTTTGGCCCTGACAGTTGCTGTCTGCACTCCCGCAAGGGCTCTGCCATGGAGCACCCAGCTGTCCTCCTCTCATTTCAGAAAGCACCAGCAGATGGAGGAATCAGAGTCCAGGAACTCCATCCTGAGCAAAGAGGCTTAGCTCAGAAGGGAGCCAACAGTCCCCATTCCCTCCCACTGCCTTCACAGCAACTATTCTGCTTCAGCCAAGTTCTGGGCATTGCCAAGTGCAAGACTAACTCGATTCAGAGATGCACAAGAGAAACCTGGCAAGAGAAACCTGAGCTTTTGACTGACTTGAATTTCCTAAACAGACACAAATTCAAGTCTGAGACCTCCTCACTTGTTACACAAGATCATCTCTTAGCTTGTGGCACTGGCCAGTCCAGCCACTGATGCTCTAGGGCGCCTCAATGCCCACTGGCAAATTCTCCTGGTTCTGCTTCAGTAACAGTTTTGTCAGAAGCTGGAAAGCTGTCCCCTTCTACTGTCACTCTCTGGTATATCTTTTTCTTAAAAATTGCCTTTATTAACCATATTCCAGAAATATTTGTGCTGAGACTGAACTGTTCCACACAGAATAACAGAACCTGGCCAGAAATGGCTTTACAAAGTGCTGAGTAATGCTGAAACTCTGGTGTGATGTGTGGGAGCTGCAGATGTGTATGAAATGAAAATAAACCATTCATATTTTTACTAAGATCACATGCCTTTCCTTAGCAGTTGAATGGGCTTGGAGAGGTTTTGATCAGCCACAGATAGAAGCTGAAACACTGCTGAATTATTGGCACTAATTGCAGACAGCACCAAGGCATGGGGGAAAAACAGTACGTGTGTGCCTGTGCATATATGAACAGTTTCTCACATATTGCACGGAAACAAGCAACTGTGCACATGGGGGTAAAGTGACCCCAAGGCTCCTGGTAAAGGAGAAAAAAGAAGCCCATGTCTCATCAAAGACAGCAGAGTTCACACACACACAGGAAGGCTTGTAGTTCCTGCTCCCAATCAACTTGAACATGTAGCTTCAACAGGTTTGGTTTCACCGGACAACTTCCAGGACAAAGTTTCCCAGGATAAGTCTGGCAGCCATATGCAAGCTAGAAAACCTGGCTGGCTTGTGGCCATGTCCACCACAAATCCAATAGTGCTTGTTCTCCCCTGGCCAGAACCGGGAAACCACAATGCTGAGGTGAGGACTGCATTACCCTAGCAGCCAGAGTCACCTTCGGGCATCACAGGACTCAAACACCTCGCTGCAGCAGGAGTGACATCAAGTTTCTCCCAGCCCCTGCTGAATTGGGGCAGACAGATAAAACTTTGAGGCGTGGGCATGCCTCCCTGCATCCCTGCGCACCCCACCCCAGCTCACCCGGCCACAGCTTGTGGGTTGCAGCCTTCACCTCAGGGGAGATTGCAAGGACCAATGTCACCTGTGGGGTCATTGAGGACCAGTGGCCACATGAGAATTTCAAAGTCCTATAGTCCTCTAGGGCAGGGGGAAAGTGAGGATCAGTAATCACTTGAGAGAACTGCAAGGACCAATGCCACCTGAGGGAACTGTGGGGACCAGTGGTAATCTGGGGGTGACTCTGAGGACCATGGCCACTTGAGAGGACTCTGGGGACCAGTGGTCTGTGTGGACCAACAGCCCCCTCTCCCCTTGGGTCATTTTCAGGCCAGAGAACTGACAATATGAAGGAGGAAGAAGTTGTGAGCAAAAAAAAGGAAGCGAAAAAAACTCCAAATGTGAGAAGTACATTCAAGAGAGAAGTGGAAGGGCTAAGGCAGAACTTTAAAGCAGATCCACTGCATCAGTGGGAGACATCTGGAGGAATTTCCGAGGAGGCTGAACACATTGTGACCACCCGCACAAGCCAGGTGCCTGGTCCTGTCCTGTGAACTCAAGACACCGGTAGTGTCACATGCCCCTTCACAGGACAGAGGGCTGCAAACGGCCTCTCAGCTGCTCAGCACAAAGTGACCAGCAGTCATCTCAGAGGAGACCATGGGGACAAGTGATCACCTCACAGGATTGCGGAGACAGAAGCCCCCTTGTCTCTTCCCTCCCTGGCTGCCCCATGGCTGCGCTTTGCCATCCTGACAGGCAAACACTCTCCTCTGGGTCTAGGAGTAGTGGGAGGGATGTGGACCTTGTGGTGGCATAGCTGGACATCCCGTGTGTCATGCTGGTGGGGAAGTTGGTGTCATTTCTGGGCCTACCAGACCAAAAATATCCCTTGGGGCTTCAGCCATCTGGCACAAGGAACCCCTCTGTTTGTCAGAGAGCTGCCACCAAATTTACTGGAACTGCAGGACTGACACAGAAGAGATCATGGAAGGGAAAACTGGGGGCAAATATTTTGAAGGACAGAATTCCTTTTACGCAAGCACCCCACACCAGTATCCACTGCATACTTACAGGGGCCTGAGGGCTTGCAGGGTGTCTGGGGCCTCCTGAAGCATGGCCTTACTCCCTGCTGCCCATTGCACCCTGCTTTCCACTGCATCCCTGTATGTGCCCTCAGCCACACCCCACCTCATGCCACCCATGTCCCACACACTCACGGACCTCTCCACTGGCTTTGCCCTAGCCAGACCCACTGGTGGTCCAGTGCCGTGCAGGCTGTGTGCTGTACCCCAGTACAACAACCCAGGGCTTCCTGAATTTCGGCTGCAGTGCCAGAGACCTCGTAGCTTTTGAGGTAGATAAACACCGCTGGGAGGCCCGGCAGCCATCCCAGGTGGCAGAGCTGGTCAGCAAGAGCCTCAACAAGGAGAGGTCGGTCAGAGTGCTCCTGGAGCACCTTCCCTCCATCTGGATATGCCAGAGGAACTTAGTCGCCCTGAAGAGGTATGGGAGGGCAGCTCTGGAGAGACAAGGTGAGCCCACCCTGACCCTGCAACAGTCACCCCCACACCGGGGCCCAGCCGTGCCCCACCGGACTTGCCCCACGCCTTTGCTCTCATTCCCCAGAGCCGCCTGTGGCCACGGTCTTCGCCCGCACCCCCAGCCCAGAGCAGCTGCTGCTGGTTTGCCACGTCACCGGCTTCTACCCCCGTCCCATCAGCGTGGCCTGGCTGCGGGACGGCCAGGAGGTGCCTCCGGGCCCGGCGCTCACCAGCAGCCCCATCCTGCCCAACGCTGACCTGACGTACCAGCTCCGCAGCGTCCTGGCCGTGGCCCCCCAGGATGGGCACAGCTACGTCTGCCGTGTGCGCCACCAGAGCCTGGGCAGCCGCAGCCTGCTCATCCCATGGGGTAGGTGCCACCCGCGGGGATGGGGTGCAGGCTGCAGACAGCAGCCACTGGCCCCATGAGGGGCAGCTCCTGGCTGGCGCCGTCACCTTCACACAGTCACCCTGTTCCCTCCCTGTCCCAGAAAACCGCAGCACAGCTCCAACCGTCGGCATCACCATTGTGGTGCTGCTTCTTGTGGCCACAGTCTCTGCTGGGGGATTTTGGTGGTGGAAGCACAGGTGAGCTCTCCCTCCCATCACCTGCTGTAAGATTTATGGGCATGTAGGTCGGTCCAGGGGTGGCAGCAGCAGCAGCAGTTCTGTAGGGGTGAACTCCCTGACTGCCATCACAGCTCACACATACCCTTTGCAGGAAGGGTAATGAGGCTGCATGGGAGACCCAAGAATTCATCATTTGAGGCCTGGTCGCCCTCACAGCAACAACTGCTTGCTCTCCTGTGGAGTCCCTGGAACCCCTTGGGGCAATTCCCAGGGTCCTGCCTTGGAAGGATGGACCATAGAGTCTTCCCTGCCTAAGCTGAAATAATGGTGCTTCCCCATGGTGCTGTGCAGTGTGCTCTGCCCCGGGCACTCCTCTCCCCGTGCCCCTGGTTCTCGTGGTTTCTCCTTCCCCTGCTTCCCTACTGGTGGTGGTATCCCAGTGTCTGTCCCTGTCCCCTCTATGGATCACTGACCCCTGCCCCGCTCTCTGTACCACCCCCGTGCCCTTAGACCATTTGTTCCTGAGCCCTATTCAGGCCTGTGCACAGCACATGGCCAGGTCTTTTCATTCCTGATCCCTTTGGCGTGCTGGAATAAACCTTGCTGGAATTTACCATACAAAAAGGTCCTTCTTGCCTCTCCTTGCTGAGCCTAGCCGTGGCATGTGTGATGTGAGCTTGACTGCTCTACCTGAATCCTCCCCAAGCAGCTTTTCCACAGGAGATGCTTATGGGGTGTGAAAAACGAGGACATATAGCAGCTCCACCATTTAAAAAGCACACTGCTACAGATCTTTATCTTTGCTCCAGCTCTGCAATAATTCAGCGCCCCTCCACCATCTCTAAGCCCACCCCAGAGTCAGTATGCCAGCCCCACATTCCTTTTCAGCTCCAGCCCTACAGTCCATGCTCCACAGTCACTATGCCAGCCCTTCCATCATTTCACCATGTGTCTCTGTCCCTTTCTCAACTCTGCAGTTTCTTTCCATTTTCACTCCCAATCCCAGCCCCACAGTGATTTCAGCTCCAGCCCTACAGTGGCTACCACAGACCCAGGCAGTATCCCTGCAACCCTGGGATTTCTGGTGCAATCTTACAGTCAGTCCCCTTTTCAGCTCTACAGATCCTGTTCCATTTTCAGTCACAATACGCAGCACAAACATCAGTGTCACAGGCCTACAGTGATTTCAGCACACGAATCCTACAGTCTCTACATCTGCCCCACAGTTTCTATGCCATTAGGAGTCTCTATCCCACCCTTCCAGTGATTTCAGGTTGAGCCCTGGAGTGCCCTTCCCATCCCCAGTGATTTCAGCTCTTGACCCACAAACTTTATTTCACTGCCAGCTCAGTTTTTCCAGCTCCAGCTCCTCTTTTCTCCCAGTCCGCCATGTGTAGCTGCTCCAGGTTGAGACAACAGTCTTTTTTTGGCTCCAGTTGTGAGGTTTCAGCTTCAGCTCTAGAAACACTATTCCACCCCATCCCAGTAATCTTTATTCTATTTTCAGCCCCTCAGTTTGTGTCCCATTTCATGGTCACTTCCCAGGTCTACACTATCCTCTTTGAACAGTGATTGCAATTGCAGCACTGCAGTCACCATTCTAGCCTGTGATTTCAGCTTCAGTCCCACAAGCTTTATTTCACTGCCAGCTCTTCTGTTTCACTTTTGTCTCCACGTCTTCCCAGCAGTGGCACATAATGCTGCTTTTGGTTCTCAGGGTATGATTTTTGTTTTAGCTCTAGCTCTGTGTTGTTTCAGCACAGCTCTTGTACCCACATTCCAGCCCCAGCCTGCTAATCCTTACTGCAGCAACAGCTCTACCATCCCTTTCCCCGTCCTTACAGTGATTTCAGCTCCAGTCACGCAGTTCCCGTCCCGGCTCCATACTCCCTAGACCAGCCCCACAGGGGTTTCACCCCAAACCCTACCATCTTTGTGTCTCCTCCAGCTCTGCTATCTCAGCTCCAGCTCCTCAGCGTCCCACTGCTTGCCGCTAAAAGCCGCTACTGCTTCTCCCTGCAGCCCGGGGCTGTTGAAAAGGCCACAAGTCAGTTATTATCATCGCTTCAATGTCCTTAGGAGCTCTACCACCCACCCTCCTGGGTTCCCAGCCCTGGGAACACTTGGCACCTGAAGCCCAACATCTGTCTTCCCGCTCCCCCTGGGTCTCAGCCCAGCACTTGCCCCAAGGCCCCCCTCACCTCCCCCAGGCAGCACCGAGGCCGGGAAGAGCCACTGGGCCCCTGCTCCCCCATCCCAAAGTGCCCTTGTGTTGGTTATCGGGCCCTGGTGCCCTCCGAACCCCCACACCCTCAGCCTCTGCTTGGTACCACAGGGCAAGGGCTGGCAACCCCCCAGGCATCTCCTGCAGGCCCTGAGCTGCAGCTCCATCCCCTTCTCCCGTGGCATTTATCCACTCCAGCCCCAGCATTCCCATTGCTCCTCATTGTTTTGGGCCTGCCTCTAGTGCCAAGATCCTTATTCCACACCCTGGGGCCTCGTGTCTCCACTGGCCTCACAACCGGTGTTTCAGCCCTAGCCCCACAACCTTCACCGAACTAACATCAGATATCTAGCAAAAGGAAACAAAACCAAACCAAAATAACGTAATAAAACGAGCAAAATAACGAAGTGGTGCAATAAAGAAAATCATAATTATTTCTAACAAGAGCAAAATAAACTATTAAAACTGCAAAACCCGCAGCTTTATTGCCAATCTCTTAAACGCTACTTTAAATCCAGAAACCACTGAAGCGCTTCTCCCCGGCCCCTGGCAGCAGAAGCTGCCCCCCCTGCGCCGCACCAGGCCCCGCACCAGGCTCCGGCCGCCCGAGCCGCGCAGGGCACGGCGGAAAAAAGTGGACACCGCCGGCCTCCAGGCCCTGGCGCAGGCAGACGCAGGAGTCGCGTCCGTGCTCACCGGTGCCCCCCGGATCGGCAGCTGCGGGGATCCCGTCCTGGCGCAGCCGCGCCCCTCCGACCGCGCACCTCGACCCGCCGCCCTCCGCGCCGCCGCCGAACTTAGGGCGCAACCCCTCAGGGCACGCTACTTATGCCCCAGGGCAGGGCCAGCCCAGCCAATCACAACCTGAGGCAGCGCCGGCCCCGCCAATCCCGGCCCGCCCGTTCCCACCGCCCTCGGCTCCGCGACCCCCCGCTGTCCCCTCACGCCCCGCTCCCGCCATTCCGCCCGCTCCCCGCCGGCTCCCGTTTCCCTGGGAGAACTCCCGCCGGGACCTCAACGGGGAGCTCCCGCCGCCCTTCCCGGGCCCCGGCAGCACCTGCCGAGGCTGCGGCAGCGGGGGCACGGCTCCGCCCGTTCCCAAAGGGGCGGCGCGGGAGCGACGCCTCAGGCGATCGGGGGAGCGGGGCCGGGCTGAGGGGCATCAGGCAGTGGAGCCTCTCAGTAGTGTCCCAAAGGTCCAGCAGTGCCCAGCATCTCTGACTGGAATTTGAGGGGTCCCAGCACGGCCCCTCTGTAGTGTTCCTCTGGAGCTGACACTTCCCAGCATCCCTGACCAGGGTTTGGGGGTCCCAGCACAGGTCCCCCGGCACATGCCCCTGCTTCTTCAAGTCCCATTTAACCAGGATAAGTTTTTTGCGAGTAGAAACACCCAAAGCCAGCAGAACTGGCCTTAATCACTTTTGGGGGGATTTCTTTTCTTCCTCTCCAAATTCCTATTGTCAAAACCCAGCCCGAGGCTCAGCTCCCCATCCTCTCAATCTCTCCAAGGAACTGGGCTTGGATTTCCCAATCCAACACGGCAGAAATGCTGTTGTCCTTATTGTATACCCTAATTGCAGTAATTGCTTAAGAAATAATTGAAAGACATTAAAGGCATGAAGAGAAATTAAACAAGAGTTGCCAGCTCCAAGGGCCATCCAAGGGTAGGTCAAATCCCTTACCAATAATGTGTTTTAATTAACCAGCTCAAACAGAGTAATTAACACCACATTGATACAATATGATTCCTTTAAATTGAGTTACAGATAAATACTAGAATGTAAAAACCTTTCTAAACTCAGAAACTCTTTTAAGAGATATACAGGGCACAGCTGCACAATCCCAGAGTCTTGGGATTCAGGGGAAAAAACGCAAAGTTTTCAGTCTTTAGCATCTTCCACTATGACATCGTTGACAGCAAACACGGCTTCAGCCTCAGGAAGACACAGAGACTCAGAGATTTTGCAGATCCTGGTCCCACCTCAGCCTTTCAGCAGGTACAGTCTGCAAGGAGAGAGAAGAAGATGGCTCAGAATGGACAGCCTACTTCCAGAAAATCATCATCACTCATAAAGCAGTAAGTCGAGCTGGAAGAACTTCCCCAAAGGTTCATTTCCCTGCGGACTGAGGGCGCCAAGTTCAAGCACAGGCTGGATCTGCCATGGGCAGACTATGGAAACCCCAGAAGTAAAAGCTACTCGGCCAATTCCATAAAGCATTCCAAAATCAGGCTCCTGGGATGTGGCCATCTCTTCTCTCACCTTCAAACATCCAGAATGAGGTCCATTGCTGTTGAGCAGCATTGAAAAACTTGTTAGAGCAGAAACTGCCTCACAAATTACACTGGAGTAATGTAAGCTCCTCTGGCTTACAGCCGTGTCAATAGCAAAATGTTTTAGTTACCTGACCAGAAAGGGATCTAAGATCATCAGTACAGGCTAAACTGGAGCACTACTTCAAAACAGGGCAGTGAAGGTGGAAGGGAGAAGCTTTTCTAAGAGATACAGTGCCTACCAGTGAGGCAGAATGGGGAAATTCATTCCGAGTTTTTGGAAAAAACTTTAAAACTCACAGTAGAAAAGCTAACTAGTGTTGGGTTACAATACAAAAAACCAAAAAAGAAAAAAAAAAACCAAAAAAAAAAAAAAACCCCACTCACCAAAAAACAAAACCCAAAACCCAAAAAAACACCCCAAAAACAACAACAAAAAAAACCAACAAAAAACCCCCCACAAAAACCCACCACCAACAAAAAAAACCCCCACCAAAACCCAAAAAACAAGCAAACAAAAAAAAACCCCAAAACAAAACAAAAAAACCCAAAACCAGTTTTTGAGGTTTATTCTTACTTTATACCACAACTGCTTGCTTTTATTTTAAAACACTAGGTGGAACACTGATACTGTGTGTATGAGAAACACTGACAATTAGTCAAATGTACAGAAAAGCAAATGCAATCAAAAAAGCAGCATTAACACCAAAAAACTGCTGAAATAATTGCTCAAATACATACCAAGCCTTGCTTAAAGGAGTGTGGCCATCAGCCTGGTTTGGTTTGCCACCCTTTGAAGTTGTAAAACAACTGACCTTCAACACCTAATGCAAAAGCATTTATCTAATGCTGCAAAAAAGCCTTTTCTTAGATCATCTTTTAGTCCTGAACTTGCAAAAAGTCCCCAACCAAACCAGAAAGTCACAACACACAGTTCTTGTCTTGTCTTTGAGCACAAGTCAAGCTAAACCTATGGAAACAAGAAAAAGAAAAGTGACTTAATGCTGTTCCTTTGGAAATTACAGAATCACAGGGAGGTTTCTCAATAGCTTAGGAAAATGCACGCCCAGTTCAGTAGGTACTGAATAGCAGGGAAGTCAGGAGATAAACGCTTTGCTTTCAGAGACAAAAATTTAAACAAATATTTACATTAAACCAGAAGTCTCCAGATGGACAGCTCAGAAGTCTTTAAGAAGAACAAAGCCCCTGGGGTACCCTCTGAAGGGACACAAGAGGAGCTCCTTGGCTGGGACACAGCCTCGGTCAGCGCTGCTCCCGTGCAGCACAGACCACCCATGGCTTTCAGCTCTTTCACAGCCCTTGCAATGTTCCCACGGATCCCAGAGGATTACGGGGCCAAGTTTCACGTTTGCCGTTCTCCTGCAGTTCAGCAGATGTTTCCTCTCAGACCTGCCCATGCAGAGCAGCCACCAGCAACTCAGGAGTGATCAGTCTTGTCTCCAGAGATTGGAGTATCCTATCTACCTTCAAAAAACCATGGAAACGTAGTTGGTTACACACAGAATTTGACAACACAAAGAGCATGTGTGGACGTCAGAAAGGGCTCAAATCTGATCTCACATCACCAGTGCTTTTCCATTGATCCTTTCCTTGCTACTTTCATGCTTTGAAAGCTCAGCCGACTCTAACATTCACTGTCCACGCAGGAACTCTTTCCAGCCTTGCTAAGTGTCACAGCTACACACTCAGCTTTTGCTGGACAACCTTCAGTTTCCACAGTCAACTTCCTTACACTGTTTGCTCCCAATTCTTCCTACCTGCAGTTACAAGATTCTAGTAGAGCAAAACATCAACTTAATCTATCATGATTAATTTATGATTGATATTTCAATACAAAGTTACAGCAAAAGCATTAAGTCCATTAAGTCCACAAAAGGCAGAAGAAACTGACTCAAAGTTAAGTCAAGATCTGGAGAAGTGAATCAGAACTAACTAGAAACAACATATCAAATTACTGAGACATAAATAGGAACCTAATGCTGTGCTTGATAAACACAAAATGCTAATTACCACAAAAACTGAAGGAAAAGTTGCTGAAGATCTTGCATAACACAAGATACGGATTACATGAAGCGGTCCAGTGCATGTTACAATGCACTGAATTGCTCTGGGTGAAACCAGCAGATCTGCAGAAACTGTTGAAGCCTACTAAAGTTTCACAGAGGTGATTTCAACAAAGAATGATATAAGGTTAAATCTCACCCTTTGCAATGTCTCTTGCAAGACAGCTCGACTTTCAAGAGTAAGCGGTTCCTCACGAACAAGAGCTTGCTTCTCCAAGGTTCCTAGAATAGAGCCGAGATGCCACAGCTTAGATTATGCACTTTCCAATCTGAAGCCAAAAATCCAAATACAGCACTCCTTCAGAACCCTGAGAGACAGCCACGGATTCTGGAGCTACAGGATACAGTTAAAATTGCACCAAGACACCAAGAACAGTGCAGTGCTGGCTGGGAGAAGCAGCATTACTCTCTGAGAAAATGCCATTCTGCAGCCAGCTTAATGCTTTAGAGAATTTCACTGCCATGAGGAAAAAAAAAAAGTATTATAGCTGTGGAATGAAGAAAAAAATACCAAAACCACTGTCTAGAGTACTAGGGTAAACATCCACAGCAATATACCAAAATAAATGGGAACTTGAGAAAAAAACAGAGATAATAAAACCAGTCCAGATGAACAACCACCGTCTATTAGAACAATGCTGGCACAAAAGAACTCCGGTGTAGAGCCTTAGTTCAGGATACAGTTATTGAAGAATACTTGAAGACCACTTTTAAATGCTATACACCAAACTAAACCCAAGCACACTTCCATTTTCTAGACAGATTCTCAGACAGCTGAGTGAGAGTCTCAAGCACACACTCAGTTGTCAGATTTGCCTTTGCCCACCTTAGCAAGGACAGAGCATATGTGGCCACTACAGGTCAGACCCAGCCCAAGCCCTGCCTGAGCCCCTCTGGCCACCCTTCCCGCTGCTAATGCCGACCCCTAACAGGCTCCAGCCAGGCCCGTCTGGTGCTTGGTCTGTGCACTCTTCCCATCAAATGGGAAGGAACCCTCCTGTGCCCTGGGCCCCGTGATATTTTCCCGGCTGGAATGCAATTTCTCACACAAAAGGCAGACCTGGTTGTTTTGTTTGGGGTTTTTTCCTAGGATTTGTCTTACACAGATGATGTTCCTCACAACTGAGCACTACGATGCCAACAGCAGCAATACAGAAAACCCCTCTGGGACAGAGCAGCAGAAAAAGACACCTCCAGCCTTGCCAGAGATATAACAGGAGCACCCTCTGGGTGATGCCTGGTGAGGGAAGTGGAGCTGGCAGGCTGACCCATCCACATTCTGCGTTTACCTTTCAACAGAGTCAATAGGGAAACAGAACAAATCTCTCTTGGAGTCGAGATGCCTGGAGGTGCACCTGGAGATGCTGCCAAGTGTCCTTCAGCACCAGAGCAGAATAGGGTTTCTACCATGCTGTAAGTAAGGAATAACATTTATTCAGAAGAAAAAAAAAGGAACCACCTCTCCCCATGCCTTTTCTAAAAAATATTTCATACATTAGAATTTTTTTAAGCATTCATTCTTGCTTTACACAGTGTAAATTATGAGCACTCAACTTTCAGCCTGAATTTGCAACAGCTCCTCAGGCTGACTGACCTCAGCAAGACCATCAGAATTACTAAACTGTGGAGGGGACCTCAAAGCTCATCTCATTCCACCCCACTTGGACACTGCCAGGGATCCAGGGGCAGCCACAGCTTCTCTGGGTAACCTGTGCCAGGGCCTCAGCACCCTCACAGGGAACAATTTCTTTCTGATATTTAATCTAAACCTGCCTCCCTTCATCCTGAAGCCGTTCCCCTTGTCCCCGTGTCCTTGTGGGAAATCCCTCTCCCTTAGGCCACAAGCGGCTCGCACACACCACCCCGAAGAAACGCTCCGGGGGCTCTCGGGGCACACGAGCACTCCGGGCCCTTTACCGGGCTCCTCCTCGGCGCCTGCCCCGGGAACGCCCGACTCCCCCGGGGCTGTGCGCGGCCAGGACCGGCCCCCCAGCCGCACTGTCCGGGGAGCTCGGAGACGTGCGGCTCCGGGTCCACGGCGACGCGGGCGGCCGCACCTGCAGCGGGAGGGACCGCGGGGGCTGGCAGGGCTGGCACTCACCGCGCAGCAGGATGCAGCCGCTCTCGTCGTCACTGAACACCCAGCCCCGGGTGCCGCCCCCGGGCCGCCCGCAGCCGGCGCACACGAACGCCACGGGCACGGGGGCCGCGTCCGCCCGCCGCTCTCGCTGCTGCTGCTGCTGCTGCTGGTCGGGCCGGCCGCCGCCCGGCTCCAGCAGCGACAGCGAGTGTTCCCGCTCCGGGCACAGCGCCAGCGTGTCCCGCCCGCCCGCCGGGGGACCGGCAGCGGCCCCCGACATCGCCCTCGAATCGCCCGCCGAGGAAGCGGCGGTGACGGCGGACAAGGGCCCGGCGCCGCCCCGGAACTGCTCCCGGGGCCGGCCCCCGCCGCCCGCCCCGCCGAGGGCCGCGCCCGGGGCGTTTGGAGCTCGTTACGTCGCGGAACCGAAGCAAAGGGTGTGGCTCTTCCAGAACATGATTTTTATATGAGGCGTTTTATCCAGTCACACCTAGTTCAGAGAACCTCCTGAGCTGGAAGGGCCCCACAAGGATCATCCAGTCCAGCTCCCGGCCGCGCACAGACACCCCAACAATCCCCCCTGGGAGCGGTGTCCAAACGCTCCTGGAGCTCGGGCAGCCTCGGGGCCGTGCCCGCTCCCTGGGGAGCCTGGGCAGTGCCCAGCACGCTCTGGGGGAAGAACCCTTCCCTGATATCCCACATAAACCCCTGCAGACAGCTTCAGCCCTTCCCTGGGTCCTGTCCCAGGGAGCAGAGACCGGAGCTGCCTCTCGGGAGAGCTGCAGCCCCCGGTGAGCTCTGCCCTGAGACTCCTCCAGGCTAAACACGCCACATGCCCTCAGCGACTCCTGGTGTGGCCCCTCCAGATCCCAGCCCCTTCCATCCAGATACATTCAGGAATGTTTTCAGCCCAGCTGTTCTCAGGAGCTCACAGGAACGGTGTGCTAATCTAAGAGAAGGGTTTATGACCCGGCTGGCACTTGTCCACCCTGTCCCTAGGTTACGGGACACCCATCTCAGTTTAAAACATGCTGAGAAATAACATGTGTGTCCAGCAAGAAGCGAGGATTGCATTTTCAAGGCTGCTCTTGCATCTCTGCCATACGTTAACACTCATTGCCACTAGCTGTTTTCAGTGCCAAGGCAGTCCTTGAGCTGCGGGACCCCGGAGTGATTGGCACAGGCATCAGTTGTGCAATTCTCTTTCTGAGGGCACTGAAGTACAACGAAGCAAAGTAGTGGGTCAGAGTTCTGAGCTGGCTTAAAAGGCACCACTGACATGGCTAACAGAACAAACTCCTCTGAGTATTTCTGGTCTTATGAATATTACTGGGATTACATAGATCCAATTCCAGTAGATGGAAGCAAGTTGGAAGTTAATAAATGTAAGTATTGTGGAGTAGTAGGTGCTAATCTAGCACAGGGAAAATGTTGCATAGCTTTGTCTCGCGGACCTGGTTTTGTTTCCTTGCAATAGAGTCCATGCCAGGGCATGGTTTGTGTGAATGGGTGTCTGCCTTCAGGCTGGCAAATTACTAACACACACTCTGGGCTTTATCTTACAGGATTTGAAGCTATAAGACTGCTGACACTAATTCTTGCTTACAAGGACAGGGTTTTTTTTAGTAATTTGCTAAGGGGAAATTTGATGACTTGCAAATCTGTAGTGTGGGGTGCTGGTTGCCTGTGTGTTACTGTCACCAAAGTTCACTGAAAGAGCAGAGGTTTTCATAAAAATATTGTGTTTTCATCTTGGGACAAGGCTGACATTGCAACTGGTAAACATTCAGACTTTCAGTAAAGGAAATGTATGTTTCCACTAGCCAGGAACAATAAGCTGCAATCATGTTGTTTTACCTTTCCTCCTTCGATTTAGTGCTGCTGAACTAATAAAGTAATAATATCCATTATTGTCAAAATGCTTTGCTGATGTGGAAACTGATTCTGCTGGGCTTTGCAGTTTATTTTCAAAGGATATGAAGTAGCATTCACCCAACTCACTCTGCAATAGCTCGTTCCATTTCACACCTGGCTTTGCACAGTGAAACAGCAAATCTTTTTATGGCTATTTACAGCAAAAATTTTGGTTTTTCTAATGTAACTGCACTGGTTAGGTTTTGCTAAGATAAAATAACAAGCTACATTAGGATGGATCAACTGAGGATGGTGGATGGACTGACAAAGACCAAGAGAGAGCAGGTAGGGTGTGTTGGAGTCATTTATGCTGCAGGCAGTGCTTCCCCTTGATTTCTGTCAAGTCTCTGCCTGTGGTTGTATCTTCGGTTAATTAACAAAGATATGGGCTTTACTCATTGCTGTTTAGTTTACTGAAGATGGCTGCAGATGTTCAGATGTGGTTTCAGAGACTAAAATGGATTTCCCAAGGTTATTACAGTGAAATTATTACATATTCCAGGAAAATGTGATGGCCTTTCAGAATATCTTCCCTTCACTTGCTCGGACAGCAGTAGGAAAAAGGAGCAGAAATTTACTCTGCACCACCTCTAGAAAAGCTTTTCTGTGCACTCAGATCAGCCAAGGGTTTAATTGCCTCCAAACCGAGACACCACACCTTAAAGAAAGTGGTGTGAATATCCACATCCTTCCATACAGAAAATCTAGCTCTCTAATGCTGTAGAGCAACATTTGGTGCTGCTAGGACCAGGCAAGTTATGAGCAGCTCCTTTGATTCTCTTAATTTTAAAGTTAGGGCAGATTATTACCCCCAAATTCCACCAGGGAAACCCCAAACTGTTTAGCTAAGCTAGATGTAAGTCTCTGGCATGTGGCTTGCGTAGCAAAACCCAAAAATCAGTAATAAACCTCTTCCCTGTTTTCTCCTTAATAACGTTTTTCTACCATTTGGATCACCTGGTGCATAACAACGGTGGTATTGATGTTACAGCACTTCTCTCTCTGGCAATTGATAGGGTATTTCTTCAGCTGCCTGTTTTCTTGAATTACGTGGAAGTTGTGCTTCTGAGACAAGATGCTCACCCTCTGTTAAATTTAATTTATATTTGTTAACAGTTTTGCGGAGGAAATTAACCCACATGTGTTTATGAATGATCTCATCAGCCTTATTTCCATTAAAAAGCAAGGTAAACTGATTGATTTTTTTTGGTCCCACTTGTTCTCTCCCCCTAAAGAAGTAGAGAAGTGTGCCACCTTTCAGACATTTTTATATTTTGAGGAGATGCAAATAGATATTTTTCCATGTCAGCAGCCTAGGAGGAATAGACACTGAAGCCTCTTGGCAGTATTATTCTTCCTTCTCCAAATACCAGTGGGAGAACAGTGGGTTACAAGTTCTAATGACAACACCAAAGGAAACAACTCCACAGCCAGTTATGTTTTTTGGGGTTTTTTTTGTTTGTTTGTTTGGAGTAAAAGCACTAGTCAAGCAATGGATATACTCTGCAGGTTTTCCTGTCTTTGCATAATATTTACATTCTTATACCCTGAGAAGCCGCTGCTGGGGTTATCGTCTTCATGTGCTCAGGGCCATTGCTGGGGTAGCCCAAGGGAATTGTACAGTTGCCAGAACCCTGGGATGGGATTGCAGTTCCCTAATTCAGTTTTGCCTCCTAGGGTTGTTTGGTTTTTTTGTCGTTGTTGTTGTTTTGGTGGTTTTTTGGGGTTTTTTTGATATATATATATTTAATGTGAAATACAGACCTGAATCTCTGCACTTCTTTTCCTCTGTGGCTGGTCCCTGACACTTTGTGAGACTGAATTTGTGGCATGAAAATGAATCTAGACCCAGATAAAAAGCCATGGTCTTGCTTTCTATTTGTAATGTTGTGCATCTCTCTCCACTTTATATGAAAATAATGAAAAATCTTAATTGGCCCATGAACTAATGGGCTATTTGAAAACATGCACACACACATGCACAAAAGGTGATGGTAAAATTTAGCAACAGGAAAGTTTTTTATAGATTGGTAAAATATGAAAATATGTTATTCCAGTTAAAAAACAAAACCAAACAACTAATTGCAGAATTTAAATCCAGGAATTTTTGGTTCAAGCTCCACCTGAGCCCTGGAGCTGCTTTATTTAGCTTCAGAGAGTTCCATCAAATGTATTAAAACTGTTTTTAAAAGATGAAGCCAAAATAGCTCTGATAGGGAATTCTGTAAATCCGAACTCTTAATTTCTGTCCTGATGGCGTGGAACACTTCAAAACTTTGGGCTTTTTAAAATGTCTCTGGGCAAAGGAAGAATAAAATCAGCTACCCCTCCCCACTGATATTTCTCAGTAGCCCAGCTGAAACTCAGGTTTCTGATAAAGGTACAGCTGGGCCAGCTCTAGTTTTGGGTTTAAAAGGAGCTGGGCTAATTCCCTGAATCTCTTTGTGGATTTGATGCCAACACATACTGAAGTTTTTCACAAAGAAACACCCAATCAAACATACATACTGGGCCTGTTTCAAAGAACACAATGTTTTCTGTACTTTCAGAGGGAAGATTTATCTTGGTCAATATTTGTCCCTGGAGTCAGTGACCCTTCTTTTTCCACCTCATCTAAAGTGAGTCACCGGCAATGAATCCAGGGCAGAGCACCCAAACTTCCCAAGGCCACCACCACCACAGTGATCCCAGGAAGGAGCATTTTTGAAACAGCAGCCAAATGCGCTGTGGGGGCAGGAGCGGAGTCGTCCCCTCCTTCAGTGAGGCCAAGGCTCAGGCAATCATTGGCAGAGCACTGTGGCCTCCATGAAAGAGCAGCTCCCTTTGCTCCCCCAGCCACCTCACACTCCCACTAAACCAACTGTGAACACACTTGGGCACTGGCAGTCCTCTTCTTCCTTAAATAAAGCATTTGCTCCTGGCAAAGCAGGCAACATCTTGCGCTATTTTATGGTGGTTGTGGGGGCACTGCAGCTAAACAGGGCAAGGGACACATTCTCTTCCACTGCACTGATGTGCTGGGAGGGTCTTTGCGACAAACCTCCCTTGCTATTTCTCTTGGTATAAAATGCTTTCAGGCTGGAATTCCCTTCCTGAGTGCCTCTCCTTAAAGATCCTGCAGGATTAGGCAGTAACCACTCAGGCTTCCTGCACTGTGGTTGTGTGATAGGAACCATATTCAAATATGCACAGTTCTAGTCACCAGAACACTCTCTGGAGGCTTTTCCCAATCCCTCCCTCATCCCTGTTACCAGACACTGTTAAGAGGTTCCCAAGACCTTTGGTAAATTGGCACTTAGATTCCTCTCTCAAAGGAGAAACTCAGTGAATCAAATGGCACATCTTTACCAGAGACGATAAATCATCTTGCTGTGTTTTATTTTTGCCATGCAAAAAGCATGTGACAGAATTACTGTGCTGTGTCCACAGACTCCATCGTCATTGCCTTTTGGGTCGGCCTTGCTGCCTTCGTGACGTTTCTTTTCCTTATTCTACTGTGTATGTCCTGCTCTGGATCAACGCCAGCAAAGTAAGTATAACCAGACAGAAAGTGAGTAGACACTGGTGTGAAAAAATAACCTGCAGGAAACATTCACTGCCTCAAGTGATCCAGCAATGACACACAACTGTTTATTACTGCACAGAGGTGATACTTTCCCTGTCAGTATTTGGTTGGAGTGTCTCTTGACACACTGCTCCTCCTAATGCATTTGGCCACTGCTCCTCCTTACCTGATCACGACACAGAAAATTCCACTCAGGCAGAGATTCAGGATTAGGTCACAAACAAGTGGAGGGAAACAGCAGTCAAAAGGAGCCCTAAGATTCTTTTATCAGCACCCTAGGGCCTCTGGCATGCTCAAAAAAGGTAACAAAAACAATTTAAAAAAGGCAGTTTACCCAAACAAACCACAAGGCAGGAGGCAGACTAACAACACAACACACATGAAAACAGACATGAGACTGCAGGGTAACAGAGGCATGTCACCAACAATTTACTGTTCCTAAAAAACTGGCAGGAGAAGTCTGTGTACATGAAAATCTCAGTGTTTGGAAGACTTAAAGTATTAATTTTCAAAGTTTTTTCACTTTTTCATTATATTACTGAGCAAAATACTTGGCTTAAAAACACACATATTTATCCCTCATGTATTCAATTTTGGCCACCAAAGGAGCCATTGTGAAAAAGACAGGCCTAGAAATGTTTTCGGGAGTGCCCAGAAATCATTAATGAAAAACAGCATTCAATGAGGTTTGTTTTGGCTTTGAAACCATCCTATCTTATAATTTTTCTAGGCTTGAAACACACTATAAGAAAACAATTTTAGGACTGAAGAAACTATTAGACCCAGTCACACACAAAACTTGTGCCTTTTGCTTGAGTTCTGTTTGTTTTTTAAGCCCCACTTCAATTCCCCTTCTCCCTATTCCAGCACCGAAACCCAGTGAAGTGCCTGAAAGAAGCCACCAGTGTAAATTTGCACCCTCTACCCTGTCAACCTCTCTGCTGTGTCACTGTGTGCCCTTGGCAGGACAATCATCCAATGTCTGTATGGAAACTTCGTGTCTCTTTTCTTATGATAACCCTGATACACTCACCCAACAAATGCACGCTCACATCACTGGTCAAGGCTGGAGAACTTTTCCCGTCATCGTGTCTGTGCTCATCCATCTCTGTCAAGCCGAGGGACATGCAGGACCCCGTGTGCTCTCCCAGCTTGTCCTGGTGAGAGGAGGCAGCATCTCTGGGCAACCTGTGCCAGGGCCTTTCCACCTTCACAGCCAAGAATTCCTCCCCAACATCCCATCCATCCCTGCCCTCTGGCAGTGGGAAACCATTCCCCCTGTCCTGTCCTTCCATCCCTTGTCCCCAGTCCCTCTCCAGCTCTCCTGGAGCCCCTTTAGGCCCTGGAAGGGGCCCTGAGCTCTCCCTGGAGCCTTCTTTTCTCCAGGTGAACACACCCAGCTCTCCCAGCCCGGCTCCAGAGCTGAGGGGCTCCAGCCCTGGGAGCATCTCCATGGCCTCCTCTGTGCTTGTTCCAACAGCTCCACGTATTTCCTGTGCTGGACCCCAGGGCTGGGGCAGCTCTGCAGGTGGGATCTCACCTGAGTGGGGGAGAATCCCCCCCCCTCCTCTTTTGATGCAGTGTTGATGAAATTTTGGCTGTGCATGACACCCATCTCTTCCCCCGCTTTGTAACACCAAGGGTTAACTCTCTTGGCAAGGGCACACCACCCTCCACAGCAGAGTCCCTTGTTCTTACCTGCACATCTGCACAGAAACAAGTCACTGTCAAAGTGTCTTCCAAAAGGCCTGTGCAACAGCTGTGTTCACTGATGCCACGGTGTAATCCTTAGACACAGAGAGGTCCTGGGCCTGAATCCGTGACCTGACTGCATCAGTTATCTGCAATACTGGATGATTTGTTGCCAATGCTGATGGGTGAGTTTGGGAGAGGGGGGAAGGCTGATGCCTGTCCAAGCCCTGCAGTGAGGTATCCATGGCCCAGTCCCTTTTGTCAGCACTGCACTATCTCACAGAAATAAGACCAAAGGCCTGGAGCATGGGCCCAACGATTTCAAACCCATTTGGCTGCCAAGGCAGCTGATCATCACACCGCTGGGATGCAGAGCATTAACATTTGCTTCAGTGACGTGTACTAACATCCAAAATGATACAGAAAAGTAAAGGTTTGTGGCTGGACAAGGCTGGAATTTCACACGGTGGAAAGACGACACAGCGAGCTCCTCGCAGGTGTCCCATGCATTTCACTGGAGGCTGTGCATTCCCAATAGCCACACACGACACAAATCTTCTAGCTTTCCTACCAGACGGCGTATTGTTGGAGAGAAACCCAAGCTGGATGCCCAGAGACTTGGAAGATCTGCGTGTCTCACCCATCATCCATGTTTCTTGCTCTTAGCGAGGCTCAATCCAGGGCCCCGGGGTCCCCTACTGGCTCCAGACAGGTCTCCCACAGTAAGGAACTCCATTCAGTATTTGGATGTGGTGCATGACCACCCTCATAGTGAACCACAGACGTGCAGCTGCCTTTACCCTTCAAATCACACTTCCCTCAAAAAATGACATCGGATATTGTCACTGTACTTGTCTTTGTCCAAACCCACAGAGTCTGGAATTAGCCTCCCTGCCCTTTGAAAGACGTTTTCAGTTGTATCTCGGCTTTAGTTGTGTGATTTTGCTTGGGCCGAGGTCAGTCGCAGCACTGCCTAAGAGTGACCTGGCTTGACCAGGTCAGTCTCTTTGGGTACTGGGACACCAGGACTATTCCAGCCTCCTCCAACCTCTCTGCTGTTCCAGGGGTTAACAATTAACCGAGCTGGCCAGACTTCTCGTCAGAGTCCCCAGGTCTCTGGGATGCAAGTTCTACAGCTGGTATTAAAATATGGATAGCTAGCTGGTGGTATTTAGCTACTTGATAGACTGGAAAGAAAACATCCTGTTTCGGTAAGATGATTTTTTTTTTTTTTTTGTCTTGCTTCTGTCAAACGAAGAGGAAAGATGTCTTGTACACCTGCAGCGTAGCCTGGTTCAGCCGAGGTCGTAAGGTTCGGCTGACCTCGGCCTGGTTCGGCACAGCTCGCTCGGTTCGGCCGAACGCGGCTGCGTTCGCTTGTGTTCAGTTGAAGTTGGCTACACTCGGCTCGGCAAACTCGGTGATTCCCGTCACACCTCGGCTATTTTCGGCTGCTCGGCTGCGCTCGGCTGCACTCGGCTGTTCTCGGCACACCTTGGCTATGACCGGGTGTAGTCGTTTAGATTCAGCTCCTCGGGGAAGCTCGGCTCAGCTCGGCTCGGCTCGGCTCCCTGAAGGCACCGCCTCACGTTAAACACGCAGAGCTCGGTGTTTTCCTGCCGCCCAGTCCCGCGGGCGGCCCGGCCATCGCACGGACACGGACGGGAGCGCAGGGTCGGCCAGGAGCTCCAGGCAGTGACTGCACTCGCGCTAATCAATGGGTGCCAGAGCAGGCGGCGGGGCTCGGCTGCACTCGGCCCAGTTCAGTTAAACTCGGCTCGGTTCGGCCGAACTCGGCTAGATCTGGCTAAACTCGGCTAAACTCAGCTAGATTCGGCTCACGTGACGGCAGCCCCTAGGAATTCTGCATGACACAAACTGTAGCCTCGAAAGGGCTTGCAGGTTTTTAAACAAATAAAATTTTGAACTCAAGTCTTGGTACAGAGCCAACGGCTCCTTTAGGACAAGAATATTTATGTGTAGAAGCAATTCCCTTATTTGCATCTCATTTGCATTTACCCCTTCCCCCAAAAATTCAATACTTAGCACAAGGAATGTGCAGTTCTGGTTTTTCCCTGTACAGCATTTGTACAAAGGACCTGGGCACAGGATGCAGTCGTGAGTCAGTTGAATAAATCCTGGTTTACACTTCAAAGGTTCTCGTTCTGGCGCTGCATGTTTGCAGATGTGGACTGGCATGTTCAATTACCCTCATGGCCACATTCAAGAACAATTTATCAGATTTTGCAGAGAATTCCCTAAAGAACTCACAAAATCATAGGCAGAGAATCCTTTGGGGTTTAGTTTTATCTCTCACCTGGTTCCGAGTGGAGGGAAGATGGGCTTTTGTTGCACATCGCAGCAGCAGTGATGGATCAGGGCTTTTAAAATTATTATTATTTTTTAAAAGTAATAAAAATGAACCAGGTCTGATATAAATGTCTTTCAAAGCCATTAAAGTTTTTTAAACCCAGGAAGACCATCATGATTCCCGAGTTCAGTCTTCTATTAATACTGGTTTTGGTATCATCAAATCAACCGGGTTCTTCAAGAAACAGTAAATCATCATAACGAAACCTCTGGCTCCTCATCATTTGCACTTACAGCCCATTGTAGGAAGCTCTGCAGCCTTTTTTCCCCATCCTATAATGGAGAGAGGATGGATATTAACGACACACACATGCACAAACAGTCTTTCTGGTTCTTTAAAAAGTTAAAAATGCCAGGAATCAAAATGATATAAGCAATATTGTGTCATAGACTGTTCTGAGACAGAACAAAAGAGCAGAGAAATCGGAACTTTAATGTTCCACTGACAGATATTGAATAAAATCTTTCCCCTGAGTTTGCATACAGAAATAAAATACTGATTTTTTTGACCAAACAGGTTTGTTTGGAACAGCTCAGGAGGCTTTCATGGCTCACAGTGATGATGGCAGAGCATCATCAGAATGTTAAAGATGAAGTGTTAGTTCCCTGAATTAATGCCCTGATGTAGCCAAGTTTTTTTACAGAGAGACATAATAGTTTCTTCTCCTTGTTTCCAAGCAATCCTGTAATTCCTAACCTGCACGAGTGCAGACCCATCTGACACGGGTAAGTGACATATCCGGCTCCTGGGCTCCAAGCCACGTGTCCCCGATGTCAACGGAAGTCAGGAACACAAAAACAGCTGTGGAAGAAAGTTGAGAGAAAAATCAGAACATATATTCTTCCCTTTCCACACAGTAATACCAAGCCAAGCTGTTCACCTCCAGGACTATGTTTTAAAATAGTTCCCTAACTCGTTTTCCTAGATGGAAAATCTGGAGTGGCTTTGCCCATGCAAAGCTAATGATCCTACTCACAAGAAGGAACAAACCAGTTTCCTGTTAAATAAAAGAGTTTGAAATCTGACCTGTCAGCTGCTATCATTGACCAGCAACAGGAATCAGCGTCCAGGCCCACACAAACCTGTTTTTTGCAGACTGTTTTCCCTCTTGGAATTATATTTTTTTATACCTTTTGTTCCAGTTTAGTCCTTGAAAGGGAAGTTTCTTAGAGGGAGTGTGAGTGTTGTAGTGTCAGAAAACCTCACAGAGTGACCATGCTGCCCACCCCTGCCCCCATCCCACCAAAGATACAGCTTCTGGTTGGGAAGCCATGAGCCTGGGTGGATATGGGAAAACTAGTTTAAAACTGGATTTTAAAAGCCATGGAATCTCCTAGTTCCTCCCACCACTGCCTCGTAATGAGTGATAAGAACAAGACAAGGCACCTGTCTGGTCCGCATCCTCTTCCGTCGCTGGTGACAGGCACAGGGATTTCACAGGCTCATGGAAGGTGCTGGACAGGGCCTGCTCCTCCAGGAGCTGCAGCATGATGGAACTGAGCACTCCGAGCTCCCTGGAGAGCCCAGCTGAGGCGCTGCTGGCCTGGCAGAGCCGGGTGTAAAGCCTGAAGAGGTCGTTCTCACAGTCTCATCCCCGAGCATCTCCCGCGTGGCCGGACGCGGTTCCGCAGCCGCCTCGGCGCTGGGGACACGTCCTGCTCCCTGAGGAGGCTCTGCCCGGCCAGGGACCTCAGCAGCCACTTAGTGACCATGTGAGTGGACGCACAGGTGACGGCCACTGCCTCGCCCCCAGGTTCACCGGCTCTGAGGGTCTCCCCTCCCTGTGTGGAGGGTGGTGCTGGGAAAACAGGCTCCCCATGGGCAAGGATGGAATTCAGGTGTTCTCTGCATTTCTCCAGCTCGGACACTTCCACGTCTGCAGCAGTGTCATCTTCTTCCACCTCATTCTTTTTCTGAGTGTGATGATTTTTCCGATGAGATGAGGTTTGAGCTTTGTGCTTGTCTTTAGTATTTTCTGTAAGAAGAAAACCCCACCAAAACAAACATCAGATACTCCAAAGGATTTTCCTGGTACAAAATTGTGCAAGTAAGGTGCTCTCTTGTATTCATTCAGTTGTTACAATGGTAAGCACCAGCCTCGTTAAGCAGCCTCATGGAGCCTGCGCTGTTCCAAGGGGCTCCAGGAGCTCCCAGGGACTCCAGGCTGGAATCCTATTCCAAACTGGATCCCCCAGCCTGGAGATGAGAGAAGCTCCTGAAGGCTTACTTTATTCCCCATGTATTCAAACACCTAAATCCTCCTGTGAAAGAAAACTCACCCAAATTCACTATGCAACACACAAACTGAAGGCGAAAAAAGCCATTCATCAACCAGAGACAAAGAAATCCTCCTGGCCTTAATAAAGGTCAAACTGGACAGAGGATGAAATGCAAACTGACCAAAACAAAAAACAAAACAAAGACTTACCCAATATGTTTGATGAAGGTGGCCAAAACATACAGAAACTCATTTACAAGCTGAATAGGAAGGAGGGATTGATTCTTGTTTTGTCTCTTCTCCTGGGATTGATTCTTGTTTTGTCTCTTCTCCTGGGATTGATTCTTGTTTTGTCTCTTTTCTTAGCCACAGAGTACGGAGTAAGGAAGTCATCTGACTGATCCCCTTGCTTTTCAGAAACCCGAGAAACAAAACAAAACAAAACGAAATTAACAAGCCCAACGAAACCAACCAACCGACAACAAAACAAAACAGAGAATCACTTTGGGAAGGCAGATCCTCGCCAGCAGCTGGTCCATCACCTGCACAGGGGACCCTATTCCAGGGCACTTTTGGGGCACCTGCCTGAGCCTGTTAGGGCGCTCTGCGCAGAAGAGATTTCTGCCGGATGCAAACGTACCTGAGGGAGAGG
Source organism: Chamaea fasciata (assembly GCF_029207755.1). NCBI lineage: Eukaryota > Metazoa > Chordata > Aves > Passeriformes > Sylviidae > Chamaea > Chamaea fasciata. Next base: position 98,206 of record NW_027094086.1, read on the forward strand.
CAAGGGGGGAGGAATGTTCTAGACAACTCAAAGCCATTGCTGTGCCACTTCCCGTGCGGCAGGTCCCGTGACAGGACGGGATCTGAGGCTGTTTGAAACTCAAAAGGTAGAGACACCGATTCCAGGTGCCAGTTGGCTTTCTCGGTTTTTCCAGCAAGTGTTTTCCAAACCACGAAGCCCCCCCAGCATCATCCCCCTCCTACCACAACCTGAAAGCATCTCGATTCTGTTTTCGAAACCCCAAGGGACACCTCAGAGTTCAGCGAGTTCTGCCCGTCCGGCCCTCGGTGCCCCCGGCTCCCTGCCTGTCACCCTTGTTTTCATACTCACTCACACAGTTATTCTACCGTGGGCAGCAAAATTGTTCCCGTTTCTCCTGTACTTCTCTGCTCACCTTTGCTCTCAGCTGTGCGGGACCCACGGGAGGAGGCCGTGATCCCGGATCAGCTCACAGGCAGCTTTGCTGGCACGGGCAGCGCTTTGGAATATCTCCAGAATACCGCTCTGAAACAGAAAATAGGACCTGTTCTTCTACGGTCAAGATCGAACGATCGAACTCAGAATTAGCAATCGGACCGGCATCTGATCAGCTTCAAGGTGACACGAACACCAGCTGCTCTCAGCGACTCCAGGGAAGGAAAGACGCTCTCCGTTCAAAGCTACTCTCACGAGGAGTCTTCAGGCAGCGAGAGGATTTTGTCCTTTTGTCCAAGGCTTCGATACCCGAACCGCTCAGGGCGGACGCTGCCGAAGCCGAGAGCTCCCGGCACATGAGCTTCCCTCCCGCTGAAGCGCAGTTCAGGTAACAAACGTGCTGCCTGTGGATGGAGACCCCCAAAAGAGAAAAGGCCCTGACAGCAGGCACAAAGGCACGGTGCCCACGTGAGGCTCCGTGATGGCAGCAACCTCTTCCAGTTTCAGGGGACAAGGCTGCGACCGGTTTGGACACAAGCAATTATCTCCCCCTCCACACGGACACAAAATCAACAAGGAACAGGTTTTCAAGAAGGCAAAGGCAGAGTCAGCTGCTCCTTTTTGCTTTGGCCTTGAGATCTCAAAGCCATGCAGACTTCTGTACTTTGGGGTTTTTTGGTGCTTTCTTTCCAGATTCTTACCTGGGAGCGAGCCCTCATCACACAAGAGACTGTTGAAAAGGAGAGAATGACCTGGAAAATCCTCTGGCAGTCATAAAGCCCACAGCAACGTTTGCCACGAAGCCCTTCCCCAGGACATCTGAGGATCCACTCGCAGGCTCTGCTTTGTACTGGAAGCCACAGAAATACCATCATCAGACATTTAGACGTTGCCAAAGAATACCTGCTCCTAAGAGCACAAAACTCTGGTTCCCTGGGAGTGCCAGCTCAGGCCTGACCACAGCTTCTTCTGGACTTCTCCATTTCCATTCCTATCGAATTTCATCCCTAACATCCATCAGGAACAGTCAGCCTGCAGCCCAAACATGCAGTGCAAATGGAATCGTAGAGGTTGCCGTTCCCAAGACACTTCAGTGCGACTCTAACATTACTAATCGAAACTCAGAGATGAATGTCAGCTCGCTGGGGCAGAACATTCTGTTTGTCGTGCTCGCAGAGCAATACGCAGCGCAAGTCGTTGCGCCTTAGCACTAAAAACCAACGCAGTCCCCACAGACATGGCAGTTTTAACCCCAAGAGGAAACAAAAGAAAGATGCCTCTAATTAACCACCCACGGGAGAATGAGAGTTCATTGTATTTTTATGGCTTTTTTCTATACATTTCTCAAGAATTCCTGGATCGAGAAAGCGGGACTCTTACCTCCAAATCAATACTGAAGAAAAGCTGGAAAAAACTGGTACTTTCCTCAGGTCTGAGTACTGATGTGACGGAAGGAATCTGTCTCCCTTGAGGTACATGTGCTCCTCTGTGAAGAGAAAAAGGTGGGGCATCGTGGAGGAGGACAACCTTCCCAATCCACAAGCACGGACAATAATGAATGGAAGCTGTACTGTGCAGTGTTCCAAGCTGGGAGAACAGCGCAGGAACTGCAGAAGGCCTTTGCTCTGAGGCTCAGCGTGTTGCTGGCCACCCCTCCCCTTCTCTTCCCCAGAATGAAAAGCTCAGTCAAGAGTGTCTGAGCACAAAGCAGGTGGGGAGATCACCATTCCCCAGGGCTCTGCTTTTCACCCCAGCAGTGACACACGCAGGAAGTTCCAGTACCTGGCTTCAGGATCTGCTGTGCCACACGAGCAGGGTCAGGGAGAAGGTGAACCTGAGGTTTGGTCGCCTGATTCCATTCTGCACCGCATCCCAGAGACACAGCAACTGCAAGAGCCCAGGGAGAAAAGCCTGAACTACAGCCCAGATGAACACAACAGGAGCATGGATACATGAACCAGCTTCTGGGACATTTCATAGGCCAGGCAGGTCAAATATCAGTTCTCTCAGGATTTCCGTTCCTACAAGCAAAATTCCCAAGAATTTCTAAAACACATTTCCCACTTTCTCTGTCCATGGATTGTAACAGGTGGAAACACAAAGCAGTAGAGGAGAAACAAGGGAGAGAGGATGGAAATCTTCTTTTAGCTGTCTCACCACGTGCATGCAGGTGGATGAGCGAGGCAACACCTCTCCCAGACACGTCCATGAGCTACAAGCTCTCACCTGCCAAACTGGCAACCGAGCTGAGCCTTACCTGGCTCATCTCTCGAAAGCAAGCCCCTTCCAGATGGGGTCATAAGGAAGCCAGCCTCTCTCATGTTGGAATCATGGCTGCTTAGGGCAGCTACCGTAAGACCCAGGGCGAGGAAACGGCCTCCCGTGATCCCAGGGCAAATCAGGCCAAATATTGGGAAGTCTGATGGTGGGAGGGCTGTCCAGCCCTGGCACAGCTGCCCAGGGCAGTGGTGGAGGCCCCGTCTCTGGAGGGATCAAAAGCTGTGCGGACGTGGCACCTGGGGACATGGGACAGGGTGGCACCGGGGGAATGGTTGGCACTGCCATCTCAGAGGGCTCCTCCGACCTGAAGGTTGCCTGGCAAGCCCAGGATGCCAGGAGCCAGCAGCCATTTCTCTTGGATTTCCTGCCTACAGGCATTTTAAGCCTGCTTGGCTTCACAGGTGGTTTTATGCCAAGGGCATTGCCATCATTTCTGATCTTAATTCAAGGTTTGGAAAGCTGATTTTTATGAGAACTGGTCCATTTCTTTTGATAAGCCTTAACTTGAGAGTTTCTCTGCGCACCAAAATCAGGGGGTGAACCCAACGTGGCCCCGAAGGGCCGTGAGAACCCAGCTATCCAAGGCCCAATTCTCTCGGGATTGGTTTCTTGAACCTTTTCAGGGTTCATTTAGCGAACTTAAGGGTTTGGTATAATTTCATGATGAAAACAACCAGAAACCTGTGAAAAAGAAACTGAACGAAAGCCGGCTAAAAGCATCCCCTGCTGATGACTCATGAAAACAACTCGTTCAAAAGGAGGCAGGATTGATTCAATCCTCACCAACCCACCTGGCTAAGGTCAGAGTTCTCTGCCCACCGAGGACGCAGCATGCAGCAGGGACCTTTCTCCCGCTCTCCAGCACAGGCTGCCTCCCTCCACGGGCAGGGAACTGCAGCCACTCAGGGAACACCGACTTGGTCCTGGGCTGGCAACAGGAGAGGCACAAGGAATATTGTGAAGTCATTCCGATCTCAGCACTGTCCACGCCTGGGAGAAAGTGCTTCCCACACCATTCTTGGAATTGTCTTGTCTGTCCCTTCCAGCTTCGGAAGGTTTTCTGTGGGAGCTGGGATTCTCGGTGCGCTTCAGGAGCCGCAGGTGCCTAAAGCATTCCCCGGGGAACGTGCAGCTTCCCTTGTGCCTTTCAGTTCTTTATCCCAAACAGTCTCCCCAGTGCTCTACAACCTAGAAAGAAAAAAGCCAAAAGAAGGAAAACCAATTCATTCTGACACGAGGGAGGCTTGCTTATACCAACACACTTCCAGGCAAAAAACCATTTCTGCCACTCTAACAAATCGACTTGATCTACTGCCTCAACTCGACGGTAAACTATTTAAACATTGCTTTGAAGGTAAACTATTTAAACATTGTTTCAAGAATTCCAGGCTTGGAAATCTCAGCCAGTGCTCAGCTTGGCTACTTCAAGGACATCCCCACCCAGGGCACCCAGCGCTCCGGGTCTCAAACACCACATTCGCTACAAAGCCCATGAAAACCTTGCACGCACAGACGGCACAAGGTTGCTGCGCGTCCTCTCCGGCGGCGGCAGCGGCTCCCGGGGACGTGACCAGCAGAGCCCGCTCCCAGCTGGCTCAGCCCGGACTCGGTGCAGCCCTCAGCCAGAGCTGCGGGGAGCTGACACCGTCCCCGGGAAGCCCTGCCCGGACAACCGGGGCGTCCTCCCCGCCGCCCCCGCCGAAAGCCCCGCGCTTACCTCCGCCGCGCTGAGCTTTGAGTCAGAGAGCAGCCGCCTCCTGCTGCCGGCTGCGGGACGGGCACGGCTCGGGCCGGCTCGGCCGACTTCTTCTGCCCTAAGGCTTTTGTATTTCCCTCCATTTCCCCGGGCCGGAGGGCCGCGGGGGTGGCGTGTGGGCGCGGCGGAGAGCGGCGGGAACGTGCGGAGCGAGACGGGCGGCCGGCACGGCGGGCGCGGCGGGACCTCGGCAGAGAGAGGCGCCGCCGCCGCTGCCTGCCGGCGCGGGCCCGGCTCCCGCCCGCCCGCCCGCGGCGCCGCCGCCGAGCCCACAGCCCGTGGCCGCGCACCCGGACACGCCGCGGAAAATCGCGGCCGGGCGGCGCCGTGGTCAGGGCAGGGCGAAGGCAGCCGGGCAGGCGCCCCCTCCCACCCCGTCCTTGCCGTTTTCCCGCTCTTTTTGCCGCCGTCTTTGGAAGGTCAAGCGCGTCGCGCCGAGCCGCCAGCTTGGGAGGGGAAGGACGCGACTTCCGCCCTTCCTCGCCGCCATGTTGGTTGAGGGTGAAGCCACTTCCGGTCGGTCCGCCATCTTTCGTGTTGGCACTGGTCAGGCCCCCGCGCCGGCCGCTCACCCAGTCACCTGAGTGAATAAAAAACCCGAACCCGCCCGCGGCGCCGCTGCGCCCCGATCCCGTGTCCGCACACCCGCAAACGCCGCGGAAAATCGCGCCCGGACGGCTCCGGGGTCCGGGTGGCGCGCGCAGGCAGCCGGCTGCCACGCGCCCGGGCTCCTTGCCTTTTTCCCTCCCTTTCGGCCCCGAGCTGCGGGCGGGCGGGCGGCAGCGCCGCCCCCGAGCTCACAGTGCGGGGCTGCCACGCGTGTCGGGGACGGGCGGGGGGGACAGCTGCACTACCGCTCTTTGCCCACAGGGTGGCAGCATTGCCGCACAGATCAGGCGGGCCGGGCGTGGGGGAAGCTGCACTACCGCTGTTTGCCCACGCGGTGGCAGCATTGCCGCACAGATCAGGCGGGACGGGCGGGGGGGAAGCTGCACTACCGCTGTTTGCCCACGCGGTGGCAGCATTGCCGCACAGATCAGGCGGGACGGGCGGGGGGGACAGCTGCAGTACCGCTCTTTGCCCACACGGTGGCAGCATTGCCGCACAGATCAGGCGGGACGGGCGGGAGGGACAGCTGCACTACCGCTCTCTGCCCACAGGGTGGCAGCACTGCCGCGCGGCGGCGCGGAGCGGAGGCATAAACGAACGTGCCCAGGAATGCCCTGGCGAACAGCCTCCGGAATAAATGGCCCAAAAGACCCCCGAGCACACCTGCGAGAGCCCTGCCAGCAACCAGACCGAAACAAAACAGCCTTTCGTTCAGGCTCTGTTCCAATTTTTAAAATATTTTTAAAATATTTATCATTACTATTTAGCTTTTCTATTAATATATATTATATTATACATAACATGTAAAATTATATGTTGCATTTATTTATATTATTGATCTTATTTTTCATATTTTATATTTTTCTGTTTGTATTTATTTTTTAAACTCCTGTTTATTTGTTTATATTTTAAACGATATTTTAAACTAGATGAATTCATTGACCTAACACATCAGAACCACAAATTATTTAGAATTAAATGAGCCTGGTTTTCTAAGGGGTAAAGACTTACTTTTTATTTAAATAATACTGGCCTCTCTCTTTCTTTGGTTTTTCTTCGGGGGGTTGTTTGTGGGGGGTTTTGTTTCGTTTTTGGGTTGTTCACTTTGTTTTGGATTCCTTTGCTAATAAACAAGCAGGGTCGGAGAGTTCAAAATAAAACGTCTACTTTGTTTTTATTGCTCCCTCTGAAATACGCCTCGACAGCCTGGACAGCAGGCTGCTGCTGGGAACACTGTGCACGGGTAGGAGGAGACCTGGTCGGGGCTGGGAAGGAAAAAACGGCACCACGGTGGTCACAGCTTTCTCCCTTCAGGAGTTTTATGGAGCAGAAAATACAGAGCTTTTGCCAACTGCGCTCTCTATGACATCCCGACGTCCAGCGGGCACAGAGCTGGTCATTTTTCAACTTCTTTCTTGCCAACAGCCAAACTCCCAGATACTCATGGTGAGAAAGAGTGAAGAAAAAAAAAAAGGAACAAAGAAAACGTGACAAAATTAAACGAAATATAAAATCAAATTTTAAAAGAAATAAAAAAATCTAAAAATAAAAGTTAAAAGTTATAAAAAATAAACTAAAAAATCGTAAGAGAAAAATAAAATTAAATAAGATTAAAAATTAAAAAATTACATGAAAATAAAATAAAAATAAACATAAAAATCTTCAAAATAAAAAATTGAAAGTAATTAAAAGAGTTAAAAATATAAAAATAGAAGAAATAAAATATAAAAACATTTTTAAAATACAAAACAAAAAAGAAAATAACATGAAAAAAAAAGGTATAGCATAAAAAACACAAAAAAACAAAAAGAAAAAAAAAAAAAAAACAAAATAAATCCCAAACAAAACAAAAAACCCCCTGAAATTAAATAAATGCAGCTCTCCCCTCAATGCCATTGCCCAACACAGCTCCAGGAGTATCCTGGATTATGCAGCAATATAGAAAACAAACTCAGTGCTTCCCAGAAAATAAAGTTTTCTATGCAATTCCCAGTTTTACTTGGAAACAAATGCTATTTTAGCAGGAAGCTCATTTTGGATGAACACCCAAATGTGCCAAGGGCAGGGAAGAACCACCCCACTGTGTCCAAGGAACAGCGATCAGGCCAGGGCTTAAGTTTTAATGGGATTTACATAATTAAAAATGCAGTAAATTGAACTTTACAGAGATGAATTATGACAATTAAACACTTAGCAAGTTTTCCTGGGAATTTACAAAATTCTGTGGACACGGTGCTGAATGATGCCTGATTTACCAACATTAATTGGGTAAACTCCTTGGAAACGTGCCCTATGATGTACCAAAATTCCAATTAGGATAGAAATTTGGCATTTGCAATAAATATTCCCTTCCTAAAATCAGAGAGAGGAAAAACATCAAATAAAAGGAAGGAATAATACCTACATCCCAGCTTGCCTGGAAGACAAGCTCAGCAATTTCTAACATTGAAAACTTTTGGAACAGTCAGGAAATTTGGTGAAAGCTCACAGAATGATGATTTAAAATCTGCTTCCTCTGCTCTGATTTTAAAGGGAAGTGGGAATTCAACAGGTCCAGTTACTCCTATCCAAGAATGATCTGTGTTTTGTGGGAGTACCAATGCAAAGAAACTCCAATCTTACTTGTATTTGACATCGGAAACTCTCAGCAGAGTTGGGAAGTTTCAGTGGAACAAAAGCACCACAATTCCTGCAGTAACAAAATTGGACTCCGCAAAAGTCAGGAATTTTATTTACACATCCACGGACGAGGAGGGGGATGACACCAGGAATACACTCCAGCTGAAAGCAAGGATTTATTGGAAAAGGCAGGAAATCAAACTGACAGTCTCTGTCCAGTCATGGCCAGGCAATTATCCAGGAGTCAGAGAGAAAAGTGGGAACCTTGGACTGGGATAAGGCCTTCCAGTGGCTTCACTTCCTACTGGTGCTCTCCTTTTTGCCCACAACCTGGAAGAGGAAAAACAACAGGAATAAAGTCTCAAACAGGATGGCCTTGGTCCAGGCAGACTGAGGTGCAGCTCCCAGGGAGGGAGGCCAGGCTGTGCCTCGGGGAGCTCCGGGAATCTGGGATTGCCCGTGGGATTCAAGGGCTGGAAAAGCACACCCACCTGCCAGGTTCAGTGCTGGGACAGAGCAAGGCCGGGGCTCGGGGGCAGCAGTTAGAGCTGGGACTGCAGGAGAACACCCCAAACCCGGGTTAAACATCCGGCACGACACGCAGCACGCTCCGGGAGAAACTCGGGCGGGAGAAGCCCCGGGATGCTCCACGTTTCTTGCCCTTGGCAGCTGTGCCAGGGCCTCCATCAGAATGCTGACCTCACCGTGCAGCTCCTACAAAACAGGAGAACTTATGGAAATCACCCAGAATCCCTGGACTTCCAGTTATTAAGAACCACAGCTGCAGCGAAAGGTGTACAAACGCTACTGCAAACCAGCAGGGCTGAGGAGACGCAGGGATTTATTCCCGAGGGGACACAAGGATCCCTCAGCCAGCCAGGATTTCTCCCAGGCTCTTCCCACTGCTCTCTAAGGACACAAACAGCAGTTTTTCCCTGGAGTTCCCCTTTCCATCAATGCCAAGACTCGTGTTCTCCTCCAACCCCAGGTTCAGGAAGGAAAGTAGGAATATTATCACTGCACAGACTGTCCAGGAGGGTGTGACTGAGGCAGCAGCACCAGCTCCCACTCCACTGCTGCTCTGGATTCCTGAGCAGCTCCTTTCCATCCTGCCCTTCCCAGCACCATTCCCTGGGTGCCATGGCCACAGACACCTTCTCCATGCAGCTGTGGTATCACATTTTCATACATCTTCAGAAAAGCAGAATGAGCACCAACTGCTAAGAACCTTGCTGAGGAATCCAGCCCTCCTTGGGACACCCAATGCCGCAGACATCGAAAAAGGAGGGGAAAAGCCAAGCTTGGAGTGAGAAAGAAAAGAGAAATGCACCAGCCTTTAAAAAACCTTCACACAGCAATAGTGGGAAACAGTGACATTTAGTGTTTCCCTGCTTTTTGTGATGACATAAATAAGAAAAAAACACATTACACACAAGGCAGAGCTGGGATTTTACAGATCTTCATTCTGGCAGTCTGGATGACAAATGTCATCTCCTGCACTAATACCCAGCCCAGTTTAAATCCATCCTTAGCCCAGCTCCTCCTCGCCCCCCATTTCCCACCGCTCTGCTCGGGGCTTTGCACCTCACACTCTTTCCTCCTGCAGCAGCATTGCCCCAGAACACAGGGAGGTTTTGGCTGGCACTCGTGCTCTCCAAGTTCATCTTACCAGGAACTCTTCTGCTCTTCACTGCACCCGCCATGACAACGCTTGCTCACTAAAATAAATCCTTTGCACAATGAACTGCAGGTGCAAGGGAACAAGTCCCGCAAAGCTGTATTTTTCAGCCTAAGGACAAATAAATACTTTAGAAAGTTCAGATCCTGTTCCAGCGCACCAGAACCAAACCAATCTGCTCTGGCTCTGAAAGCATCAGCAACACAAAACTCAGCTGCCAGCATGAGCAGCACTTGCTGCTCCTACCCCCTGGTCCCTCACCCTCTGCTCTGTCATGTCCTGCCACGCTACACACTGCTGGGAGCAAGAGTCATCCCTGAGAACCATCACACCGATATCCTTGGACATTCTAACTTCAGCGGGGATTTGGCAGCAATCTCCTGCCTTCCATTCCCTAGTACAGCAACCAGACAAAGTCCTCACCCAGCCTGTCTTCCAGAAATCCTGAACAAGGTTTAAACAAGCCTTGTGGTTTGAGGGGCACCCTCTGCCCCAAAAGCCCGAGCCCGTATCCAGAGAAAATGAGCATCACAAACACGACACGGGGACACTGTCAGCTTGGACCTGTAATTAACTCAGCAATGGAAAAACAGGAGCCTGAAGGTCTCATGAGAGAGTGCAAAATGTACTGAGCACTGTTTCTAGAAGGGGCCCACGTCATTCCTTAAAGGTGTTGCTCAATTAAGAAGCAATACCAATAAAGCACACAGACAAAAAGGCTGACTTTTTTTTTTTTTTCTTTCAAAGAACTCTACCAGAAGCATGGTTGCTTGCAGAATTCCTGATCCAAACCCTTGTCTTTCCTGCCCAGTGCTGAGGGAAATCCAACAGAGGAATAATAAAGACTCTTTGCTGAGAGCACTCATTGCCCCAGGCCTTCAGCCTTGGCAAGATTTTGTAGTGAATGGACCCAAACTCAATTCCCAAGTCTAAATGTCTGACAAGTCTCATCACAAAGATACCGGGCAGTCACCCAGGGCACAGAATTAAAAGACTGCACGTGGCATAGCAGAAGCTTTTCCAGGAATAGCACAGGTTCCATTTTTCCCTCACCAGCCTGGGATTGCAGGACCAAATCTTTGGCACCAAGGAACGAGAGTTGTTATTAACACTTAAACCTCTCACACAGAAAACTGGGCCAGTGCTGAGCTGCTCCCACGCGCCTGCAGTGCTTTGGGGAGGGGCAAGATGACATCTCACCTCTGCCTGGAAAAATTTCATGATAAAAGATAATTTCTGTTTTCTCTCTCTGACCCATAACCAAAGCAGCAGTGTAGGACAACACGGGGCATTCACGGGAGGGCTGATTCAGCAAGACCCCAAACCCTAAAGAAACAAAACCACCCCAAACTGCCGGCTGCAAACCCGCTGCTTCCTGAACCAGAGCACACAGAACTGTATTAAGCCAGAGAGCAGACGACAGACCAGAAAAAGCCAGAAGATGTGCTCTGCTTCAATACACTCTCCGACTGACAGTTCCAAAGGGAACCTCCCATGGATTTTAAGCAGTCGCCTTTAATTTTTCCTATGGAATCACGACTGCCTTGCCTTTCTGTGGAAGTGTTTCACGCATCCATGGAGGGTTCAGGGGCTCAGCTGGATTGTTTCTGCCTCATCCTCACAGGCCCAGGCCAATAACCCAGGCAGCCCCATCACTGCTCCAGCCAGTTCCAGGGAAATACGGATCCAGTTTATAAACACTCCCCTCCCCTGCAACTCAGCCCCTCACTGTGCATCCTCCGAGTGGATTTACTCCATCCTTTGTTCCCAACAGCTCCTCTCCAGCAAAAATCTCACTTCTCACAGACACAAATGAAGCAGACCTAAGACAAAATTTCCAGCAGGAGCTGCAATTCTGGGCACTCCCAGGAATCTCACCTCAGCCCAGAGACTCTCTGTCCTCAAAAAGAAACACAGCCTGGTGGGACACAGCTCTGGCACATTTCCTCTTCCCTTCTTCCCTTTTCCAGCAGGCCAGGCTGCTGAAAATGGCATTCCCTACAAAGTTCATCCCAGAAGAGAGGAAAAGACAAACCCATGACTTACCCACACCTCAAGCAAGACCAGAGGGGTTCTTGTTGGCTTTTAGCTGCTCAAATGGCAAAGCTCTTGGCAAAGATGGGACGAGTTCGGTAGTTTTCCCTATCCTGAAAGAGAGGAGAAAAGGGAAGTTAAGCCTGCTGTGGAATAAAAGACTCCTGCATTTCATCTTGTACCTTGGATTGTTCACCATGGAATTTTATGCATAAAAAGGGAGAGGTGACACCAAATCAAATATAAAAGTGCCTTTTCCCAGCATTTTTATTCCAGGCATTACAAGGATGTTCATTTTTCTTCCAGCATTGTTTCCTTAATTTTAGCAGACTGCTTTCATCCCAGACCTCACTCGTCAGTTGTTCAATCCTGTGGCACTGGATTTGGACAAAGATCATCCAAAAGCAGAGAGAAAGTCCTCCAAAACCGGACAGAGAAAAATGACAGGAAACACAGGAGGACAGAGCCCGCAGTGGCATGTCTGCATTTCTTTTCTAAAGGCTCCTCTGCCTTTGGATGCTCTTTGCACTTGGCTTCCTTCAAAGGAATGGATTTGCTGCTAAACACATCTCGGGCCCGGATGTGATCAGGATAAGGCGGGAGAGAGATGAGGAGTCGGATAGGGAATAGCCAGGGAGACCTGGTAGGGCCTGGGAACATCAAGGATGGAGAAGGGAAGGAACGGCGAGTGTTCTTGTTTAGATCCATCAGTGCTGGGAGCTTGGAAAACACATGGAACCAGAGGGATCCTGGGCAGGAGCAGGACTCTGGGGTAAGGGCAAGCTGCTCCCACTCCGGGGCTGTGCCAGGGAAGAAGGGGAATACTTTACTATTCTCTCCGCATTTTCCCTTTCCAGTGGGATGCAGGTGCCACCCCCAGCAGAGGCAGGAAAACTGCCTTGCAACAGTTCAAAAGAGTACAAAACCACGGAACAAAAGCTGCCTGGCAGGCCCAGGATGACAGGAGCCATTTTGCCTGCATTTCCTGCTCACAGGCATTTTAACCCTGCCTTGCCTCACAGATACTTTTCTCCTAAGGGCATTCCCATCTTTTTTGACCCTGATTCAGTTTTGGAAAGTTGAGTTTAATGAGAATTGCTTCATGTTTTGATTAGCCTTGAGTTTCCCTGGGCACCAGAATCGGGATGAACACTACATGGCCTTGAAGGGCCATGAGATCCCAGACATCCAAGGCCCAATTCCCTCGGGATTGGTTTGTTGAACCTTTTCATGGTTCATTTAGCAAACTTAAAGGTTTGGCAATTTCAGGATCAAAACAAGAAGAAACTCACAAAAGAGGAAACTGAACAAAAGCCGGCTAAAAGCTGATGACTCATGAAAACAACTCGTTCAAAAGGAGGCAGGATTGATTTGATACTCACCACAACTCGTTCAAAAGGAGGCAGGATTGATTCAATCCTCACCAACCCACCTGGCTAAGGTCAGAGTTCTCTGCCCACCGAGGACACAGCAAGCAGCAGGGACCTTTCTCCCGCTCTCCAGCACAGGCTGCCTCCCTCCACGGGCAGGGAACTGCAGCCACTCAGGGAACACCGACTTGGTCCTGGGCTGGCAACAGGAGAGGCACAAGGAATATTTGAACTCCTTACAACCTCAACACTCTCCAGACCTGGGAGTCCAGGTCTAAACAGTTCCAATAAAAATAAAAATAAACACAGTTCAGGGAACTTCTTTGCCTCAGCTAGCTGAAAACTATCGAAAAAGCAAAGCAGAGCTCTCCTTCGCTGTCCGTCCGTAGACAAGAGTCCAGGAGCAGAATGTCAGGGAGCGAGTGCAGTTCCTGAAAACAAACTGCACACTTCTTTTTCCACCCCTCGCTCTCAGAACCTGTCTTGAAGGTGCAGAACTTATTTCTGGGCTAAACAGATGAATGGGGATACAAACATCATGAAGTCAGCCCAGGACAAGTGCTCTAAATTACATCACCACCCCCCAGACTCCAACTCCCTCCCTTTTTACTCGCCCCCCAAAGAAGGCACAAAATGAATCAAATTAGTCCAGACAGCAGCACGTTGCTTTAATAATGCCATTTACATATGTACAGCCCCCTCCAAAAGGGGCCTCCATATAATTTCTTATATTTTAAAAACCTTGTATAAAATAGATTTTTGTTTGAAAATCTATTCATGTGCAAATTAATATTTTTTTCTATATTAAAAAATGAGAAACTTTACAGGTTTTAATACATAAATGAGTATGAGCAGAAATTCTGTATTTATTTCAGATCTGATAACGTCCAGAGTTAAACAAGCACGGTGCACCAGTAGTAACATTACTGTCTAGATTTAATACTAGGTTATTTTAAATGGCAATATGTAAAAACCAAGTATGTCTCATAATCTGCTGTTCAAGAAGACTAATTGTAAGCTGGTAACATGCAGCTTGGGATCTGTCTGTAATTACCTCACTTCTGGTTAAATTATAGCTCTTGACTGTAAAATCCCTGATAAATCAGTTTTAATCTAGTACTCCTCAAGCTAAAACCATTGTGACAACATAATGGCATTAACATTTCAAATTATGTTCTTGCATTTATAACACAGAACTTCATCCAATACCAAAATGTATTCAGAATCTATTTAGTTTGTTTTTATATATTCTGTGAGTACACGGAATTACCATAACTGCGCTGTTGCTAAAATATAATTTGAATGTACCCAGTTTCTAAAAAATGTATATAGTACAAGAAAAAATATTTGCAGAGGTTTGGGCTCACTTCTAATTTCTTCCAAAAGTTGTCTCTAATCTGCTGCGTATATTTTAGTATTTTGAAGTACTGCTGTAAAAGTGCCTATTTACTTGTATTTGTAGTGGACTTGCTTTAATGAAATAGAGAAAACTTTGCTTGTCATTCCTCAGAAAAGGAGTTCTGTGAAGAACAGCTCTTATTTTTGTTTTACAGCGATATGTAAGATAACGTGTGGTCCAAGTGGTTACAGAAGAATTCATCTATACTCACAGTAAGTCCCAGAATTTTGCACACAGATGTTTCTTTGCTATGTGTTTTTCCTCAGAATGGGGGGTTTTTGGTACTTTTTAAAATGTGTCTGTACTTCAGCACCGAAGAAACTTAGAGGGAACATCCGCAAAATTTTCAGCCTTGGTATGACCACAGGGCACACACATCATTATTTTCAGGTCTCAGCACTGTAAACCACAAAACATCAAACAACTTCCAAAAGCAAAGGCCCGAAGACATCAGTTCATTGCCTCTAAAAACGCAGCACAAATAAACAGTGAGGGTCAACAGGATGATTAGCACTGCAAGTGCCATTTACCTTCCTTTTGTGTTGGTGTTGCAAGACTGGAAAAATCAGCTTTCATACAAAAAAAACCCCAAAAAACAAAAAGGGACCAAAATAGCCGTAGGACACAGGTAAATGCACTACAACACACACAAAGAACTTGGCAAAACAACAACACAACACCATGCTTCCATACCTGATGGGTAAGGTAACAAACGTCCCACAGCTGCATGTGGGCAGCACAATGTGGCCTAAGCATTTTTCTTCTAAAATACCAAAGCAATATTTTTCACCAAGATATTTCTAGATGTTTTTTGTAAGCTCAATGGCTGAAGAGTGGTGAACCACACTAGAAAGACACAGTTAATCTGAGTCCGATGTAATTGTTTTTTAAAAAGTTACATTTTCAAAATACAATTACACATTATTCTTTGATACACTCAATATTTAAAAAAAAAGGCAAGCCAAATGAAACAAAACCAGAACAAAACACCTCCCAAATCTACCCTTACATAACAAAGTTTGCTTTAGTCCAAAATGCTGCTGAGTTTCAAAAGGAAGTCTTCATCGTAGACTGCACAGCTGCAAAAATATACATTAATAAGTAAAAGATATTTTAGGACAGAAAAGTGTGTTTGAAAAACCAAATACATTCCCATTTTATATTTTTTTCAGTAAAAACATTTGAGAGAAACTGTGCTGAAGTCAACAAAATAACATTATTAAATCCAACTCTGCTCTTTAAGTCAGTCAAAAACTTAACACAGAAGCATACAAAAATGCATTTGGTATTTTATCCTAATGTTCTCTTCCCAAAAGGCCTCCAGTGTTCCTGCAGACTGGCACTGCTTAGGGAAGCAGTGAGAAATCTTTATGTTTAGTTCTCAGAAATAATGTGCAATTATTTCGGGGTTTTGCCATCTCAGCCTTTGTACAAAGGATGCTAACAAAAGGAGAGAGTGATTTCAGTATTGCCTTGGGCCCTTTATTTAACACTGATACAGTTCTAAAGGCCCTATTTTGAAGAATCAAGAGAAAAGAAAAGGAACAGCGAAGAAAAAATTGTGCCACAACAATGTGGGAGAGAGGGGGAGAGGCAGGGGCAGGGAGGACCCAGGACACACGAAATGGAGTCGGGGCCCAGGGGCCTGAGACTTGCTACAGCTCTGGCTGCCAGTGCTGCTTCTTTCCCCTTCTGCGCTCCCTTCCTTCTCAGCAGCCTTGCCTATCCTCCACCTAAGAACTATCTCAACATTAAGAACAGTTAGGACAGACAAAGCTGTAGCTTAAATATTACCTTAAAATTAATAGCTGGAGGAGACAGCCCAAAGATCATGGGCTACCACATCTGGGTTTGCAGTTCTGCAAGCAACGACTTCCTCTCTCAGACAAACTCTTCCCAAGACTGAGAAGCTTTGCCTGAACAAGATTTTGAGGACTCTGCCTCACTACAAGTTACTATATCCTGTTTCACTGTATACAATACAGTAGAGCTGTCTGAAACACTGGTAAACATCTCCCATCTCTCCTAAAAACCGAAGAGAGAAAAGCAGAGTGCCTTGGGACATCCAAAGAATGTGAGGCAATCCAAGGGATGGCACGGGGTCTGTCTGCATCAGCAAGGTTCCACCGAGTCCTGCTGTGCTGCTCCTGAAGTGTCTCGGGATTCAAGTCCCCTTCAGCCCAGGACCAGAGAGCTCCCAGTTCCCAGGAGCAGACACCTTCCTGTATTTGTGTATGAAGGCATCAGTCTTCCCCAGACTCACAGCATAGACACCCTCTGGCACCAGAGACCTGAAGCACCTGCTGAGAACGGATTCTCCACCACCCTGTGCCAAGGAGGAAGAATTCCCACGCACAGTCAGGGCTTGGGCAGGGGCTGCTCCACTGTCACCATCAGCAGAGGCCTCAGCAGAGTCACCTCCAGCACACTTGGTCAAGCCATCCACACGTCTGTGGAGCTCCTGGCTCAGCAGCAACACCAGAGTCCCTCCAACACGAAGCACTCTGGCAATCACAGGAAAAATAAAGGTTAGGTGTTGATCCTTCCTGTCATCCCTTTGCCTGGGCAGAAGGCAACACTGCTGACACGTCAGATGTCACCTGCATTCAGTGAAACACCTCAGTGTGTCATGGCTCAACTCAGCCAGCTGCATCTCCACGAGGAATTTAAATCCCAGATCTGCTTACCTCTTTCTAAATGGGGGAACAGGGCCCTGTCCTGACTGAAACATTTCTGATGCTAGCAGTTTTCTGTTGAGTTAGCAGGGAAGATGGACTCATTTTTAACCATTATCAAGCCCAGAGTTTTTGGAGATTGCAAAGGAACAGCCTCCCAGCGCAGCAAGGGCTTCTCAGGTTAGTAGGGTAATTCTGAAACTGGCCTTTCCTTTTGGGAACTTTAAAGGGTCTGCCCTTTCCCTGTTCCACGGATCCTTATTGGCTTTCAAACTCAGGAAGCAGAGAAAAACTAACCATTGCTTGCAATTAATTTTTCTAGGTATATGTCCAAACATTACACTTGGCTTTGAAAGAGGGGAAAAAAAAATACTATCCTGACTAAGTTTACAGCAAGTAGTTTGACCAGTTTTACTGGTGGGGCTCTCATGGTAATGGTCCCTTCCCCATCTCCACCTTCCCAAAGGAATATTTTGCTTAGGATGGAGCAATAGAGCAAACAAGGCCAGAAGACAAGCACAGTAAGATTGCCAAACTGTTCTGTGGAGCCACACCATCTTCTCCACCACCTTCCCACAGCATTCCTGCCTGGGGTGAGTGAGATCAACACCCACTGAAGACCAGTCCTAGAGAAAGGGCTTGTTTTCAGGCAAGAAGCAGAGGGAAGATGGTTTGAACTGTCTGTAGAAGCAGCTCACCTATTAGCTTGGCTCAACTCTGCCACAAAATGACACAGTGAGAGATGAAAGGACACACCTAAAATTAGGCCAGGTTGCCAGTGAGACATTCCTGGATGGCAAAGAAAACGCACACCACTTTTTCTACCCTGAGATCCTTCCTGTCAAGGCAGGCTGGTCGCAGCTTGGCTGTGACCTCAGAAAGGAAAGCCTATGATTTTATACAAGCAGGCCTCAACTGAAAAAGGGTTACAGCTTTATTTGCCTGTCTGTGCTTTGACTTTGTCCAGGTACGCCTCTCCTCCTTCTCCTTTCTGCC
Source organism: Chamaea fasciata (assembly GCF_029207755.1). Taxonomy (NCBI): domain Eukaryota; kingdom Metazoa; phylum Chordata; class Aves; order Passeriformes; family Sylviidae; genus Chamaea; species Chamaea fasciata. The sequence goes on from NW_027094086.1 coordinate 116,036, forward strand.
ACACGTTTGAGTGTGGCTCAGAAATATTTCACCACCATGCCTTGCAAAGAGCATTTGTGAGCATGGCTCACACAAGATCATTCCCTGTCAGCCTGCACTGCCATCGGCACTCACAGCTGGCAAAACACAACACAAAAGTCTCTAAGGGACAAGCACAGGGCTGAGACTTCCACAGCCTGCACAGAGTCAGAATACAGGGCTGGAGAACGTTTGGAACAAAGCAAATCTGAAGCTGACTGAATACCTATACCACAAACCGTCGTGGCACTTACATCAAACCCCAAAGGCTACACATACCTCTCCATTTCCTGGAGAATATCCGGTAGGAGCTGGGCACCATTTGTGTTCTTGAACTTCTTCCCAAATGGAATATCCGAAACAACGCTGTCGAAGCTTTCTGAAGGCAATGGCAATGCTGCAGAATAAAGGCAGGTCTTTATCTCTGACTGTCTGCAAAATGCACAGCAGCTATGACCCCATTACCCTCTCAACACTGGCTGCCAGCTCTTTTTGGGTTATGCACCCAGACTCACAGCTCCTTCTGCGCTTGCCCTCACAAACAACACTGTGGAGCCACCACCCTTCTGCAGGCTGGGAAGAGACAAACACATGACAGCATCGCTTAGTTCGCAGATTCCCTGCTCCTGATGATGTTTGCCCCTGCAGCAAGACTCTCCTATAGGGCACCACATGGGTCCAAATGAACTGCTGTGTCTCAACACACAGTACATCTTAAACATGAAAATAATTTAGCAAAACACAAAAGAACTAAGCTTGTGAGCACTTAGTGAAAATGTTCAAGTGCACATGCATGAATGGCAAGGAACCACATCAAATTCCTCCCCATCCCCATTTTCTCTTCCCAGGAATCTGGTTTACAGCCAGAAATCACTTGGATTCCGTCAGAGCCAGTGTCTTTCAGACTTTCTGCATCCCGGCAAAGGTCAGTTCCTCAGATGAAGAGGCAGCACCGTGCCTGTGGTGATGAAGGCTGGCCACATGCCAGGCTGAGATCCTTCCTGAGACCCTGTGGGTCCCCCATCCCTCAGGGCGCTCAAAACTGACCGGACACAGCCCTGAGCAGACAACAGGACTACAGACCTCCAACCGTCCCTCCTCAACTAAATTCTGCTGAGATTTTACACCAGCTTTCCTAGAACTAGCTGGAGATGTTTCCCAGACCATTCTTGGGTCAACATTTGCAGCACAACAACTGGGTATCAATTTTATCTGCAAACGAAAGGACAAGTCACCTACAGTCCTGCTCAAGACATGCAGAAATAAGCTTTTGACCAGTGATGAAGACACTATCTACTTGTTCAGTTTAGAAAATCTGACACCCAAGTAACTTCCATTATCCTAGAAACCAAGGTCAAACAGCTTTTAAGTGAGAAATAATCCTACGTTTTTATTAAAAAAAAAAAAAATCTTGCCATTCCAGTAAGAAATACTGCAAGATAAAAAAATATGCACACTTCATCACTCATGCACAGGGAAAAACAGCCAGCTTGCCTGTCATGTATTTCATATAGAGGTAATTTAGCCTCAGACTTTGAGGTCCACAGTAAGGTCATGAAATGATTCCTTCTCTGCAGACTAGCTTGTGAATTAAGAGCAAACAGATTCCCTCTTACAGGAGAAAGGCATCACCATTCAAAATTTTCCTACTGCAAAACATGAACAATTCAGCTTAGCTAAATGAGTCCTCAGCATTACTCACCTGATAAGTTTAAGTTGCAGGCTGCATTTTACTTGGATTTGTCCTGGCTGTGTTCCATTAAGATACAAAACTCTCAGATGGTACATACTCTTTGTGGTATTCACACATTTACCATTAAGAGAGCCAACTACTGTCCATGCCAGATAATTAGAATTTTTATTATCTTCTGCTGACTTTGTTTTTACCAAAGTTCCCAGGTGCAGGCAGCAGGGAGGAAGAAGAAATAATTATCCCTTCACTAGCACTAGCACTAGCGAGTCACTACCCAGCTATTTGTTGGGAGTTAGCACTACAACATACCACCTCAAGAGAACCTACATTTCCTGTGCAATCCTAGAAACACGAAAAAATTCCCTCGGAAAGCCCACAGACATACCTTTCACAGAAGTTTTAAGCAGCTCAATCTTATCCATTAAGCCTGCAGTTCTAATATTTCCATCTGCACCCTCTAACTGCGAATCACTTATATCAGCACCCCAGTAACAGGCTTCCTGTTCAGAGAGAAAAAGAGAAAAGTAATTTTGTTAACACTCAGGTTATCTATTTTATAAACCCTTCTCAGAACTGCCTTGTTGCGCAGCTCTTTCTGGACAACCCCCTTTCTGGGACATCTGCCATTGTTACACAGAGCAATTCACAATCCAGAGGATGGAGGAACAGAGGAAGCATGTGCTGTCTTCACTCCTTTAATGTTCTGCTCTGCTCAAGACACTTGAAATTACAGAAATATCAAGAGCATGTCCTAAGAGCAAGATCCCAGCTAGCTACAGCCAGCCCCACTGCCTCTAACACTAACAACTGTCCCATCACACCGACTCCTCCAACGCCAGGACAAGCCCAGAAAGCTTTAGAAGTCCATGGCTGCCTCACACAAACCCTGCAGTGTGAATCAACAGGGCCCTGCAGGACACATTCATCTGGGGGAACGTTTGCACTAAAACACTTTTAGCAGCTGCCTGGAAAGATTAGTTTGGTTTCACCCTTCAAGCAATGGACTTTGGACTAACTAGTAGAGAGAGAATCCTGTATCACAACTACCGGTTTCTCTGCAAAGGTCCAGCCAGCTGTGACTGGGATACTTACAGGCCACTCTTTAGCAGCCTCCAGTAGTATCGTTCCTAGTCCACACATGGGATCCAGCACAAGGGCACCAGCCTAGAGAAACAGAGGCGTTACTGCATCCCAAGCAAGACAGACTCCCTACCCAGGACAAAGCTTACAAAGGGATGTACATAACCCCACTGAATCCAGCACAGGTTAACAACAATCACTGCTAATCCCAGGCCAAACTCCCTTGTAAGGGAATACAGTGAAAAGCACCAATAGCTTCACTACAGACAGCCCAGAGGTGACATTCAGGAGGAAACAGTACAAGTGGACTGCAGACAGATATTGGTACCAAATTAGTCTGTGAAAAGAGATCACATTTCCTTGGAAAACAACACCAAACAAAGTTTCATTTTTTCACTGTCACTGGACGGTGAAAAGTATGTTGCCACTTGGACATATATCTGTACAAGGATCAAGAGCTCTGTTGAGAAGGACTTGGAATTACAGCAGATACCTGTCTGAACAGCAGGTGACAGCACACTCTCATCACAGGCATGGCAGACCCTGTCCACATGAACTAGAAAACGGGGCATTAAAACCACCACACTCCTTCACAGCGTCCAGCTCCAGTCCCGATGAGCAGCACCCCCCTCCCCTTCATTCAGGACTCCATTTCTTTGCAAGGAACATTCACTGACACTGATTTCAGCCAGAGATGCCATGGCCCACGCGACTGTTGACCGCAGTCCTGCTGTTTTGATATACTCTCTGTTTGCCAATGGAAGCCTGCAGACAGCAAAAAACAAAACCAAAGAAATTCACTAAAACAACAGAACCACCCGGAACAGCCCATGTAACGTCAAAGAACGAATGAACTGGACAGATGGACTGAGAAACAGGGAAATCTGCTTTTAGCCGTAACTCACTGCAAAGTCTGGTCTGTGTGTTTATTTAAAATCCAGGCAGATCACAAGGCTGATTTGACAACCAGTGATTACCAAACCAAAAGATAAATACTCATGGTGGACAGCAAGATTTACAGTCTTGCCTGTTCTGATAGTGCCATGACAAATCTGGTGCGGAGAATGCTTACCTGAAAAGAGGAATCCCCACCACAGACTGAGTGTCATTAAGATGTACAAAGATCTAAGAGAGGAAAAAAACCACAAGCCAAACATTTTAAAGTCTCAAACTGACACAACAATAGCTTTAACTCATTTAAACCAGACACAGACGCTTCTAGAAACTTCTGATCTCATTTTTTAAGAACAAAAATGCATACTATAAACAGTAAAAATTAATTGGAAGAAATCCAACTAGATAATCTGAATGACACTTTAAAGATGATTTCATGCTTAAGCAAGCTGAAGGGGATTTTGTCAGCCAGGAATCCACCAGCAAGCACGTGAATTTATAAGGGAGCCTATTTTTCCTTAACACAGCATGGGAATTTTTAGTTATAAATCCATTTACTACAAGTGGGAGAATATTATTAATTGTATATGAGCAACAAAATAAATACAAAACACCAACAAATAAAAAATCCCCCCCCCCCCAAATCAAACAAAAAACCCAAACCCCACCAAACAAACAAAATCCCAAAACAACTAACAACAAACAACCCCACCATTATCCCCACTATTACCACTAAGGGGCAATTCAGTTAGAAGTAATGTACAAGTAATCCTTCCTGAAATGTAGGCAGCTAAAAGAAATTGTTCTGCTGTCCCATAGAGAGCATCCCAAAAGAAAACTGAGCTCCCCAGCAGGTCCTGCATGACTGCAATCCCTACCCCCGGAAAGCACAAAGGGAAACGTGATGCTATTGAAAAATCCCAGTCCTCAGCACTTTAATAGTTTTAGAGCAAAAATCTGGGCAGGAACAGGAGGTCCACATGAGCCTCAACAAAGCTGTACGTAATGCTCAGTGTGGGAAAAACGGTGCCAGTAAATACACTCAAGAGGGTCTACAGGTCTCAGATCTCTCAGCATCAGTGCTGGGAGCAGCTTGCACAAGACAAGGGCAGGGATGGAGAAGCAGCTTGTCAAGAGCAAGGAGTCCTTTAGAAGGTCTCCAGGCAGCTGCACCGGCAAGGGTGCACTAGGTGAGCTCTTTGTCACAGACAAGGCCCAGAGGAGGCTCTTCCTCAAACGGCATTCTCAAGTCCAGCTCCTCGAGAACATGCCCTTGCTGCTTGTTCATTTCTCCTTCAGAGGCCACAGATGGCCCACGGCTCAGGTGATTGCCATTTTCACAGTCAGAGCCCAGCGGCCTGTAAAGGTGCTGGATACTGAAACACCTCCTCCATGGATCCTTCCCCTCCCATGCAGGCCCACGCAGCCAGGCTGGTGTTTATTCCAGAGCTCTGGAAAGCACACACACACACGGGTCACATGCGTGCTTTGCTCAGTGCCACTGGCTGATTTCCAGGTAAATTCAGCGGCAGAAAGACCAGCAGGGAGAGGCCATGGTCCCACTTGCCAAGGGAGCAGAGAACAAAACAAAAGGTGTCGGGTGATTCTGGAAGCATCAACAGGCAGACAAGTACCACTACCTCCAGGTCAGGGTCCCGCAGATCAGCACGCCACCCGCACTGCTTCACCAGCGTGACACCAATGGCTCTTCCGACCTCCTGCAAGGGGGAAGAACAGCCACAACAGGCAATAAAAACCCACAGAAATCGGAAAACTGCAGATCACAGCCCTGGATGAGCAAAGAAATCCCCGGGAAAAGAAAGACTCTATGCCTAAGAGAACAACTCACACAGTTCACACCAGACGAGGTACAACAGGGCAGAGCAGGTGAGTGAGGGGCAAAGCAAACACCATCAACCAACGCTCAACTGGAGCGAGAGAGGCTGAAGTTCACGTCCTGAGCAAGTGACAACAAAATATTCACTTGAGTTGGATTTGACCCTTGTGGGTCCCTTCCAACCCAGGATATTCTGTGATTGCCACAGTTTTGGAATTCTTAACCACATGCACAAAGTATTTCCAACGGCTCTACGGCAGATTATCCAACAGAAAACCTGTAAATGCACAACTACAACTCACAGTTTTAATGCCTTCATTACACACAGAAAGCTCTGATTTCCTTCAGAGTATTAAGTTCAAACATAGCACAAATTTAGGCAAACAACCTCAAAGGGAGGGTCACGTGTCTCACCTCACCAAGATACCAGCTTCAGTTAGGAAAAAAATCTAAACCACTGTTACCCTCAAGTAAGAGAAACCTGCACAGGTGGGAAGAGGGCTGGATGTAACGGACCCCTGGAGGTCTCTATGCCACTATTCTTTTCCAAGGACCAGGTTCCACTTCTCCCAAGACTCGTCCTAGGGCTGCATTCCCAAAGAACAAGTTCTCCCCAGTACCCAGCCAGAGGTAACAGAAGCTTCAAGTTCTGGCTTTTACGCCTTCTTCTAGACTGCCTGCCACAACTGAGAAGAGTCTTGCTCCACAGTCCTTCCAATGGCCTTTTAAATAGCTGTAAACTTACCCAATCACTCCACAGCCTCCACAGGGCCAGAAACCTCAAACTCTTACCTTTGCTTATCCTCAGTAAAAGGTATTGGTTTGAAAAACATTAAGGGTAATAGTGCACGACAAATTAAAAACAGCATTTGTATTTCTACTTGCTTAAGGTGAATGCAGGTTAAGGGCTTTTTGAGAAAAAGCAGAAAAAGCTTGCATCAGTTTATTATTCCAGAGCACACAACACAACTGAAACGACAAACTACACATCTCTGTTCACCTTTGCTGAATTCTTTTAAGACACAGATACTCCAGCATACCTGTGAAGTAAGTATTTTGGCAATTGCTCCACTACAACGACAAGACACTCTGAAACTGAAGCTTAGCTTCTCATTCACAGCAGGACTCTCTCCACTGCCTTTCAAAGGGAATTCCGAGGAAGTCTTGCTCTCAATCCAGCACTCCTGACTGCTCATTCTCCCCGGCACCACACAGGTCTCTCCATCTTCCATGTGACGTTCCTCAGACACAACTGTTCTTACTTGCTCTGTTTTCTGCCTTTTACTTGTAGTGTTTGTCTCTTCTTCTGACTTTCTCTTCAGAGCCAATGCATTTTCTTGAGAGACATTATCTGTTTCTCCCTCATGTCCATGAAGCCTTCTCCAAACAGAGATAATATCCAGCCAGTATTTCGGTTCCCCAATGACAAGGCTTTTAATCTCATGAAGCATTTTCCCTGGGAAAAAAAAAAGCAGTTTTCAGTACAGTACTTCAGCCTTGACATTTCATTTCCCTATGGACTGAGAACAGCTATTAACAGCAACTGTATTCAGATTTCATTATGTGTGAATCGAGAAATCAGCAACAGACACCACAGGCACGGCTGAGCTCTCAGCACCCTCATACCCACCAGGAGGCACACGGGCATCCCTCTGATTACAAGCTCTGCACAACCAAGGTTAAATCATGCAAGGGTTGAATTCTGCACAAGAATGCAGCAGCTGTAGAGAACCAGACCACCTGTGAGAGTCATTCCCAGGGACAGAGGACCAGCCTACCACGCCATCCTCCCCAGAAAGCACTTGGCCCAGGATTAAAAGATGCAGGACACCTTCCAGAATTGAAGACAGATACAAACATGAATTCCTTTGAGTCATCTCAGGGAAAGACAAGTTTATTCTTTCGGAAGAAAACTTCTGCTTCCCATTCATCACTCTGCCTTCAACCCTGCAACACACACGTGTGGGCAGTCCTAAGCTAGCTACAAAAGAAGCATGAGGAACAGAGAGTCCAATTCACTTGAATACCTCAAAACTGGTCAAGAAAAAAAAAAAGGTCTTTCTAGTTATCACTTAAAATTTTAGAATCATGATCAAATTTCATCCTCAAAGCTGAAGGTAATCACCCAAACAAAAACCCACCAGAAGGCAGATATCAATCCATCTAACTTGAAATTCTCATTCCAACACTGACAGAGAGGATGACTCAAGCAGCTGAGACTTAGAAGGAAGCTGTGTACTTAACAGTAAATTGACACAAGATATAGGTCGGGATTCACTTTGTTTAACAGAAAATAAGACTTATTGTTAAAATACACACAAGAGAACTGAACTTTAGTTTTTGGGTGGGGTGCTCTTCACTTTTTTGAGATCGGACAGGGAGAGAAAGTCTCAAAAAATACACATATACATTCAGGCGGGAAAGTAGCTATTGAAAACAATTCAAAAGCCCTTTTCAGGTTAAAAAAATGTTGAAAACACGCGCGGGTGAAAGACACTTCAGAATCGATTACTGTCAATTAGAACTACAGCCACTAGTAAAATACAAACACCTCGAGTCTCATAACTAGGACTCACGCCGAGGCTTCCCGTTCCCGCGCAGCCCGTGGCCGGGCCGTACCTCTGCTCCCGGACACCGGCAGCGGGCTGTGCTTCTTCAGCAGCAGGAACAGGCGCTCCCCCGACCGCAGCTTCCGCAGCTCGCCCGGCCCCGCCGCCGCCCTGAAGAACACCTTTCCCGAGACGCAGTCCACCTGCGGGGAGAACACCGGTCGGACCCGGCCTCGGGTGAGCCCCTCCCGCAGCCCGCGGGCAGCGCAGCCCCAGCTCCGTGCGGGGAACGGTCCCTCCGCGCCCGCAGAGCGGAGGCCGCTCCGAGCCCGGCCAGCCCTGAGGGCAGCGCAGCCCCAGCTCCGTGCGGGGAACGGTCCCTCCGCGCCCGCAGAGCGGAGGCCGCTCCGAGCCCGGCCAGCCCTGAGGGCAGCGCAGCCCCAGCTCCGTGCGGGGAACGGTCCCTCCGCGCCCGCAGAGCGGAGGCCGCTCCGAGCCCGGCCAGCCCTGAGGGCAGCGCAGCCCCAGCTCCGTGCGGCGCTCCCCGCGCTGGTGGCGGCACAGCCCGGCCCCGGCCCGCCGGGCTCCGGGGCGCGCAGCGCACGCGGCCGCGTTCCCTGCTGAGCCGGACCGGCCGCGGCGTCTGGGCGGGCACCGGCTCCGGCTCCCCGCTCACCCGGACCGGGGCGCCCGGGCGGGCTCCGGCTCCCCGCTCACCTCCGTGGCGCCGAGCCGCGCCCGCACCTCCCGCGCCAGGAAGGGCTCCAGCCCGCGGCCCGCCGTGCAGAAGAACCGCCCGGGCTCCGCCGCCATTTTGACGAGGCGGGGCCTGGGGGCGGGGCCTCCGCGGGGGCGGGCGCCGGGAACGGGATTTGGAAGCGCCTGGGGGTTGTATTGTTTCCTATGTTTTATTTTATTGTTTCCTCTGTTTTATTTTAGTTAGCCTTCGGTTACCCAACCGGTACGTGCTGTTTGTGCAGGACAAACGCATTTTCCATGCGGAAATGCACAAGATATTTCTCACCAACTGTTCAGCAGGGTGGGCTCAGGCATTTGCAACGGCTTTATTCTCTGTAAAATTAGTCTGTTCTCCGTACAATTTACCTCACTTAACCTCCTGAAAAATGTGACATTACAGTTGACACAAAGCAGTGAAGTAAGAGCAGTGTTCCAGCCTTCAAACTTACAAAGTATAAGAAATGTCAGAGTCCTAAGATTATTTGAACAGACTGTGATGCACTACTTGTATGTAATGCTGAATGGGGTTTATACATAGTGTAGCAAGAAGTATTTCACCTCCCCTCAGTTCAGAACTGGGTTTTAAACACTACCATAACAATATTAAGTGAAGAGTGAGTAACTAAAAACTTGAATAACCCAGAAAATTTTACTACAATAGGTTAAAGTTTCTTCTCTAAAGTATCTTCTCTAAATAAAATTTAAACATCAAATTAATGAAGAATTAGAAGCTTGAGCAGAAGCTCATACAATACAAGGGTTCTTCTCATCACCATCATCCACAGGACAGCACTGTATGCAGAGGGTCCTCACAAGAGTCGAGAGTTGGCAGCTGTTGTCTAAATCGTATTTTAATCAGATTTAAGTGCTCAAGTCACTGGTAAGACTTGGACTTGGGTAGAGGTGAGAATTGAACCAGTAGTCTCAGAAGCAGCACTCCACCAACCTCACTAGCTGAGCTGCCAGACAGCCTTTCCTAATGAACCACACTGAGCAGCAATAATTGTCACAACCAAGACCTGAACTTCGGCATCTGCTGGTAAGTGCACACCCAACTTTATGAACAGGATAAGGCAGATAAATGTATCCCAATAGACATAAACAATACAGCCTAAGGTAATTAGTGAGTCCCTTGAGGAATCCTAAATGAATATTTTAACTAAACGGAATGCAATTTCTCTAAAATCATGAGAGGAATAAGCCTCTTTGTAAGAGTCAGAATTCATCATTATATAAAGGAAACTTCCACACAAAATAAATGATGTCAGTGATGGAAGCGTACATCAGCAAACCAAATCCCTGCACATGACCAAAGATGCCAGTTCATTAATAAAACTGAAGTCATATCTCAAAGGAACATCTACAGTCATGCAAGTCCATTACACTAAATCCACATTCACAATATTCCCGTTTTAAAAAGAGTCACAACAAAGTATCTACTGAATGCATTCAGCTTAACAATTTTGATTTCAAAATTTGATTTTTGATCTAATTCGGAAAAGGATCAAGCATCAGAAATCATCTTCTCTACCTGCTACAAAATAAAAGGGAAGAAAGTAAAGCTCTAGAGAACACGACTGAAAAGTGTCAAATAAACTTTAGCCTCATCAGAAAAGTTGGAATTGGGCGAGGGTAGGGAGGAAGAAACAAAATTGGGGGGGAAAAACCCCGAAGAAGTATCTTTTAATCTCAGAACAGTTTAGCTTGGAACAGACCTTAAAACTCATCCAGTCCCATCAGCCTGCGACGGCAGGGACACCTTCCACCATCCCAGGCTGCTCCAAGCCCCGTCCAGCCCGGCCTTGGACACTGCCAGGGACGGGGCAGCCACAGCTTCTCTGGACAGCCTGTGCCAGGGCCTCAGCCCCCTCACAGGGAAGGATTTCTTCCCAACATCCCACCTAACCCTGCCCTCAGGCAGTGGGAAGCCATTTCCCCTTGTCCTGTCCCTCCAGGCGCGTGTCCCGAGCCGCGCTCTGACTCTCCCGGAGCCCTGGAAGGAGCTCCCTGATCCCCCCTCTCCCTCATCACCCCCTCTCCCCCTCTCCCTGTCCCCCCTTTTCCCTTTTTCCCCTCTCCCGGTCTCCCCTTTTCCCTCTCCCTCTCTCCGTCTCCCCTTTTCCCTCTCCCCCTCTCCCTGTCTCCCCTTTTCCCTCTCCCCCTCTCCCTGTCTCCCCTTTTCCCTTTTCCCCTCTCCCTGTCTCCCCTTTTCCCTTTCCCCCTCTCCCTCTCTCCCCTTTTCCCTCTTCCCTTTCCTCCCCTCCCGCTCCTCCCTCAGCGCTCTCGCGCCGCCCGCCCGGGCTCACAGCGCCGCCTGGCGGCCCCCGCGGCGAGGCGCGCATGCGCGCTGCGCGGGGCCGTTTCCATGGCGGCGGGAGCCAACAGGGAGGTGCCGCCATGAGCCCGCCCGAGGTGGAGCCGCTCGTGTGCCGCAGATACGAGATCAAGAGGCGCCTGGGCAAGGGCGTGAGTGCCTGGCGGGGGGTGGCCTGTGGGAGCCGGGCTGGTCGTGGGAGCTGGGCCGGTCGTGGGAGCTAGGAGGGCTCGAGCGGCCCGTGTGGAGTTCAGGGCACCGTGAGGGCTCCAGGCGCCCGGGGGAGCTGAGGGGCTCTTTGGGAGTTCAGGCGCCCGTGGGAACTCTCTGTATCGCTCAGGGCCTGGTGGAAGCTCCAGGTGACCCAGGGGAGCTCCGGAGGACTGTAAAAGCTCAAAAGTAAACAGTAAAATGGATCTGAGTCTCAAAGTACATTCTGTCTGTGCCTGCCAAATCCTTCTACATTTACTGTAATCCCATCACTTCAGATCATGCTGCATCAAGTAATTTCTTCTCCATTAAATGTATTTTTATACATGAGCCAATGGTAATTTCTAACATATGTCTTCCCAGACAGTCTCTAAACTATCCCTAGTTATCTGTTTTTCTGTTCTGGCAACTCTTTGCTATCGTTTAGTTGCGTTGATACAAGTGTTTAAGTATTTTCCTCATTATGTTCGCAGAGTCAAGGAATCATTGAGGTGGAAAAGCCCTCTGAGCCTGTGCAGTCCAACTGCTCCCCCAGCAATGCCAAGGCCACCACTAATCCATGTCTCCAAGCGCCACATCCACATGGCTGTTAAATCCCCCTAGGGATGGGGACCCCACTCCTGCCCTGAGGCAGTCTGTCAGGGCTGCACAGCCCTTTGCAGATGTGTTTTTTCCAATATCCAACCTAAACCTCCCCTGGCACAACTTGAGGCTTTCCCAACTGCCAGCAGGGTAGTACCGTAGCACTCACCTGAGGTACTCGTACAACTGTTTGTACTGCCTGGCACATGGCAAAGGTCATGATTCCATGCTCCAGGACCACACATGCTACTGGAAAGCCTGCCTTGATTTCCCTACACGAGTGTTTAACCACTAGAATAATGCATTGCAGCTCTTTGGCTTTGTACAAGCATTTAAACATTAAGTGGGCATTTCTAACTGGGATTGATCCCTTTGTGCAAAGGTAAAGCAGCTCCTAGACTGTGGAAAGTCAAGATTCAAGTCTGTGGCCAAAAATAAAAAAACTGGATCTGTACCAGAAGTGAGACTGACTAATCATCATTTGCAAGTATCACACTCATCCAGAATAGGGAAAGCTCAGGTAGAAGTTCCTGTTCCCTTAACAGACAACACAGCTTTTAATTGAAAAAAAGGTTTAGTGTTGGACTTGACAGTGCTGTGTTAGTGGTTGGACCCAGCGGTCTTGGAGGGCTTTTCCAACCTCAGCAATTCTGGGATGTTGTCACTACAGGCTTTGGTAAAAAGTCTCTCTCCATCCTTCTTACTGACCCCCTTTCAGTTTTGAAAGACCACAGTAAGTTCTCGGGGCCATCTCTTCTCCAGGCTGAACACCCGCAGCTGTCTCAGCCTGGCTCCAGAGCAGAGGGCCTCCAGCTCTCAGAGCATCTCCATGGCCCTTCTCTGCACCTGCTCAAACTGGTCCGTGTCCCACCTGTACTGAGTGGCTCCAAGCTGGATGCAGTGCTCCATGAGGGAATCTCACCAAAGTCAAATGCCAGGGAAGAATTGTCTCTCTTGACCTGCCAGCCACACCTTTATGGCTGGGAAAAGCCAGGTGCCATTGGCATCTTGCCACCTGGGCACACCTGGGCTCATGTTCAGCCACTGTCACCAGCACTGCCAGGTCCTTTTCCAGCTTTCCAGCCACTCTGTCTCAAGCCTGGCGTGTTTCATGGGGTCGTTGTGACCCAAGAGCAAGACCTTGGCCTTGTTGACCCTTGCAGCGTGGGCCTTGGCCCATCGATCCCATCCCATCCATGCCGCCTTTCCAGGTCACACTGTCACAGAGGGAGGTCAGGTTGGTCAGGCAGGACCTGCCTGTCACAACCTCGAACCAGCTGAGCCTGATCCCCTGGTTGTCCTTTTGATGCATCCCAGGACACGGCTGGCTGTCTGGGTTACTAGTGCGTGTTGTCACCTCATTTCCAGGTTTTCATCCACCAGCACTCCCAAGTCCTTCTCAGGGCTGCTCTCCATACAGAGTCCTGGAACCACAGAATAGTCTGGGCTGGAAGAGACTTTAAAGTTCACTCATTCCCACTGCCTGCCATGGGCATGGACACCTTACACTAGACCTGGTTTCTCCAGGCCCAATCCAACCTGACCTTGGACACTGCCAGTGATGGGACAGCCACAGCTTCTTGGGACAATCCATGCCGGGGCCTCACCACCCTCCCAGGGAAGGATGTATTCCCAGATCCCATCTAAACCCTGCCCTCTAGCAGTGGGAAGCCCTTCCAACGTGTTTTCACTCCAGGCCCTTGGCCAAAGGCCCTCTGGAGCTCTCTTGGAGCCCTTTCAGGCACTGGAAGGAGCTCTCCAATCTCCCTGCAGCCTTCTCTACTCCAGGCTGAACAGCCCCAGGTCCCTCAGTTTGTCTCCTGAGTGGAGTGGCTCCTTGGCCTGATCTCTCTATCTTCCGTGTAGCTTCTATCACCTCTGCTTCCGTCGTTGAACACGTTCTGGTTCCTCTGCAGGCCTGAGGTGTGTGCAGGTGTCAGCACAGGGCTCACCCTTCTGTGCTTCTCCGCAGGCCTATGGCATCGTCTGGAAAGCAATTGACCGCAAGACAGGAGAAACAGTTGCTGTTAAAAAGATTTTTGATGCTTTCAGGAACAGAACAGATGCTCAGGTGAGAAATTATTGTCCTGATGTATTCTGAGACGTGGTGGGATTCCACAGGTATTTTCAGGGCTTTTGTCTCTGAAAGGTGATAATTAGGCATCTAACAACACAGTCTGCAGCTATATTGGGATAAAAACAAGCGATAAATATCAAGCTTTGTGTATCATGGCGTGTACAAAAGAGGAGTAGATTTAACCCTGTCATTTAACTGCGTCTCTGTTCTGCCGTTGTCTTGAGGTGATAAACTGTTTTTTTCTTTATTTCCAGAGAACATTTCGAGAGATTATGTTCCTGCAGGTAAATGTCCATGTTCCCCCTTTTCTCTGATTTTTTATTATGTCTGATGTCTAAGTATTTTCTTCCCATTGTGTTCCAAAATGCAGCGGTCATTGATTAGTGTTGATAACTCTTTAATTTCTTTTCTGCACCATCTTGGCAAAGAGCGTTTCAGGGTGAGCCCACCTGAATGAAACCTTCTCCATTTGGGCTTGTTTTTAATCTTTCCCACTCTTTCCCCATTTTTAGCAATGTGTCTGCTGCAGCATAAGCACGTCAGGACCTCATGTCACTTCTTGCTTCTTTTTGGATGGAAACTGTTTCTCTTACATTGTAACCGCCACGACTGGAGGAGGGGCTGGGGTGGGAGAGGGATTTACACTCTGAAATTGTTTTCCTCCATCATGCTGTAAGCAATTTAATCACTTAATATAATCGAACTGAAAGAAAAAGGGAAGTTCTGCAAGGAGTAATGTAAGACTACTCTTGTTTTGATATAATTGACCTTAATAGTGGCATTCCAGTTATCTGTCCACTCCTCCTCAGAATTACCATGTAGAAACATCAATATTTTGGAATAATGTTGTAATAACTTGTGGTTTTCTAAGGACACAAGGGAGGCAGGGCTCACAGAAGAGGTATTTCCTAAGACTGCCAAGTTTAAGTAGGAAAGAGATGATTTTTTTTTATTTTTTAGTCGTTCTTGAAGCCTGAAATAGAAGCTGAAAGCTTTAAAGATAAAAATATAAACAATTCCTTAGAAGTGAATTACCTCTAAGTTAGATCATCTCTGAAAGTGCAGCACTTCTGGAATGGATGGATGGAGGAAGAGCAGGGGAAAGAAAGGATATTTCTTCTGAAGGAAAGGAGTCACTTGGCAGCAGAGGGCAGGGAGAGGGAAGTGAATGTGCTGTTCAGACCATACTTCCATAACTTTTGGTGCTCAGTGGAATTTAAGAATTTTAGTTTCCCCTCCTATTTTAAACCTCTCTCTTGAGGTTCAAGACTGAGGGCTCAGAAAGGAAAAGATGTGAAAAATACTCTGTTATTCATAGCTGCATGTTTGTCTTAATTTGTCTGTGCATAATAATTGTTCAATCTTGGTGTGTATCACAAGGTCATTTGATGGACTAGGTTATTGTTTCATGTTATGTATCTCAATTATTCTAGTTGAGAAGTGGCTGTACAATCTGGGGTGTGAATGATTCTCTGATGGTCGTTGCTTGCAGGTTTTGTGTTTGCTTTTCAGTTGTAGATCTACAGGTGTATTTTGGGCCAATTTTAGAATGTCATTTTGGTGAGTATGTTAGTAGTGTTATTATTCTTTAAGAAAAGATTAACAGAACTGGCCCTGACAAGATTTTTTTTAAGATAATGTGGGTTTTTTTAGTACAGATTGAATTTTTTTCATGAGTTTCTGTTATCAGTTCCGGGCAAGGCAGTGTGAGACAATGGACTTTTTCTTCTTAAATAGCACTCAAGTAATACTGTCAAGATTTAGCTGCATCTCTAGGACAATATCCCCTTTTGGGTAAAAACCTTCATTAGATCATTTGGATGGGTATTGTGACTGTTCTCAGAATGAAAACAAAGTGTGTGATGGCCTGGCTGTGTATCACTGCTTTGTGTGTTTTCACAGGCTGCTGCAGGTGGATGTGTTGTTTTGTGAACTTCCCTAGACGTTTTGCGTTATAAAATGTCGTACTATTATGAAGTTGGAATATTATGAAGTGTTTATGGTGTCCCTGGCTCCACAGAAGTGGGAAATAAAAGTTGTTAAAGCTGAGGATGAACTTAATGATCCCATGAGGATTGTCAGTCTGCAAAAACGTGAGGAGGGACTCCACACCTGCAGTGTCATACCTGTGTTGAGGCATCTGTGTGCTGTCTGATCTCCATGCAGTCACTTCCTCAGTGCAGCCTCTAAGTGCCTGAGCCAGCCCTCAGATCGACATGTCCTGATTGTTTGGGTTTCTAACTATGAATGTTGATGGCAACTATGATCCATTTTCATGCCACAATAATTCTTTGGTTCAACAGGAAATGTGAGATGCAGAAAGGGGGCTGGATTTTATTATAAATGCTATAGAGGGAGTGTTAGAATTAATGTCTCATTCAACAGAGATTTATTTTTTTGATTAACTGATTGGTTTCCCACTATGGAACAAACTTAAAACCTTTTTTTTTTTTAAGCTTATTTCAGAAGAAGCCTAAAAGAGGAAATAACATGATTATGTTTGTTCTAGACAGTAACGCAAACTGAAACAGGTTATTGTCCTTTTTTATGATTCACAAGCAAAACACGTGATTTTGACGGCTGGGTCTCTACCCTGTGCAGGAATTTGGAGAACATCCAAATATCATCAAGCTGCTCGATGTTATCCAAGCAGAGAATGACAAGGACATCTACCTCATCTTCGAGTCCATGGGTGAGACTCAGCATTGCAGCCGCCATTCAAACCCAGCCTCTCTTAGGAGTTACCCTTGTTATCCCTTTGGTAGTGGTGTGGTGGTGATATACATGAATGCTCACGATACTACTGATATTTACTGATGTAAATATATTACTGGCATATTACAGAGACAGATTTACATGCGGTGATTAAGAAGGGGAATTTGCTGAAAGACATCCACAAGTGTTACATTCTCTACCAGCTTCTGAAGGCAACTAAATTCATCCACTCCGGGAATGTTATTCACAGGGATCAGAAGGTACATTTTGATCATGGTCTGTATCCTTCACTCCAGTTTTCTGTTGAACCCTAAATAAAATCACAGATTGATTTGGGGTGGGAGGGACTTTCAAAGCTCATCCATTCCCACTGCTGGCCATTGGCAGGGCCACTTTCCACTATCCCAGGTTGCTCCAAGCCCCGTCCAACCTGGCCTTGGACACTTCCATGGATGGGGCAGCTGCAGCTGTTCTGGGAACCCTGTGCCAGGGCCTCACCACCCTCACAGGGAAGAATTTCTTCCCAATATCCCATCTAACCCTGCCCTCTGGCAGTGGGAAGCCATTCCTGCTTGTGCTGTCCAGGCCTGTGTTCAAAGTCCCTCCCAAGCTTTCTTGGCACCCCTTTAGGCACTGGAAGGGGCTCTAAGATCTCCCCTGGAGCCTTTTCTCCAGGATGAATACCCTCAGCTGTCCCAGCCGGTCTCCATAGGAAAAGTATGAAGAAATATACAAGTATGAGACTAATAAAAGAACCTTGATGATAATCATCTGCTTTTCAGAGAGTAAAAGGCTAATTAATTCTGCTGTGTTCAATTCAGCCCTCCAACGTGCTGCTGGATGCAGAGTGCTGTGTGAAGCTGTGTGACTTTGGCCTGGCCCGTTCCCTGTGCCAGCTGGGCCAGGACCAGCCCAGCCCTGCGCTCACCGAGTACGTGGCCACGCGCTGGTACCGAGCCCCCGAGATCCTGCTGGCCTCTCGCAAGTGAGTGAAGGGATGGCAGCCTGGCACTTCTCCTCCACTCCCACGTTTTTTTGTCTGGAAGTCTTCAGTCTTTTAATTTTCAGTGTCACCAGATGCAGTGTCATGTCAGCAGTCTGTTTTCTCAGTATACAATTAAACTTCTGCAACATAAAAACCTCTTATGATCACATACATGTTCTTCCTGTGTTCTTAGAGTGTCAGTGTACATACGTGGGCAGCTCATCTGTTTGTTACCCTTTCTCCCCCTAGACTTATTTCTTCTCCCTTAAACCCACAGCTTTACAAAATCTGCTTGAGAATGTAAGTCCTCTTTTTGAAATTGAAGCAGTGTTTTTTTGATAGATCTTCATGAAATATTCCCTAATCAAATGTTAAACCAGCTGCCTGTTAATTCAGGCTTAGTCCTTTTTTTTTCAATTAAATATGAAAAATCAGAAAAACAAATAAATAGAAGCAGGGTACTATCCCAAATTTTAAGTTGCATTGATGTGGTTGTTTTGCAAACATCCCTGTGTTTGTCCTATGTTTATATGATGTCCTATATGCACTGTTTGCCTTTTACTTTGCTTGAAAATGTAATTCTTAAGTAATTGTGACTACTTTGTACGTGCATTATGACCAAAATCAATTGTTTCCAAAGAACAATCTGTATCTTCATTCTTGGTCATATGAAGAGGATATAATACCTTGTTCTGGCATTACCTTTAATATATTACCATGTTCCTGCATTTCCCTGCAATATTTATTTCCTTTTATGGTTTCTTAGACTAGACTTTGAGTAGGATAAATCTCATTTCTGTTTCATACTTGCCAGTCTCATGATTCCCAGATGTTATTCAATTTAGGGTTCAAACCTGTGAGCATTTATATTTGAGAAGTCACCAAGCCTGCTTTCTAGCAAATAAATCAGTGTAGGTGATGTGAATAGCAGGTACAGGAAAATATTTGCTACATTTAATCCTGCGTCTGTTCTATTCCTGTTTGTAGTTACACTAAGGGTGTAGACATGTGGAGCATAGGCTGTATTCTCGGAGAGATGCTGCTTGGAAAGCCTCTTTTTCCTGGAACATCAACAATGAATCAAATAGAGCAGATCCTGAGGGTCATCCCTGCTCCATCCCCAGAAGGTAGGACTCTGCTGCGGGGAAAGGTATCAAAAGAAAGGGTTAAGGGTGGAAGAAATCAGCCTGGCTGGGTCAGGGAAGAAGGTATCTCTCATTCATTCTGGCACTTTTCCAGAGAAATTAAAATCTTCATCTTGAATGTTAGTGTTGGAGGAAAATAAGAAATTCAGATGTCGTGGTGCTTCTGCATCCGTTACTATGACAATGCAAGTTTATGAAGTGTGTGATTAATAAATAGGAATTCAAAGATCAGCTTAGAAAATTCGTAAGTAAATATTCTATCCGTCTTCCACAGATCTCTGACCGAGTTTTATGAGGATAATTTCCTAGGTTAATATCAAATACTGGCGTTCCTTCATAAACTGTGTAGCTCTGCTAATCCTCATCTTGGCAGTAACAGTATCTTTTTATTATTGCAGATATTTTGGCTCTGCAGTCAGAGTACAAGGCCTCAGTTATTAACCACATGAGCTCCCGGTAAGCTTGAGGTGTTCGTGTGTCTCAGATCGTCTAATGTAGGACCATGGAGTCATGGAACCACAGAATAGCTGGAGTGGGAAGGGACCTTAAAGATCATCTCATTCCATCCCCCTGACATGGACAGGGACACCTTTCACTAGACCAGGTTGCTCCAAGTCCCATCCAACCTGGCCTTCCAGGGATGGGGCAGCCACAGCTTCTCCCGGCAATCATTGCAGTCCCTCAGTACCCTCACAAGCAATAATTTCTTCCCAATACCCCATCTAACCCTGCCCTCTGGCAGTGGGAAGCCCTTCCCACTTGTGCTGTCACTCCAAGCCCTTGTCCCAAGTCCCTCTCCAGCTGCCTTCAAACCTTTTAAGGCACCAGAAGGGGCTCTAAGTTGTTTCCTTAAATAAAAATTATTTAAAATATGAGTAAGATTTGGTGCTTAAAATTATGTTCACAATTATATTTAGGATTTCAAAATGCAAAACCAGATTTTAAATTGTTATCCTCTTTTAAAGTTATCTCTGTAAATTATTGAGAAGTATATTTCTATAATCTTGGGTCTAGATTTGTGGGATCATGGGGCTGAAAAGGGATGAGCTTTAAGGTCCATTCCCAGCCAAACCATTCTAGGATTTGGTGATTATGACACACTTTGTGAGTGAACTCATGTCTGGTGTCACCTTGACGTGATCCCGGAACTGTCACTCCTGCCTTCACTGGGAATTAGACACTGAGAGTTTGTATCATTTTTTTTCCTGACTTCTAGGCAGCGAGTAGCATTTGAGGAGATTTTCCCGGCCTCTACTCCACGGCCTGCCTTGGATCTGCTGAAGAAACTTCTGGTATTTAACCCTGACAAACGGCTCACAGCAGAGGAGGCTCTGCAGCATCCTTATGTGAGCAGGTGAGGGTGACACCAGTGTGCAGCTTCCCCTGATGTCTTCTGAGACATTACAAACTTGCTCTTGGCACAAATTTTCTTTAAATGCATTACAGAAAAAATGACAAAGCTAATTCTTTATTTTCTCCAACCCTATTTACACAAGATTGTTTAACAATCCCGTTTAAATTTTAGTAATCTGTTTCCAGTCAGTGAATTACATGATGTGTTCTCATTTCCTCAGATTCCACTGTCCTTCCAGGGAGCCCTCTCTGGATTTCGATGTGATCCTTCCTTTGGGTGATGATGTCCAGCTGTCTGTGGCAGAATATAGAAGTAAATTATATGAGGTACTTCCATCCTATTTTCCCAAATCCTAATCCTCCGGGTGCCATTCTTGCACACGCTTAACAAATTCTGTCACTGTCTTGTCTTTGTGTTCCCCTGGGCTTTCTGTACCTGCTGGCACAGTTACACTTGGTGTTTGATCAGCCAGTTCCATGCTGTCGTAATCTTTGAGAGACCTTTACATGTCAAATTCCCACAGGGCAAAGAAAAATCTCTGAAGCATGATGTCTGGGAAAGATTCACAGATTGGTTTGGGTTGAAAGGTACTTTAAAGATCATCTAGTTCCAAAATTATCCTTGTTACTTACCCTGTAAAATAAATTGCAGATATTTAAGAGTATTCCTCTTTGTTTTGGTCTTTTATTTTTCTGCCGTATGGCTGTATTAAATCTAACCAGCTATTCTGTTCTGCAGATGATCCTTGAAAAGAAGTCAAAGAGCCTTCCAAAGGAGCAAGGGCGGAGAGAAAACATTCAGCTGAGCCAGTCTGAATCCAGCACACTTCTCCCAGGTTTCAGTTCAGTGACTGTTCCCACCAGAAAAGGCCAGCAAGAACCAACAGCCCCTCTTCTAAACCCTTCACATGTGCACACTGGAGCCACAGCTGGAGTCCAGCCAACAGGATCCAGCCAGAGCAAGGACTTGGCCAGAACTGTGTGTCAGAGATCACAGATGAGTGTGATGATATACAACCCCATCACACACACCACTGTGCAGAGTAGGTACCACCCTCCTACACTGGGGTGGAACCCACCTTGGGGTATTGTTGTGGGGAAGAGAGAATGAGAGCTGTAAAAGAAATGAAGGGAATTTGCATGGTAAAATGAGGGGCTGAAAGTGTGTGAGGGAAATGACAGGAGAACAAAACACTGTTGAATGAGTGCCGAGTATGGGACTGTCCCTGCCTCAGTCAATGTGTTCTGTGTTCTTCTGATTTTCCTACTTTCTCTCATGTTTTTCCTTCTGCAGGAAATGCAAATCCCGGTGCTGGGATCAGGAACTGTTCCGCACCACCTCAACAATCCAGAATCTCCAACAATGAGAAACTAGGGAGACAAATCACATGGCCACACACTCGGCTCTCTCCTACAAGTGTGCAGAACCTTTACAATGTGAGTAGCTTAACTTCTAGCCCTTACTTGTGGTAGCCTGGGTGACAGCAAGTCCCTGTAGTGCTCCAGGAAGAGTGGCTGGAAGCTGGAAAAGGTCACCTGGTGGTGCTGACATGACCCAGGTGTGCCCAGGTGGGCAAGAGGCCAGTGGCACCTGGCTTGTAGCAGCCGCGGTGTGGCCAGTGCCCAGAGCAGTACCTGCCCCCTGTGCTAGACACTGCTGAGGGACCTCCAGTCCTGGGGGCGGGTTTGGGCTTTTCACAACAAGAAAGGAGGGGCCCCATTTGGGGCTGGAGTGTGTCCAGAGAAGGGAACAGAGCTGGGGGAGGGTCTGGAGCAGCAGCAGTAGCTGTGGAAAAAAGGAGGCTCAGGGAGGACCTCTGCAACTCCCTGACAGGAACGTGCAGCCAGGTGGGGGTCAGGATCTGCTCCCAGGAAACAAGTGAAACAGGATGAGAGGAAATGGCCTCAAGTGATTCCAGGAGAGGTTCGGGTTGGATATTGGAACAAACACACCTGCAAAGGGCTGTGCAGCCCTGGCACAGACTGCCTCAGGGCAGTGGTGGAGTCCCCATCCCTGGGGAGATTTAACAGCCACATGGATTAGTGGTGGCCTTGGCACTTGGCACTGCTGGGGGAGTGGTTGGGCTCAGTGGGCTCAGAGGGCTTTTCCAGCCTCAGTGATTCTGTGGTTTCATGATTCTGTGGTTCGAATGGATTGCGGCTGCTGAGCTGTGAGGATGTCAGTCCTGTTCTCTCTGCTCCTCCCTCTCCCCTGATCTTGGCTGTGCTTCCTTGCAAAAGTCCTCACCCTCACTGGGTTCTTCAATGACCTCTTGCTCCTGCTCTTTTTCTTCCTGAGCTGGCTGTCTGCTGCCTGGGGACTGCTGGCACCTGCAGAGGTGATCGGAGGAAGCTTATGACAGAGGAAGAGTATGGAAGAGTCACAGAATCACAGACTGCTTGGGTTGGAAGGGATCTAAAAACTCATCTCCTTCTACCCCTCTGCCATGGTCAGGGACGCCTTCCACTAGCCCAGGTTGTCAGAAACTTTCAAGCATGTCCTGTATCACACTTGCAACCAACCTTCTAGCCCCTCTGATTTGGAATCCTTTCCAAAACGTTTTGAGAGGAAGAGAAGCCATTTATTCCCCAAGATGGGATTGTGGAGCTTGCTGCACATGCAGGTGTACATATAACCAATGCATTTGGGAAGAATCTATAGGGAATTGTGACCAACTTTCTGTGACAAGAAGAGCAGAAGAGGGAGAAGATCAGCCTACACGTGCCCTGAGTTTGTGTGTATTTCCTGAGAGGATAGTGCTGACCAAAGCCAAACCTGTGTCCTGTTTGCATTCCAGAAAACTGATTCCAAGTTATTAACTTTTCTTGGCTTTTCTTTCTCACGCAGAATCCCAGAAACTCTCAGTGTCACAGCAAAGATGGTCGTCCCCTTCTGAAGCCCAGTAAAAAGATGTTCCAGATCACTGCAAACGTGGGAGCTGCAGGTGATCCAAGGGCATCCATGGGCAGCTACTCCCAGGCCTATGGAACCATCAGTAAATCTGCGCTGCAGAGTCTTCCAATAGCAAAGGCCTCCAAAAACCCTGAGCAGTGACTGTGGAGATGTTCCAGACAGGTGAAGTACAGCTCATCCCTCAGCCCCTGACTAGGCAAGGGCAGCAGAGGAGAGCAAAATATGAGGAAATGCTTTAATCAATGCTTAGGGCAATGTCGTTTCCTCTGGACAAGTTAATAGGAAAGGGAATCAACCCCTCTGCCTTCCAGTCGCAGCATTCAAGGACACAGCTCGTTTGCTCTCACACCCTGAGAACAGTGAAAGCTGTCAGTTCATACTCCTTGTTTGAGTTACTGCAAAAAGTCACAGAAAACTGCATTATTCTGATACTTGAGTGGTTTTTAGATATCTTCAGGGTCCAGGGGAACGTCCTGCAGTTCAACAAGACCAAGTGCAAGGCCAGTAAAATGCTCTGAGGGCTGGAGCCTCTCTGCTCTGGAGACAGGCTGGGAGAACTGGAAGTGTCCAGCCTGTAGGAAAGAAGGCTCTGGGAAGGCTCTGGGAAGACTCCCTGCCTAAAGGGGCTCTAGGAGAGCTGGAGAGGCACTTGGGACACGGGCCTGGTGTGCCAGGACAAGGGGAAATGGCTTCCCACTGCCAGAGGGCAGGGTTATGTGGGATCTTGGGAAGAAATCCTTCCCTCTGAGGGGGCTGAGGCCCTGGCACAGGCTGTCCAGAGAAGCTGTGGCTGTCCCATCCCTGGAAATGTTCCAGGCCAGGTTGGGCAGGGCTTGGAGCAGCCTGGGACGGTGGAAAGTGTCCCTGCCGTGGCAGGCCAGGGTTGGGACTGGGTGACCTTTAAAAGGTCCCTTTCCACCCATTCTAGGATTCTTCAGCAGTCTGCCTAAACGGTGGATATTTTTTTGAGCAGAACAGGTAACTGTTCTCCGAAGATCATGAAGACCTAACTCTTCACAGATAACCTTAGAGCTCTTCACTCATTTCTATGACTATTCTAGGCTAGATGAACAGAATTCATTATGGTCTGGTTTTGTTAAAATCAAGTAGAAAAGCATTTGAAATACAGGTAGGTTCTTCGACAATATTTAACAGCTTCTCTAGTGTGTAATACTGTAATAATAAATCCTTTAAATTGCACTGCAGAAAATCTTTGTCTTTCAAGAAGCATGTGCCGTGTCTTCTTCAATGAATAATTGGTCATCTTTATTGTTTTTGCTTTCAGAAAGCAAAGTTTCATGATACTGTTGCTGAGACATCATAAAGGTGTTGCCAGTCTACAGTGGGACTACAGGAAACTGTATATTCCTGTTTCAGTGATGGTTTTGGATACATTTTCCTCATTAACTTGAAGCTCTTGTCTCTGTCCCTGAGGTTTTACTCTGTGATGAATGGTTGTTATTACCCCTCAGCTGCTCATGCTGCTCCAGACCTGCCACCTCACGAACTGCAGTTACACTGTCAAGGGAGTCACTACTTGGCCAAGGCAGAACTTGACTTTAGATGCTTATTTAAACTCAGACTCACCTAAGAAGGCCTCCTAACACCAAGCCCTTCTCCATCAATAGCACCTCAGCAGCTTCTTTCAGCTCAGCCCCTAAAGCAATTAGTAACTCCCTATATACAAAGGAACAAACCACAAGGCAACCAGACCCCACAGCCTCAGGAACTGGTAAATACAAAAGCTGGGCTGCTGGAGAAGATCAGATCCACACATTAGGCCAAGACATTGATTACAACTTTTTTTTTTTTTTTTTTTTGTATGTAAACCTTCGAAAAGGTGCCTCCTGTGTCTGATTCATTGTAAGATACAGAAAAATAGTAACTTCACCTGAGAAACTTCACTGAGCTTTAAATACTTCTTCCAGTTAATACCTGTGTATTTATCTTTTCTGGTCCAAACCCAAGTGTGGAATTTTCTATTTTTTTTTTCCCTGAAAT
Source organism: Chamaea fasciata (assembly GCF_029207755.1). NCBI lineage: Eukaryota > Metazoa > Chordata > Aves > Passeriformes > Sylviidae > Chamaea > Chamaea fasciata. The sequence continues at coordinate 141,141 of NW_027094086.1, forward strand.
TTGAATGATTTTGTCTGCTGAAAATATTCTTTGGGTTTAACCGAGACTATCACTTAGTTTTGTGCAGTAACAGAGACTTGTTTTTTAAGCATGTTGTCATTTTAATTGTTTTATTTGGAACATACTGTGATAAGGTTGTTTGGTACCACCTGACTTTATTGAGCAAACTGTGCCGTGGGAGGCTCATGCTGGATACATTTCTGGTCACTAACCAAGAAGAGCATGGCCGTTGGGGTTTGTAGCCATCATAGACAAGTTTCTTCCTCATTTCCCTGTGACAGTCAGTGATTAAATGGAATTAAATAGGATTTCTAGGATCATTTTTTGGTCTTGAAGGTCCCCAGGATTTTGGGCATGAATTTTCCCATTTTTTTGTCTTTGGCATCTGTGTCATATTCCTCTTCGCTGGGAGTCGTGTGTTCGTCCTTCTTGCAGAACACCTCAAACCTGCTGTAGACTCGCTTCTCCTTCCGCATGTTCTCCATTTTTTTCAGGAGGGTGTCTCTGTCCTCTGAGGGCTGCCGCTGGAAGTTCCGTTTCTGGCTCCCAAAGCTCTCAGACCTGTGGATGTTGCAGCTTTTCTCCTTTTCCCCTTTTCTTTCCAAGCTTGTGGTCGACCTGGAGAGGTCAGGGTTGCTGGTAGATGGCAGCTGCTTGGCCAGCTCGGCTCTGTTCTTCTGGCTGTTGGCAGAGATCTGCTCCAGGATCACCTTGGTGTCGTCACGCAGGTTGCTGCTGTACAGGATGTTGGCTGTGGAGGAAGGGAACCTCCCTTGTGTTGTCTGGCTGCTCTTGGGGGGTTGTGGTGCTGCAAATTTGTGGGGTTTTTCTTCCTCCATTGCTTCCTGGCAGTCCCCTATGGATGATCGTTTGAGCACCACTGCCTGCTTGTCACATTTCCCACTCTCAGAAGCAGGTTCCTCCTCCAGTTTCTTTTCACCTTTTGGGTTCAAAAGCTGCTTCAGCCGTAGTGACCCTTTTCTTAAAAACTCCATGGGATTTTGCTCTTGTTTTGAACAGTCTTCCTCAGACTTGTTGAGAGAGCTGTCAGACCCCTGACTTCTAGACAGGCTTTCTAGAACTGAGGATGTGGTACTTGTCCTAGCCTGTGGTTTCTTCATTTCTGTGTTGACTAATTTTGGAGAGTCTTCTCTGAAGGTCACTCTGTCCTTCTTCTCTGGAAGAGCCAATTTCTGAGTGTCTCCTACAAATATCAGGCTCTCCTTCTCTGGGAGAGGGGGTTTGTTCTCGATGGGGTAAAATCGGGATGACAGCTTGTCCACCTTGGTGCCAAGATGTGCCAGGGGATCTTTACTCAACGCGTCCCCAAGCTGGGGGGTGGATGAGGCCATTCCAAATGCTCTGTCCAACTCTCCATGCATTTTGTAAGTACTGCAGGAGTCTTTGGAGTCCAGCACCCTGCTCTCCAGAATCTTATACTGCACAGATTTGGTACATTTCTTCTCTGTGTTCTGTGATTCCTCCTGTAGGTAACCCGAAACAGCTTTGGTGTGGGTGACTGTGCCCCGTTCCATGTCCTTGCCCACAGCTTTGTACTTCTCCAGCAGCTCGGCCACTTTGGAGGAGGCAGCTGTCTTGATGGTTTCATTGTCCTTTGTTAACTCACTGGACATTTGTTCTTTTTGGATCATCTGCACCTTTTCTATTGTGGTGTTCGGCTGATCTAATTTGGCAGCACTGAAAATCAGAGAGGACCTGAGCCTGGAGCTCCTCTGGATCAAGGGATTTATCCTGGACCTGAAGGCATCTGGTTTCATTATTGAGGTTTCTTCACCTGGTCTGTCGGGATCTGCAGATTCCTTGGCACTGTCAATTCCCAGTGGCTTGCTGTTGAAGGGCGTGGGGGGTTTGAATGCTGGAACAAGGTCAGTGGGGTGCTTTGTGAGGGGATCCCCAAGAGCATCGTTATATGCCTCGGACTCCATGGGCATCGGGAGCCCTTCGTCTGGTTCAGACTGGTACGCGCTGAGGTACGAAGAAATCCTCCAGTTCCGTAACCCTGTTCTGTTTTCCTGCATGTTCTTGTCGTCATCCTGGTCTTCATCCTTGTCCTGCAGGAACAGGCGCTGCTCCAGGCTCTGCTTCTGCGTGGGAGAAGTCTGGCAAATGAATTTCTGTCCTATATTCTGCCTCCGTAACATCATTCCCATGGGGCCATTGCCCGCAGGGTTCAGCTGGTCAGAACCATGTCTCACCTCCCTGGAAGAATTTGAGGGCACGTAATCCAGCCGTAAGGGGAAACCCTCTTGTTGGAAACTGGGCTCCAGTTCAGGGTATCGGGGTCCGTCTCCGTAGTCTTCCAGTTCATTGAATCCCGGCCTCCCCCCTCGAATCCTGTCAAAGAATCCCTGAGGTCTGCCAGAAAGATGGGGATGTTCAAACTGGTACTGGTAGAACTGGTCCTTCTGGAAATGACTGGATTGGATTTTGAACTCGTCCATGTTGTTCATGAACATCTGCCGTGTGTACTGCTTTGCAGAAGCAAAGTTTTCAAACGTTCCTTCTGCAAAACTGTGTCTCTTAAAAGCGTCCAGCTCCAGCTGCTTGGAACGGAGAAAACCCCTGACTGGATCCATCTGGGAATTCTCCATTTCCACCTTTTTATACATCCGCAAGGCTGACCCCTCCACAGTGTGCCGCAGCATGTCATCCCGTCGAAAATTGGAGAGGAAGTACCTGTCCGGATCCACCCTGTCCATGAAGGAGGGGAAGAGACTCTCATCCCTCTGGAACATCAGGGGGCCTTTTTTGGGAAAGAAAGGCATGTTATTGCCAAAGGGAGCCATGGCGAACGTGTTCTCTGCCTTTGCCAGGAGGTTGGCTGGAGGAACGAGAGGTTCCGACTGTGCAAACAAAATGCGGAACTCTTCGTCAAAGCTGGCCACCAGCTCGCCCTGGAAGATGTGTGCAATGCTCCTGTGGATCTTCTCAAAGGACCACATGAAACTGCAGAGAGAACAGAAGTGATGGAGGGCGTTACCATCGAGTAACTCAGCTGTTTTCATTAAAACACTTGCTCACCTGAAGCAAATTCTGAATTTTCTGGCGGGGCAGAAATGGGGCAAAGTAACGGCAGAAAATCCCCCTGCAGCTACTTGTTACACATGACTGTTCCCAAAACTAACAGCTTGATTGATGTGGGATCACATCTTTGCAGAGAATTTTACAAGGCAATAAACGATTTCTGTTCTAAAAAGCCAGTCAGTCGTGTCACCCAGAGCGTGAGCTGATGATAATCCTTACGTGAAGTCGATGTTCCTGTCTGTAACACTCAGTAATGACCTGGACAGCAGTCCAGGGAGATGTGCCAACAGGAACCTCTGGAAAGACAAACCCAAGATCTTTCTCCTGGGGTGGCACAACCCTTCCACCCACACCATTTGAGGGGGACTGAACAGAAGGAGCTGGGCTGGAACTGAGGGAGGAATGTGTTCAGTGGTACAGTGTTCATCTTCCCAAGTCAAGCTCTGCTTTTTTTTTCCCCATCTGCTGGCTGATGGGAAGCAGGGAAGGGATCCCTGATTTTGTCTTGCCTCTGTGTGTAGGTTTGCTGTAGCTGTTAAAACTGTATCACAACCCAGGAGTGTTCTCACCTTTACAGTTCTCTACCACATCTGCTGGGAATCATAAGGGACACCTCCTTGAGGCTTGGCTGCCTGCTGGGCTTAACCAAACCCCTTAGAATTAGTGTCTTTTTTTTTTTGTTTAAATAGATTTTTTAATTCTTAATGTGAAGGAAGCTTGGCTTGGGGTTGTCTGGGCTCAAGGTCTTCTTTAGTTGGTGTATCTACCTCCGCTGCAAAATGGAGTACTTTTCCCAAAAAATTTATACTCAGTGTCCTTCAGTGAGCAAAATTTTCTGTCCCTGATATCCATGTGGAAGTGCCAGAAAACTGCTTTACCAATTCACCAGCCTGTCTCTCAGAATCCCAGACTGGTCTGGGTTGGAAGGGACCATCACACTTTGTTTCATCTTCTCTGCCATGTGCAGGGACACCTTTCACTAGCCCAGGTTGCTCCAAGCCTCGTTGAGCCTCATCTTGAACACTTCCACAACTTCCCACTTCAGAAATGATACAATATTTGAAAGCCCAAAGCACGTGGGAATGTGGCAGAAGTAGTCCTGAACAATTAACTTGATGCTCTCACAAACAAAAAACGATCCAATTGGAACAGTCAGTTGTTTGGTACAGCACCAAATGTAATTCTTTTCAAACATCAGGAAAAAAAACCCCAACGTGTAATCTTATTATCAAGGAATGTGCATTTGAATCAGATTCTTTTTTTTTTCTCCATATACTGTGTTTTAAAATACCCTTAATTCTATTTGCTTATCTTCCACCATGAGAAGCAACTCATGGCAGGCTTTGTGCAACCTGGCCTAGAAGGTCTCCCTGCCAACAAGCATGGGGGGAAACCATATGAGCTTTAGGGTCTGTCCAACCCAAACCATTCTGTGATTCTGTGATTGTGTTCTTGGAGCATGACAGGCATTTATCCCATCACCCTTTTAAAATGTGAAAGAGAAATTCCTATACTGCAACTCAACCAAAAACATTTATTTTGCCAAAAATGAGTGCCTTAGCTGGTAAAATCGTTACTCCCAAAAGGATGGTAATGTGTTAATGGCTGATCTCAATCCTAAAACCACCCACCACAAAACCATGCACCTCTCTGTTGCCCAGAGAAGCTGTGGCTGCCCCATCCCTGAAAGCGTCCAAGGCCGTGTTGGATGGGGCTTGGAGCAATCTGGTCTAGTGGGAAGTGTCCCTGCCCATGTGAGGCTGTGGGAGTGGAGCAAGACGAGCTTTAAAGTCCCTTCCCACACAAACCGTGCTGTGATTTGATGATTCTATGAGTGGAGGTCAAAGTTCATTTGGTCCAGACTAAGATGCAGATCTTAAACTCCTCACGCTAAGGCAGACTCTCCCTGGAAGGGATCAGATGGGAGCTGAGCTCCTCTGCAGCCAGCCCCTCGCACAAAGCACCTGAGTGTCTCTCCCCGAACTGGACAGGGCTCCTCACCTGTAGTTGCCACTCAGCACCACCATGCAGTCCACCAGCAGGAACTTCTCCTTCAGGTGCCCCTTGAAGGACATCCCCGTGCGGCAGTAGTAGGTTGGGCCAGACACTGTCCTCACCCTCAGGAACTGCAAACCAGAAAGGCACTGACTCAGATGGGACCCTCATTCCCTGCCCTGCCCCTCCTTCCCTGTTTCCTTTTAACCTCCATCCTGCCACTGGATTATCCTCCAGCTCCAGTGGTTCTGCCTGCAGACACTCTGATGTACAAACACCTTTCTCAGCTCATCTTCAGCCTTCACCTCATGTCATGCCAGCTATCCTCACTTTCTTCACACGCATCTTTCACCAAGCTACAGCCAGTTCTCCCCTTTCTCGGGTGTTTCCTGCCATACTCTGTCACAGGACACACCCCCTTAGGACACGAATTGGGTAGGGCAGGTCTTTGCTCACCTCCACATAGTTCAGGTTGACTCTGCACTTGGCAGCTGTGTCGAGGAAAAGCTGGGAGTTCATTTCATCCAGCAGGATGTAGACGGGCACTCGGCGAGAAGCAGCATCCAGCACCTCAAACAGCAGATCCACGTCGGTGAAAATGTCCATCACAATTGCCACCACCTGGGGAAGGGATGCAGGGACACGTCACCCACCTGTGCTGGCCCTGACCAACCATGTTTCCCAGCTTCTCACACCCAAAAGCTGCACTGTCCCCATCTCAGCTTCCTTTTGAAACAGGAAACATCCCAATTAAAGGTTCCATTCAGCACTTTGGGCTCCGAACTGGAAAGAGAATTTCTGTCCAGGAAGGTGCATGTTCTGTGGAAGCAGGTGAGGGGAAACCTCCCTGATGTTTCCCGACTCATCAATCCACTGATTTCATGAACTTTTTGGCCATGTAATCACACTGGATGGTGTATGGAGCTGGTCCCCCCACTCCAACATCCACGTGCCATTTTTAGGTAACTTCCTGGCCAGCACTCAGGCAGTCACTACTCAGCTGCATCCATGTGCTGATAATATGGGAAGCTGTCCTTCCCAGATCCCTGAGTACAAATACTTGATGGAAAGGGCGTAAGGAAGAAGGAGCCAAGCTCTTCTCAGTGGTGCTCGGGGAGAGGACAAGACACAAACTGAAACACAGGAAATCACAGATCAGTTACAGAAAAGCCTTTGGAACTGTAAGGAGACTATCAACATGGGAACAGGCTGTCCAGAAAGGTTCAGTCTCTACCCTTGGAGATGCTCAATGACACATCCCGGGTGACCCTCTCTATTTGACCTCCTCTGAGCAGGGGGATGGACAGGACCAGCTCCAGAGGCCCCTTCCAATCTCTAATGTGTTGGAATTCTGTGAACTCTTGGTGTATTTTAGCATGGCCTAGGACACTGTGCCATGGCAGCAGAGCAGACAAGCTCTGGTGCAATCAATAGTGGATTTGAATCATCCCGCTCCTTCGTCAGGTTCTGGAAGCAAAGTTAAGGGAATTGGCAAAGAACACGATGTTGCTCAGCCTGGAGAAAAGAAGGCTCCAGGAAAATCTTACAGCCCCTTTCAGTGCCCAAAGTGGCTCTAAGAGAGCTCAGGAGGGACTTTGGACAAGGGCCTGGAGTGACAAAACAAGGGGGAGAGGCTTTACACTGCCAGAGGGCAGATGAGAGAGTTGGGAAGATGAGATATCGGGAAGAAATTGTTCCCTGTGAGGAGCAAAGGCCCTGGTACAGTGTGCCCTGAGAAGCTGTGGCTGCCCCATCCCTGGAAGTGTTCAAGGCCAGGTTGGATGGGGCTTGGAGCAACCTGGTCAAGTGGAAGGTGTCCCTGCCCATGGCAGGGGGGGTGGAACTGGATGAGCTTTAAGGTCCCTCTGACCCAAACCACTGCCTTATGATTCTCTATGCTGGTGCTTCTCTGGCACATGTGTGATTTGACCTCTGCTCTAGCTGGGCTCTCCCTGTCTCACCTGCTGAGCTGCTCGAATCATCCTGCGAGCCTCCTCCTTAATGCTGGGGTTGTCTGGTGGCGGTGGCTGCACCAGTGTCGTCACCTCTGTCCCCCTGAACCCAAAGACCATCGGCCAGCCCAGGTCAAGCTCAGGAACAGCAAGGTCCGAGTTCATGGGCCAGTAAGTCCCGGAGGATCCGTCCATGTCATTGTCCCCCGCGGTGTCTGTGCTGCCCTCCTGGCTGGCGTACTGCGGCTTCTGCAGGTTCTGGATGATGTGATCCACCTCAGAGCCACAGAGGAAATCGGGGGCCGCCTCCTCGGCCAGGAAGCGCTGGTAACTCTCCTTGCCCTCCTCCGTGAGAACATCCAGGGCCAGGCGGTAATACTCCTTGTAGTGGGGGGGAAGGTAGTTGGGGTCGAGGGGGTTGTCCCCCTGCGAGGAGCTTTGGGACCGACGAGCCATCAGGGAAGGGAAAGCTGGAGGGAAAGAAAAAACATCCGTGAGAGCGGTGTCACGACAGCAACACATCTTCCTCATAGAGCAAAGGCAGAGATTAAAAGAACATGGAGCAATGCGGGAGAAAGTTCAATCCAAAGGCACGGGAGCCTAAAATTAGGCAGAGGTGTGAGTCACTTAACCATCACCTTCACACAGTTAACTGTTTTGGGCCAAAAGAAGGAACAAATCAACCAGGCAGCCCTGGGATTAGCAAGACAAATGCACCCAACAGAATGACCAACTTTCTCTTTTAGGCGGGTGGTTGCTAAGCTTCAATTTATCATTTGTTTTAAAGTCAAGATCAAAGCTGTAGGTGGTTATTATCTGCACTCCATTAGAATTAATTTCCAAATGCTACAGAAGCCATTTACTATGTGTAATGTGGCCCTAAACCAAAAGCCCCTGCCTGAACACAAGGGCAGCCTCTGGACCCTTATGAATTGGATGTTACAACCACCTCAGCATGTGAACAGAAGCAGGTGGTGCATGGGTGCAGCTGAGTATAGGGTGTCCTGCTGGTGTAACACAGTCAGAAGGCAGAGGAGTCTTTATCAGATGAATGAAGAAATTAAAAACAAGGATGTGATCCCTTCTTCAGTCTCCTCATGCTGAGGAAAAACAGAGCTGAAGGGGCTCACGTGCAATATTTGATAATTGTCTATAGGGGACAATTACTTGAGACTATAGACAAATCTGATTTTGACCCATTTTTGAGAGAAAAGCTGCTTGTGCCACAACAGTAGTATTTGATTGATCCACAAATTGCTCAAAGCACTTTGGCTTTAGACTCTGAACTAATGTCAATGCTGGAATGTTTTTTTTTTCCTGCACCCCACCACTGAGGTGCCAGCAGAGACTTCTCACCATCCCCAAAAGAGCGAGTGACTCCTGCTAAGTTACGTTACTGAGAGTGAGGACAGAAGGTGAGGGTGGCTGCTGTTGTTGTTGCCATCCAACACTTCTGCTTCCAAAACAGGAGGGATTGCCTCTGACTGGGAGGAAGACAAAGACTTCAGACTCACACTATGATGCATTAAGAGCTGTAAGGATAAACTAGTTTCAGGTTCTTATCCCACCACCTGCCTAGCACACTGCAGCACTGTGTTACTGCTGCCTCAACCACCCACAAGTTACTCCTGCTCCAAACTGAAACTCCTGGTGAAGCTGCATGATACAATAGGAAAAATTATACTGTTAATATAAGGATAGGAAAATCCAACAGGTCCACATGTGATGTACTGCAACAGATAATCATCTTTATAGTCCACGCATGCAGCTGCCTTTACAGTCCGAATTGTCTGCATTTATCATCCCACTCTAATTCTGTCTTTTTTTCTCTGTGTGAGAGAAAGAATGTACAGAGCACTCCAGTATGTATCTCTGGTGGAAGGCGCCCCTTCCCACTGCAGGAGTGTGGAACAAAATGGTCTTTAAGGTCCCTTCCCACTCAGACCATCCTGGGGATTCTGTGATTTTAGGATGCTCAAGTCACCCATGTTCCTGCTTTTAACTATTTCAGCAGGGTCATGTCATTTTAAGGACCTGCTCCATGCTCCACTAATCTTGGATAGAAGAACAACACATCCAACGCATCCAGATATAACCCAGGAAGGGGACAGTGGTCCCACACCAAACTGCTCACAGTGCTCAGAGATGGGAGCGTGAGAGACGAAGGACCCACTGCAATATTAAAAGGAAGAAGCATCAGAAGAACCCTGTGGTACTGCTGGACAGTCAAGGACAGCAGAGGAAATGTCATGCTGGTAAAGTGGTGAAGTAATTTTATATTGATTAATGTCATTTTTTCACTACAGTTATAAATGAAGAGGGAAAAGATTGAGCTTTAGAAAGCATCAAGTAATGCTGTTACTTGGTAGGACCACAGAAAACAGCAGCACTACACAGGTTCAGGAGGAACTCACAGCCAGAGGGGGCCGGGGGTACAGATGTTTTACTGCTCACATCCCAAAAAAGCGTGGTTTATGCCTGAACTCTGATTCCTCAGTCTAGGGAAGACATCTACAAACTGTGACCGGGGCGTCTCCGCTGCAAGCACAAGGACTAAATGGGCAGAAAATTACCCTCGCAGCAGGTAGGTTCAGAGGGACATCAGGAAACACCTGTGCTCACCTGGGCTGACTGGGGAGACCTCTCACTGCTCTGCAGCTCCCTGACAGGAGGGTGCAGCCAGATCGGGGTCAGGCTCTGCTCCCGGTTTTTGCAGTGAGGAGTCACTTGAGTTCCCCAAGTGTTTGTGGTGCTCAGTATATTTGTGAATTGAGCAGGGATAAACGGTACCAGCGAAGAAGTAAATTTGGTGCAAAAGCAAACTGAACCTCATGGGTTTCCATGAGACACAGATGTGGGGCTGGGGGTGTCCTGGTACCACTGAACACAGCAAAGGGGCTGAGCTACTGGCCTGGCAGGGATGATCAGGGGATGTTTGGAGGGGGCCTGGAAAACTCTGCACTCACTGTGTGTTATTTCCTCCAAAATAGGCCCACGACTCAGAACTGTGAGATAAAACCCAAAACTTGTGTTTGTGCTCCCGTAAGTGTCTGTCCCAGGCTCTGCAAGTGTTCCACGGAGCCACCAGGTCTGCTGGAAGGTGTCCTTGCCCAGGGCACGGGGTGGAACAAGGGGAGCTTTAAGGTCCCTTCCAACCCAAACCATCTTGTGCTTCCATAATTCCATTAATTGTTGCCATCCTTTAATTCCCTGGGTTGCAACAAGAACAATTCCACGTTGATGAATTCTCAGTCTGCATGAGAAATGCTGGGTGATACATATAAGTAAAGAAATAAATAAATCGCTGTACATACACACACACACACAAAAATATATACACACACACAAAATTCTGGATTTTTCATTAATCTTCCAAAATCCTTCCCTGCCAGGTAAAGCAGCAAGGAAGAAACTACCTGGGATCCCAAAGGTTATTTATGACCTTTTGTCACTTAGGTGGGTGTGAGCTGAGTTCTGGTAAAGGAATAAATAAAATTTCTCCTGTTAGAGCCCATCTTGCTGAATTCAGATGGATTCTGCACTTGGATCACGGGGGGTTTTTTAATTTTGTTTTGCTCTGTTCAGCTCCTGGGATCGCCTGTCTGCAGCTGGCAGAGCTCTGAGGCCCTGGGTCAGATTTGGTGTCATGAAGCTGCTGACTGCCAAGCCGGTTCTCCAGTTCTGGATCAAATCATCCACTGTTCGGAAAGCAATTCCTCTCCAAATCAGATGGAAGGAATCACATACCACTTCTGGCTGATATCTGTGTGCCAGAGGGAGGTCTCCAGGACAGAACTGGCTTTTAAACTCCCATCTTTTCACTTCTCTCTTAACTAGTTTTGATCCATTCCAAGTGTGTCCATTATCCCAGTGCAAGGCTGGATTTGGTGGAGGAGCAGTTCACATGCCCCAGGAAACAGGAGATGAATTACTTTTTGTGCCACGTTGCCTTGTTATTTTTTTTACTCCAGAACTGTTTATGCCATGTGTTAAGTCTCGGTTCCTTTTAACAAGTCAGGGAACACAACGTCAGGTTTCCTCTCAGAGGGACAGGAGACTGCACACACATCAGTTATTAGCACTCTTCCCTCATGACTGGATTCTCCTTGATCAGGGGCACCTAAAACAACCTGCAGGAGACTGAGGGCAGACCCCACTGCACTCCCCAACTTCCTCATGACAGGAAGAGGACGAGCGGACACCGATCTCTTCTCTGTGCTGACCAGTGGCAGGACCCGAGGGAGCAGCTGGAGCTGGATCAGGGGAGGGTCAGGCTGGAAATCAGAAAAAGGTTCTTCACCCAGAAGGTGGCTGGGCACTGCAACAGGCTTCCTGGCAGAGTTCAGAAAACGTTTGGACAATCCTCCTGGGCACATGGTGGGACTCTTGAGGACGGTCCTGTGCAGGGCCAAGAGTTGGACTTGATGATCCCCGTGGCCCCTTCCAACTCAGCTTACTCTGTGATTCTGTGACTCGAAGCAGGGGTTGGCTCCTTGGTTGAACTTCACCTGAAAATCTATTTCCTGAAGTTTCTTTCCCCCCAGAAGAGACAAAGGTTGTATTTCTGGAATTCTGAACCATCACAACTGCCAGAGAAACTGAGTCACAAATTGAAAATACCCCAAATGTAGATTTTCAGCCTGTAACTACTGATTAATAGAGAATTTTACTTACTTACATGCTTGTTTATTTTATTTAATTAGGGATTTTATTTTAATTTCTGGTCCCAGTTTACAAAATCTTCTGATACGAGTAACGAGGATTTGGAGCAGAAATTAGGATGCCAAAAAGAGTAAGGTGTGGCAATTCACATGGGGGTCTTTACAGTGGGTAACAGGATATTCTTTACAATGGCTAATAAGATATTCTGTGTGCAGTTACAGCTCAGGCACCGAACTGTCAGTGGGTACAGGAGGAGACGAGCTCATGGCAACCCGGCACCTGCAGCTGTGTGAAGTGTGCAGCCAGAGGGAACCCCTGAACATCCCTCCTTCCATTCCCATGACAATACTGGAAAACTAAGGCCCTGAGGCCCCTCAGTCCAAACGCAGTGCACCTCCAGAAGGGAACAGGAAAGCTCAAGCACATCACCAATGTCCTCCATGCCTTCAATAGCCACAAAATTATCAGGAAAAGCTTCCCAGGGAGAGTGGGAGAGAACTGTCCCGGCATTAGACATGAGGAAAGGAATCCTGCTACACCCTGCCAATATGACCTGGGAAAAAAATCCAGCTATTGTCTTAAGCTGGAATTTTTGAGGAGAAAACAGCGACACAGGACCTGAGACATTCTTCAGACCACTGAGCACACTGGCAACATCCCCACTGATCCTGCAGCCAAGGCCCTGGTGCTTCAAGGGAAGAAAAATTCCAGAAGGTAAATTAGGCAGCAAGGGGGGAAATCTCCTTCTCCCCATCACCGAGCCCTTAGGTCTTGGGGAAGTCACTACAAATAAAGTTCAAACAAACCATAGCCAGGGCAGCAATTGAGGTGTTCACACAGAGGTGCTCCGTGTCACCTGGGGTGCCTGAAGGTACCTGGCCTGGCCTCCAGCTGCTGCCGAGGAGGCCGTGAGTCTCTGCACGGCTGGTGTCACACCTGCCGTGCTTTAGATGCCCCAAGGCACCTGGAATGGGCCGAAATCCCCGAGCTTCAGAACCAGGATTACCCCTCGAGGATCAGTGACCAAATGTATAATGTGCCTATCTGCACCCCCGTACAGGTGATGGAAAATAGTAACATCCAAGAAATACGGGATAGGATTCATCTACTAACAGACATGCTCACGTTTGGCCAAATACTCTCTTAATTTTTCTCCCAGACATTAACAAATCAGCCTGCTAAAGCCTCAGTGCTCAGACCTCAACAGTTTTAACTCCGAGATTCTCCCTCAGGCTGTCACACAATCCATCCTACCAAGATCCTGCTTGGAAGTGTCAATTCTTTATGCCAGAATTCACCTAGAGGATGGGAGGCAACTTTGACAGGAGGGTGAGTCAGATATTGGGGACACACTCTTCCCTGTGGGGGTGGGGAGGCCCTGGCACAGAGAAGCTGTGGCTGCCCCATGCCTGGCAGTGTTCAAAGCCAGGCTGATGGGGCTTGGAGCAACCTGGGCTAGTGGAAGGTGTCCCTGCCCATGGCAGGGGTATGGGACTGGATGAGAATTAAGGTACTTCCAACACAAAATATTCCATGATTCCTTCCCAATATCCCATCTAAACCCTGCCCTTTGGCAGTGGGAAGCCATTCCCTCTTGTCCTGTCACCCCAGGCCCTTGTCCAAAGCCCCCCTCCAGCTCTCCTGGAGCCCCTTTAGGCATTGGAAGAGGCTCTAAGGTGTCCCTGGAGCTTTCCCTTCTCCAGGGTGAGCACTCCAGCTGTCCCAGCCTGTTTCCAGAGCAGCAGGGTTCCAGCTCACTCCTGTGTGTCACAGCGTCACTTCTTCATACATTCCACAAGTCTGTTACCATCATTTGGCATTTCATGCACTTCTCTGCTATCCTAAGTGATCATACCATGAAATTATGTCCGTAATGATCAGAACTCATGATCAGAACCTTTAGAACCAAACCTGCGAAATTTAGTTCCTCCCCAGGAAATCCTTCTCCTAATACAATGGCCGGGACAAGCATGAGCACAGACACATACACAGACCGGTGTGGAAAAACCCCAGAGAATCTCCTGAGCGGGAAGGGACACACAAGGGCCAGCAAATCAAACTCCTGGCCCTGCACAGGACGCCCCAAGAAACCCCACAGAGAGAAGGTGCTACGAGTGCTGTTGGCACTCTCCCTCACACACTGATCTGGGCTGGTGGTTGGGTTTTGCAGGAGGAAGCTGCAGGAGAACAGAAGGCAGCTCTGTAGCTGTTTGCAGTAACTCCTCCCATGCTCGGGGGCAGTGGATAAAGGAGAGCACGAAGCAGCTTGTTAGAAACTTAACAAGTGGGGAGATGAAGGCCGATAGAATGGGCTGATGAGCGGCAGGATTCAGTTCTCCTCCGCCCGTCTGCCTGGGCTGTGCCAAAGACACTGAGCTGGCTGCTGGCGCACGGGGAGTCCCAAGGGAGTCACTCCCCTCCGTGCCCAAAAACCATCCGAAGGAGAGAAGAGATGGAAAGGAAGGAGCATGCAGGTCTCAGCCATCCCTGTGCTGTGGTCAAGGCGGGGGTGAGGAGGGAGTCTCCAAGGAAAATTTCCCTTCAGCTTGGCCTGAGACCTGCCTCTGTTCCCGCTGGTATAAATGGGAGTGACTTTACTGGCTGTGATACCTGTCACATGCACTCGGTTTTGAGATTCCCGAAAGCTGTCAGACCCCTTTAATAAAGGGAAGAGTAAGATGGGATCACAGCCTGCAGATTCCTCCACACTGAAAAACACCCAACCACAAGGAATATTTAAGGTAAGGAAAAGTGGCTGGCGGATGAAGCTGGAGGTAAAATCCGCCCCTTTACCTCTCGATTCATTATAGGAGCAGAAACTGGGAAAAGCACAAACTTGTTGACCTAGGCAGCATTTGGTGCCCGTCCATATTATGTTCCATTTCAATAGACTTTTATTGCTTTTTTCCCAACAGAGCAGGAGGAAATCACAGAGTGAGACGTGCTGTGATCACCACAAAGCCCTACAGATTAAAATAAATAAATGAAAGGGCCTGCCTTTCCCCAAGCCTTTGTGCCAGGTGTGAATCAAGGGCGCTGGACCGTGTTTGCCCAGTCTAAGCAAAAGGGAACCGGCTCAGTGTCCCCTTTCTCTCTCATCTGCTGTGCCTGGTGCCAGCCCTGCTGATGCCTCAGCACCTGGGGCTGGCTCCATCTGCCTCCCCGGTGCTGACTCCAGTGCTTGTTGTTACGTGTTCTGCCTGCACAGCCAGTTCCCAGGCTGCCTCGCTCAGGTGATCCCTTCCCTGGCTGGACCTGCTCCACTGCTTTGGGACACTCCCAGGAGCTGAGGCTGCCACCGGCCTGTAGCACCCAGGAAGGAACTGCTGGGAGGAAGCAGGGCTGGATCCCAGAGTCTGGAAAGGGCTGATCGGTTCCCCGGACCCCTTATGTGCAAGTACAGACACAAGTTCCTGGGTTTAACCACCTCATCTTTTCACTGCCCTAGATACCACCAAGAACAGAAAGGCAGCACAGACAATTCTTTAGCCCACACTCTGCACAGGCGGCCACGACCCCCTCCGTGCTATCAACACTTGAAGGACTTCCAAACCACGGGCAAGAAGTGAATCGAGGCCCTTTGGATCCCTGTGATGGGCCTCACCTGACCTGTACACCACGTTCAGTGGCATCACTGACATATCTGACGGTGGGCTGTGAAAAAAATCCATGTTTCCAAAATGTCTCAATACACAAAGTTTACAAATCAATTATTTAAAAGAAAATATTTGGCCTCAAAAAAATAGGAAAAGATCCTACGCAAACAGACTGTTGATGTTCTGGGAGGGTTGGGTTTAGGAGAGGACAGCAATGCCTGAGGGAAAATGACTGGAGCAGACATGGCGACAATGAGACATGGAAAGTGTTAGCTTGCTCTCAAGAAAATGTTGTACTTGGTAAATGATCTGGGAAGGGACCTGTCTCGTCGAATACGGTTTAAGGTGTGGGGTTTAAAGTTCTGCACTGTGTGATGGAAGGACAAGCCAGTGCCTTCTGGTCTTGCTGCAGAGGAAGAACCTGTATGAACAGCAGGACATGCTCGTCGTCTCCAGAGGCTGCTTCTGCAGGTGCTCATTTTCCATCCTAAGGGTTGGACTTCTGCTGGAAAGGATCCTGCCAGTCTCACAGGGGTGCAGCATATGTAGTTTTGAAGTGTAGCCCGGAATTTCCTACTGTGGCCAGAACACATGGCCGTGGAATCGTACAAGAGCTGGGGCAGAGGAAGCTGCCCAGAGAAGATGTGGCTGCGCCATCCCTGCAAGTGTCCAATGCCGCTGGATGGGGCTTGGAACAACCTGGGATAGTGTAAGATGTCCATGGCAGGGGATGGTCTTGATAATGGATGCTGGACACCTTCCCATGAGCTCTTCTCACCCAGCAGGGCCCAGGCACATTCCTCAGAACACGACAGTGAAATATGGGCGATAACTTGGACTCTTTTAGCTACAACTGCCTCTGCCAAGTCCTAACTCTTATTTTTTCTCTTTCCATACTTCTCTCTGCATTTCCTGCTGAGTCTACCATGTTCTCCTTCTCAATATCCTCTTCAGGCAGTAGGCTCAAAGCCTGGGTTACTGTCAAAATTTCTGGCTGGAATTTGTTATTCCTGTTACAGTGCCATATAATGCTCCCAGAGGTTCCCCTTTCATCATCTGAACAGCTGATCACTCCATGTTAATCATCTGAGAGAATGTCACCCCATTCCTCACTCTGGATGGTCTCATGTGGATGTCAGTCATCACTAAGAAAAAGACAGCACCTCTGCCTGCTGCTGGGAGTTTCACTTCAGAAGTTTTGGCCATCAGATGAGAAACTGCTTCAACTAATCAATTTTTCACTGAGCTTTCAGAGATCCCAGGTGCACTTTCCATGTTCATACCTGCGGCAGCTGACCCTGATAAATGGCTCCAAGAATGCTTTCTGTGTCTCAGGTGAGCAGTGAATGCCCTGAATGCCACAGGCATGTGGCAGAGTGGAACTGGGAGCCTGGTCTGCACCTCCAACTCACTGGACTCTCACGCATCTCTGCTTACTAGGGCAAGGGATCCCACAGAACATCCTTTGCTGGAGAATCAGCGAAGTGGCCAGACATTGAGAATATCCAGGGGATCTTTCTGCAGGCCAGAGGAAGGGAAAAGTTGCAGAAGAATCACGTGCTGTCATTTTCTTTGTGAAGTGGTTATTTACTGAGACACCCGTGTCCCACGCTGGGAGCATGTGAACCCGTCAGCCGTAACTGTCCCATGCAGCAAGGGTACAGAGTGGACAGGGAAATGAGAGGTGGAGAGTCACCAGCACAGAACCTGATGTTTACAGCAGCTGGAAATGAAATGTCATCCTGTGTGCAAAATCTTCTTAGCAGATTGTCTGAATAATCACTGAATCCTTTGGGTTGGAAAAGCCCCCTGAGACCCCTGAGTCCAGCTGCTCTCTCAGCACTGCCAAGGCCACCAGTAACCCATTTCCCCAGGCCACATCCACCATAGCAATGCTCATGCCACATGCACTGTCCTTCAGCCAATCCCTTTCCCTGGGTTTTTATCCAGAAAGTAGCAAGTATAAGGAAGTCTAAAACAGAGAACTTAAAAAAAAAAAAAAAAAAGGACAAACTGTAATTCAGAGAACCATGTGCTGCCCTTGACTTTTTTTTTCCACACACACTGTTTTTAGAAATGCAATCATCAATCTCCTCTTCCTCATTAAGACTACCAGAATCCAGCACATGGGGCCTGATAAGCAATCCAGATGTGTCCCATGTAACTGTAAAATGCAAAGAACTCCAATCCTGCACGGTTTGGAGCTGAATTTCCATTGCCTGGAAAGTTGTGGTTGCCAGAAAAATTATGTGTACAACATGGGTGAATCTGTCCTGGAGCCACGACACTGCTCTGAAACAAGCACGCAGACATTTCCACACTTACAGAACCTCAGAATCAGAGAGTGGTTAGAGTTGGAAAGGACCTTCAAACCCATCTTGTTTCACCCCCCTGCCATGGGCAGGGACACCTCCCAATAGATCAGGTTGCTCCCAGCCCCAGCCTGGGCTTGAACACTTCCAGGGATTGGGGAACAACTTTTTCCTTTGGCACGCAACTTCTCCTAAACAATATGAAAAGCAAGACTTTTTTTCCCCCCTCAGAACACTCCTATTGCCAGGTCACTGCAAATCCAACTCTCTTTTTACCCCTCAGATGCAACTATAAAGTCCCTCAGGCAAATGGGAGTGAGACCAAAATGAAAACAACTTTCTCTCCATAAAATGCAGCTCCCATGTGTCCGTCTAAGGGGGTTGGGACACACTGTGCTCTCCTGCCTCCTGATCCAGGGAGAATATATGCACAGGGAACTGGGAACTGATGTTTAGCATTGCTGTCACTGTCACTCCTCTGGTTTGGGGTAGTTTGTTTTTACTGACCTATTTTTGGCCTTTCTTGCAGCTGAGCTTATTGCAGCTTCCACAAATCGAATGTTTTCAGCAGCAGAAGGATGTGATCAGTACTTCTGTTCCTTCACAGGTGCCTTTTCCCTCTCTAACTGTTCTAGGAGACAGAGAACCCAATCCTCAGGCCAGGCAAGATCCATAATTGACCCCTATTGACCTCGGCCAATTTAGAGTGAGCAACACGGAACCATCCCCTTCCTCTCCTCACACACAAACCCCGAGGTCTGTCAGGCTCACACCTATGGAAAATTCAGCAAGTGCCAGCCCGTGTGCCTGTGCACGCCTGTCCACACGCATCTGTCCGTGCTCCTGCCTGTACGTGCATGACTGTGGCAGCGCTCGGCTGCACACCCAATCCGAGTGTGGAACGCAGGGGCCTCGGGAGCTGCTTCCCCGCTCCTCGCCCACCGCAGACCTCGGCCCTCACGGCACATCCCCTCTGTGCCGATCTCCTGACCGGACATCCCTACAGAGTTCCTGGTCCAAAGAGGAGGCCGGCTTGGGCTCTGATATGGGGAGCTCAATCGGGCTGCAAGACGCTTCCCAAAGAATGAGGCTGAGTTTGGGAGTATCGGCTCCTTAGGGATTTCTCAAAGGGGAAGGGACACAGTTGTGTCAAGTGTTTGATAAGCAGTTTGATCTGAGTACGGAAGGGTGCCTTTCCCTTGCCATCCAGGTCCCTTCCCTCACAACCGCCAGTCCCTGCTGCCTGCACTTGGGACATTCTGGGTCCATTCCGTCCCCATGCCCAGTCCCAGGCGCCAGCACTGGGACATTCTCTCGCCCCCCTTGCCTCTCTCGTCTCCTTCAGTCACTCTCCCTTCTCGCCATCATGGCGTGATTGCGAGCTTCTGCCACTGGAGTCTTCCTGCATGGAAGCAGCAACGTCCTGCCCATGGATGGCCTGTGGAATTCCCCGTCCCAGACGCCGGGTGCTCAGCCCTGTGCAGAGGGGCAGGGCAGACCCTCCCCGGCCCTTGCCCTCCACCTCACACAACCATACAGCTACCCCGGAGGTGTCTGCCCTTCTCCTACCTTACCAGGGAAGCCGGGCAGGTGGCGGGTAGGTAGTGGGTCACTCTCTGGCTCAGGCGGCCATGCAGGTACCCACGAGGTCTCCACCCTTCTCTACCTTCCCAGGTGAGCTGGGGAAGGTGGTGGGTCACCCTCTGCTCACTTGGACGTGCCTGCGACCTGATTCACCTGGGAGCCAGGCGAGCGAGGCTCCACCCAGGGCAGAGCGGGGGTGAGTAAGAGCGAGAGAAAGGCAAACTCCGGAGAGCTGTTCCCTCCCCGGGCGCGCACGGAGCCAGAGATAAGGGCTGCGCATTCCTGAGCCGCCGGAGGCCTCTCCCTTTCCGTCTGCCCCGAGCCCGTCAGACCAGCTCGGGACTGGGAGCGGGGCAGGGCAGGGCCGCAGCCGCTGTCCTGTCCCGGCCCTGACACGGACCCCGGGCACGGCCCCTGGGCGCTGGCCCCGGCTCCGGCGTAGCCCTGCGGCTCCCAGCGAGGGCGATCTGGGCTCCTCGGGCACTTCTCGCGCTCTGGGTCTGCTGGGGACAGACGAGCAGCAGCAGCTCCTGGGCGGCGGCACCGTGGCAACGGGAGGGGTCGGCGGCAGCGGCCTCGGCACCGCGGCGGCACCGCGCTCCCCGCGTCCCCCGGGCGGCCGTGACAGGGGCCCGGCGCCGGCGGCCTCCCGTCCGCCCCCATCGCCGCCGCCCCGCGGGCAGGGAAGGGTTAAGCGAGATTCCCCGCAGCCCCGGGCGTGGCAGCGCCTGTTCCACCTTTCATGTCCCAGCTCGTCCCGCCCGGCAGCCGCCGCCGCCGAGAGGGCCGGGCCGGGCCGGGCCGGCGGTGACTCAGGCGGGGAGGGCGGGAGGAGCGGGGCTGGGGGATCCCGGGGTGACGGATCCCGGGCTGAGGGATCCCCGGGCTGGGGGATCTCTGCGCTGGGGGATCCCGGGGAGACGGATCCCGGGCTGAGGGATCCCCGGGCTGGGGGATCTCTGCGCTGAGGGATCCCGGGGAGACGGATCCCGGGCTGAGGGATCTCTGCGCTGAGGGATCTCCGGGCTGAGGGATCCCGGGCTGAGGGATCTCTGCGCTGAGGGATCCCGGGGTGACGGATCCCGGGCTGAGGGATCCCCGGGCTGGGGGATCTCTGCGCTGAGGGATCCCGGGGAGACGGATCCCGGGCTGAGGGATCTCTGCGCTGAGGGATCTCCGGGCTGAGGGATCCCGGGCTGAGGGATCTCTGCGCTGAGGGATCCCGGGCCGGGGGATCCCGGGCACCCTGTGCTGGGCACTGCTGAGGGATCCCCAGTCCGGGGGCAGCTCTGGGCTCCTCACGGAAAGGAAGGACACTGAGCGGCTGGAGTGTCCAGAGAAGGGAACAGCTGGGGAAGGGTCTGGAGCACCAGGCGCGGCTGAGGGAGCTGGGGCGGGGGCTCAGCCTGGAGAAAAGGGGGTTTCGGAGGGACCTTCTCTCTCTACAACTCTGTAACAGGAGAACAGAGCCAGATGGGTGTCAGGCTCTGCTCCCAGGGAATAAATGACGGGATGAGAGGTCATGGCCTCAAGCTGCACCAGAAGAGGTTTAGGTGGGATATTTGGAAGATTCCTCCTGCAAAGGGCTGTCCGGCCCTGCCACAGCTTCCCAGGGCAGTGCTGGCGTCCCCATCCACGAGGAGATTTAACAGTGGTGTGAATGTGGCACTTTTGGGACATGGCTTAGTGGTGGTCTTGGGGCTGCTGGGGGAGTGCTTGGACTCAGTGATCATTGAATCATGGAGCAGTTTGGGCTGGAAGCGACCTTGCACCTCATCCAGTTCCACCTCCCTGCCATGGACACCTTCCACTATCCCAGGCTGCTCCAAGCCCCATCCAGCCTGGCCTTGAACACTGCCAGGGACGGGGCAGCCGCAGCTTCTCTGGGCACCCTGTGCCAGGGCCACGCCACCCTTACAGGGAAGGATTTCTTCCCAACATCCCAACTAAACTCACCTTTGGCAGTGGGAAGCCATTCCCCTCTGTCCTGTACTCTGGGCCCTTGTCTAAAGTCCAGATCTCCTGGAGCCCCTTCAGGCGCTGAAATCGAGGTAGCGATTCCTCAATGGCTTGGCTTCTGTCCCCTGTGGACAGAACACTTCTGCTCTCTAAGGGAATGCACTGTTGTCTGTGTTTACGTCTTTGATGTACCTTTTCTGTCACCAGGAAAATGCAAAGGATCTGTTTTGAGGCCCCCAAAATGATGACATTGCTGGTCACCGTTATGATATGCTGTTTACAGCAGGATCTATCAGACTGGTGACTACTACAAAGAGGTGGCTGCATCAGCACCAGCCATCCCATGCTCATCCCACAGGCCTTGGAATGGTGTCACCATGTTCATGGGGGCAATTCGGACCTTCCAGACCAGAAAGATGAACTGTAACTGAACCCCACTGGATACAAGGGAGCTGCACCATCTATCTGGTATCTCAGATATAAATTTAGATTGGGTAAGAAGAGCCCCTGGTCTGAAGCTGTGATTCAGAACGAGCTGAACCATTCCCGCCTGTAAGGAAAGCCAGTTTCAATGAGTTTGGAGCTTTCCCCTGTATGATACTGAAATGAGAGTTGGTGAAATCCCTCAGAAAGTCAGGTTTAAACGATTTAATTAGTTTTTCTCTAAGGTTTCAGTGTGGCTTTATAAACCTTTTATCCCTAAAAAATGATGACCTGTAGTAAGAGTCTGGAATGAACTGTAAAGGAACTTAAAATCTTTGTGAACTTTGGCTTTTAGATTCTATCTGCCTGCAGGGACCTGTGCGTTATTCTGAGATGTTATTATGTGAGAGAAATCCCAGGGAAAGCACATTGGCCTTCACAGAGTTTGTGGTCAGAACTACCCCCTACACTCCTGTTCCAGCCTTTATCTCACACCAGTTTAATGGACTTCATTGTCTCATAACCTGTATTTGACTAAAGTACTTCTCAGTAACGTAAATACAATTATCACCTTTAAGTCTTCTCACTATTAAATAGCAAACATTTAAATCCTCTCGTTTTCTCTTTTCCTCATCACTTAAATGGTATTTGTGGACCTTTTCTGTTCCAGCTTTTCAAAACTACCTTTCAAGTCTGAATACCAAACAGGATGTTTTTACTTTCAGTTTCACTATTGCTGTATACACAAACACATCACCAACATTATATTAGAGTAGGTTTGACTTCTCCTGACCCAGTTTCTTTTGCACTCCAGAGTGATTATTACCTGGAATTGCTGATTTTAAAGCCATTCCTAATGGAATAAAAAGGCCTGCATCCTTCCACTTGGGAATTCGTATTAAAGTTTTGCTGCTCTTCTATTCTGAATGTTGGCTGTGTTTATTTTCCTGTAATATTTCCAAGATAATATTGGTTATTTTAGAGAATCTCCTTTCACTGTAAATGCAATGTCCATGTGTAAGTGGCGTTTGTTTGGTGTTCATGAATTACAATGTGTTTGCATTGTTACACTGGATTAGTGCAGTGATCTGGGTAATTACTGTTTGTCCAAAGAGTCTTGCTAGGCTCCCTCTGCCAAACAAGGGACACTCGTGTCCCAGATTGATGGTGTCTGGATTAACGACATGGGGTAAAACAAAGCCTGTGGAATGAGTGTGAGACCTAATTTCAGACTCTGGTGGCTGCTTCTGCTGGGACTGCAGCTCTTGGAGCCAGCAGAGCATGGCAGTGAACACTCTGAGCAGGTGGGCAGCAGCAGGAGGGAGAACACCCTGAGCAGGTGGGCAGCAGCACGGAGAACACCCTGAGCAGGTGGACAGCAGGGAGAACACCCTGAGCAGGTGGACAGCAGCACGGAGAACACCCTGAGCAGGTGGACAGCAGGGAGAACACCCTGAGCAGGTGGGCAGCAGCAGGAGGGAGAACACCCTGAGCAGGTGGGCAGCAGCACGGAGAACACCCTGAGCAGGTGGACAGCAGGGAGAACACCCTGAGCAGGTGGACAGCAGGGGAGAACACCCTGAGGAGGTGGGCAGCAGGGGAGAACACCCTGAGCAGGTGGTCAGCAACAGAGGGAGCTCTGCTGCACTGTTCTCCCCAGGAACCAACACAGCTCACGTGTGTTGGACAGGTCATGCTGGGGGCACGCTCCAGCCCTCAGTTTTGGCAACAGCCTGAACAGGAGCACTGCGAGGGCTCTCAGCACTGATCAAGAGGGCGTTGCACAAATTTGTGTCCTCGAGTGCCACAGAATTCAAAGCTCGTGGAGATAGGGCACTCAAGCACGTGGTGTAGTGGTGAACATGGTGGTGCTGGGCTGGTGGTTGGTCTTCATGCTCTTACAGGTCTATTGTGACTGTAATGCTTCTGTGATTCCATGATTTTAAAACTGAAATCATGGCAATCTGACCTGATGGGAGCTTGGCTTCAGGTTTAGATGGGATACTGAGAGGAAGTTCTCCCCTGTGAGGGTGCTGAGGCCTTGGCACAGGGTGCCCAGAGAAGCTGAGGCTGCCCCATCCTTGGAAGTGTCCAAGGCCAGGCTGGAGAGGGCTTGGAGCAGCCTGGGATAGTGAAAGGTGGCCCTGCCCACGGCAGGGAGTGGGATTTTGATGGGCTTTGAGGTCCCTTCCCACCCAAAACATCCCATGATTCTGTGGTTACCACACTTGGCCCCTGGCTACCTCCAGTGGCCCACTGGAACTGCTGACAGAACGCAAGGAACAGACACGTTACCTGCCCCAAAGGTGCCACGAGCAGAGACGAGGTAATCTGGAGAACAGGAACTCATTCCAGAGTCACTTCTTTGGCAGTGCAGATCCACGGGCTCTTCGATAATGGAGCAGAAGGTGGCGAATCTTCCCCCTGACTCCACACTGGTGACTCATCCCAGCTGCTACTCTGGGTTTGATCTGTTCAGGCTCTGCATTTGTACATATCAGATTATCTGCGTTAAGTGCAGCTTTGCTTTTGCCCTTTATCTGTCTGCTCTGAAGCTGTTTAACATGATCTGCCTGTTTTTATGCCATCTCAATTTCAAGGAGTCCCAGGCACCGACTGGCACTGAGCTGATTTTCTCTGAAGTGACTGCAGGCTCAGTCACTCCACTCACAGGTCCCTAATCCAATTCCCACCCCCTGCTCTGCTGACAGAATTGGAAAAGTCTCTTCAGGGGTTGCACGAGTCATCCCCCTCTAGTTCTTCACAGTGACTTTTTATTGTGAAGAACTCAGGAGAAGCCCCACATTACCCTAACACACAGAACCGACATCTGAATGGAACTCTGGGAGTGGGAACAGGAACGTGGTCTTGCACAGTTTCACGGTTAGAAGCTGTTTGCTTTTTTAAAAGAAACTGCCTTCAATTAATGGCGAATAATCTGCGAAGAATTGCCGTTATATTTATACGGCAGCACTGTTTGGGTACCAGGGCATGAAGCTGTTGTGAGGGTTTGCTGGTTTTTTGTTCGCCAGCGTTCAGCCCTGATGGCCATCCTTTCCTCCTGGGGAAAAGCCCAGGAAGGGTCCCTAAGGAAGGTAGGTCCTGGGATCAGGTCACCTGGCCTTAACCTCTGCGCACACTGGAGGGTCCCCCGTGCAGACAGGAGGGATTCAGAACATCCCCCATGACCTGGTTAAGAGAAGATGCAGACCTGCTTGGCAGAGCAGAGCTCATCCCTGCACTGGCAGAGCTTCCATCTTCAATAGCCATGGGAGTGTTTTAATTCCCAGCCCAGACTCAGCACAGTCTGAAAATTCCTTATTAGGGGACAGGGTGCAGACACTGATCTCCTCTGTGGTCACCCGTGACAGGAACCAAGGGAAAGGCCTGAAGTTATGTCAGGGGAGGGTTAGGTTGGATATTAGAAAAAGGTTCTTCACCCAGAGGGTGGCTGGGCCCTGGAAGGAGCTCCGCAGAGCAGTGGTCGCAGCACCGAGCCTGAAAGAGTTCAGGAGGCGTTTGGACAACGCTCGTTGGCACAGGGCGAGTCTTGGGGTCCTGTGCAGGGTCAGGAGCGGGACTCCATGGTCCCTGTGGGTCCCTGTGGGTCCCTGTGGGTCCCTTCCAGCTCAGCTCACTCCGATTCCCCGACTCACACAAACTGGTGTTGGAGCGTGTGGAGAAGGCAAACAAGGTTTTGCAGTTAGGTGCACTGTGTGTCCTCCCTGAAGAGAAACAGCCTCGCAGCACAGCGGGGGCTGGTTTAGAATGTTGGTTTAAGGCTATTAAATAAATGAGAATTCACCACAACTGCAGGTGAACGGTTACTGCAGGCAGAGAACTGCACCTTTTCACTGGCGATGGGCAGCACGGCCCTGAGCCGCTCCCGGAGCCGTTTCGATCCCCCGCTCCGGGATCCTGTCCCGGGATCCTGCCCCGGGCTTCGCTCCAGATTCCTGTCCCGGGCTCCGCTCGCCATTGCCGGGCTGGGCCTGGCCCGGCCGCGCCCGTCCCTGCTGCGTCACCGCTGCGTCACCGCTGCGCCTCCGCTACGTCACCGCTGCGTCATCGGGGAGCGTCAGCGCGCAGCGTCACGTGACGGCGTCACTGACAGCGCCGCTCCCCCGCCGCGCCCGGCCCGGCCCGGCCCGGCCCCGTTGGTGTCCCCGCTCCGGGCCCCGGTACCGGCCAGTCCCCGCTGGTGTCCCCGCTCCGGGCCCCGGTACCGGCCCGGCCCCGCCGGTGTCCCCGCTCCGGGCCCCGGTACCGGCCCGGCCCCGCTGGTGTCCCCGCTCCGGGCCCCGGTACCGGCCAGTCCCCGCTGGTGTCCCCGCTCCGGGCCCCGGTACCGGCCCGGCCCCGCTGGTGTCCCCGCTCCGGGTCCCGGTACCGGCCAGTCCCCGCTGGTGTCCCCGCTCCGGGCCCCGGTACCGGCCCGGCCTCGCTGGTGTCCCCGCTCCGGGCCCCGGTACCGGCCAGTCCCCGCTGGTGTCCCCGCTCCGGGCCCCGGTACCGGCCCGGCCCCGCTGGTGTCCCTGCTCCGGGTCCCGGTACCGGCCAGTCCCCGCCGGTGTCCCCGCTCCGGGCCCCGGTACCGGCCCGGCCCCGCTGGTGTCCCTGCTCCGGGCCCCGGTACCGACCAGTCCCCGCCGGTGTCCCCGCTCCGGGCCCCGGTACCGGCCAGTCCCCGGGGGTGTCCCCGCTCCGGGCCCCGGTACCGGCCAGTCCCCGCTGGTGTCCCCGCTCCGGGCCCCGGTACCGGCCCGGCCCCGCTGGTGTCCCCGCTCCGGGTCCCGGTACCGGCCAGTCCCCGCTGGTGTCCCCGCTCCGGGCCCCGGTACCGGCCCGGCCTCGCTGGTGTCCCCGCTCCGGGCCCCGGTACCGGCCAGTCCCCGCTGGTGTCCCCGCTCCGGGCCCCGGTACCGGCCCGGCCCCGCTGGTGTCCCTGCTCCGGGTCCCGGTACCGGCCAGTCCCCGCCGGTGTCCCCGCTCCGGGCCCCGGTACCGGCCCGGCCCCGCTGGTGTCCCTGCTCCGGGCCCCGGTACCGACCAGTCCCCGCCGGTGTCCCCGCTCCGGGCCCCGGTACCGGCCAGTCCCCGGGGGTGTCCCCGCTCCGGGCCCCGGTACCGGCCCGGCCCCGTTGGTGTCCCCGCTCCGGGTCCTGCTCCCGGCCCGGCCCCGCCGGTGTCCCCGCTCCGGGTCCCGCTCCCGGCCCATCCCATCGGCCCCGATCCCGCCTGTCCCCGCACAGCCGCGGCCCCGCCCGGCGCCGGACACTGGAGCCGTTGTTCCGCCGCACGCCGCCGGTGCTGCCCGGCCCTCGGACCCGCCGGGTGTCTCCTCTGCCCTGCGGCAGCTGCAGCTCCTCGCCCATCCACCAGCCCGGCTAATACCCGTGGCGGTGTGGTGCAGCAGGACATGAGGACCTGAAGTGGCTTTGCCCAAGGCCCACAGATGGGCAAAGGAAAGTCTGTGGTGGTGGCAGTGGTCGCCGTGTCAAGGGAGGTCATTGGGATCTCCTGGTGCTTCACGTGCGTCACTAACGGTGACTGTAGGCACAGAACCAACAAAACCGACACAGCGGCAGCAAAAGTGGCACCGAGTTACAACCACAGCTTCATCTCCTCCAGCTGTTTGTGTCCAGAAGCAGCTGGTGGCCGGTGGGCAGGGCTGGAGACCAACATTCTCCAGCCTCCGGTTATGGCAGGCGTTCCAAGGGCCGCGTTTCTCAGAGCTGGGAAACAGGTAAATTTGTTGTGGTTTGCAGCTCCCGTGACAGCCCCTCCTCTCTGCGGGCAGTCCGTCCTTGAAGAGTCCTACGGTAATTGCAGACACCTGCCTGTTGTTCCATGTGGAGGGAAATGCAGGGAAGGAACAATGCCGTCCTTCACCTTACGCACCGATACCAGACACGATTGACTCCAGAAACCAGGACAACTTGCGTTTGGCAGGATCAGAGGGGTAGGCTGTGCAGGTCACACCTGGAGCCGTGTCCCGACATCTCCTACCCCTCCATCTCCCGGAGCCCAGCTGTGAATCGCTGCTGCTACTCGTGGCAGGCAGCTGCAAACCTTCCAACCCAGCCAGCTCTGCTCTGGTCCTTGCCTGTGCAACCTTGGAGATGGTTGCATTCTCCCTGTATATTGAACTGGGTTATTTCTGTTCCTATTTATATCAAAATCATAGATTCATCATTGCATGGTTGGGGTTGGAAGGGGTCCTAAAGACCATCTAGTTCCAGCCCTCCATAAACAATCCCTAAAGAAATATCCCTAAATAGACAATTTCTGTGTTTACTTTTGTCTGAAGGGGCAGCTACCTCCCATGACCTAATCAAGGTTCGGTTGTAGTGGGGCCAATTTTACACACAAAGAGATAAACCTGGTGGTGGTAAACCTGCCCCGGGAAAGGAAGTGGGGAGAGAACAGGTACATGAAATGCAGCGAAGGAGCGTGCCCAGAGCCAGCGTGGGGCTCACAGTTCAGACTCCTGGAGCCTCACGGTGACCAAGGACGAGGCTGCTCCTGACGTGCCACGGGGCACAGCCAAGGGCCCTTTTCCAGCTGTTCCCATCACACAGATGGAAGGAGGAGGCTGAGGTCTGGCACTACCCTGGCTCTAGGAAAAGGAAATCCCCACCCTCTGCTGAGACTGCTCCTCTTTCCCTGGGGTGGCACAGCATGGTGCCCATCCACTGAACCAGACTCAGGAAAACCTGACTGAGCTGCAGGAAATGGGGCTGGTTTTTATGTTAACAAACTATTTTTAAAAGCTTTAATAATGTAAACAAAATAGCAAAATAGTGGGTTTTTTTTTTTTTTTTTTTTTTTTTTTTTTTTTTTTTTTTAACACAGCCAAGTAAGGAAAGCCAAGACTGAAGATCTTGCAGGTATCCCTGTGTTTCATACTGTTTTTTTTCCCCATCCCTGGATATTGATACTCCCACAGCTGGCAGTAATTTGGGTGTGCTTTAATTTCTGCTCCCAAAAGCAGGAACACCGGGAGCGTCTTTGCTGCTACATGCGGTGAGTAACAACCACCACCAGTGTTGATACTGAAACTGCAGACCTCACACGGGGCAAACCACTGTGACGAGAGGCTCTAAAATGTAAAGTAAACTTTATTATCCTTGAACCACAAAATAGATTTCTTTGGTTGTACAAATTTCACTAGTTACAGTCTTGATGCGCTAATTTTCCCTCGGAGTCTCTTGGGAGAGAACGGGAGAGAATCCAGAGCCTGGCACCAGGTACCGCACAGGGAAAGGAGAGAAGAATCACAAGTTAGTCACCAAAACCCAGCCAGGATTGTTTCCAAAACTGCTGTTGTTAAAAAGCAAATGCTAAAATTAGATTTAAAAAGGAAAAGCTCAAATTGCTGATGATGGAAGCAGCTGCAGCGCTGCAGTGTGAGATTATCAGAGTTCCCCCTTCACAGGTCCGTAAAATCAAAACACACAGAGTCAGTTAAAATGATCCGCTGGATTTTGGCATGAAAGGAGAGGCTCAACTAAAAAAAACTGCACCCAGAAAACTGCATCCAGCTCTTTCCTTCAGCAAATGTAAAAGCAGATGTGCCTGTCACTGCGCAGCCACTGTGAGGCTCAAGGTCCAACCCTGGTCTTACTGGGGAGTCAGAGAGCA
Organism: Chamaea fasciata; assembly: GCF_029207755.1. NCBI lineage: Eukaryota > Metazoa > Chordata > Aves > Passeriformes > Sylviidae > Chamaea > Chamaea fasciata. Next base: position 170,313 of record NW_027094086.1, read on the forward strand.
CCAATGGACAGGGAATGGGACTGCGCCGAGCTCGGACCTTCCTCACGGTCAGAGGCAGTGAAAAGAAAAAGAAAAGGGTTGTTTCCCCTCACTAGTGGCAGCAGAGGCTGATGGCAGAGTCGGGAGCAGCAGCTGTGACCTCCACGTTGGCAGAGCTCACTTGATTCAGAACCTGCTCACAGCCCTTGTTCCACACGTGGAAACCAGGACTCACACCCCCAGCCATTTCTCATTTTCCTTTTTCCCTCTTGCGTGGGCAAACACGCCTTTTCCCTGTCCTCCACGGAGAGGGGCCCGAGGCCAGTGAGCTGGCCAAGTGGAACTGTGTAGTTATTGCAAGGCACAGGCCAGCCCCGTCCAGCTCCGTGGTGCTCCCTGCCAGCCCACAGCAGGCACCCCGTGACACCCCTCTCCACCCTACAGCCCGCATGGACGCTGTGGACTCCCCACCACTATCTCCCACCTGTGAGATCCTCTAACTCCCAACCTGACCCCAGCAATGCCACATTCTACCCATCCCCGGTTCCTGAACTCTACGCACCTAAGGTACCTGCTGTCACACCTCCCACCTCTGCCACCGTGTCCTACCCCGGCTGTCCCGCTCCCCGCTGCTGTCACACACCCCCTACACCCCTGCTACGGCCGTGGGCTCCTGCCCTTCCTGCCCCAGTGCAGCCCCAGTGCTCCAGGAGGAAAGTCCTCCCCTTGTGTGCTCGTGGAACGGCTCACACCCGGTGTGACAAAGGGGGACGTCACCATCCAGTGAGGGAGCTGTCCCCAGGACGGTGCAAAGCCCCAGCAGGGGCAGCGTCCCACCAGGACAGAGGCGGGTGCAGAGAGCTGGCTCTGTTTTCCTTGAGCACGGAGTGTCAGTGGCAGAGGGAGGCACTTTGATGGAATTCTGGTGGGTTTTTTCTTTTTTCTCTTCTTTTTGCCTCCAAGCCTCCCATTCCCAAACACTCCCGAAGGGAAGCGAGGTGACACAGTGCAGGAGGTGGGAGGAGATGCTTTTTGGCAAAAGACTGGAAATTAAACAGGAGTAAAGGCAGGCTGGACCTTCCTCCTGATTCCCACCAGAGGAGAAGCTCCTTTGAACCACTGCAAAACCCGAGTTGAGGCAGTAACAGCTGGAGCCCAACACACTCTCACACTCCTACATTCTCCCTGTCCTACCCTTCCCCACACACAATATTTACAGGCTGACAAGCCGCCCACTGTCCTGGCCACACTCCTCTCCATCTGCCAGCAGTCAGTCCAGTGTTGTCCCGGTTTTGGGATGTGCCCCAGTGCACCGGTGGATGAGAAACGAGGGCGCTTCACAGCCTCAGAGGAGTCACTTGGCCGCAGAGCTCACGGGGAGCTCAGGTCCCATCCAGAGTCTGTGGGCAGGGGGCAGCCTGGTGCTGTCCCGGGAGCACTGGAGGCTCGGGAGGGCTGTGCCAGGCCAGTCCATTGCCCAGGCGTGCCAGGTCACCTATGTGGGGACAGCGGTCTCCAAACTGCGCCGGCTGTGCCGGAGCTTCCGCTTGCTGCTGTACAGGGCCATGTCCTCCAGGGCTGAGGGGGCTGGTGCCGATGGATCCCGTGTTCCCAGGGTGTCCTCCTCCTCTGGCTGCCCGTCCTGCTCCCGGGGAACTGCAACGACAGGAGATGTTTACATCTGGAGACAGAGCACGGGGTTGAGTTGGGGAAGACAGGAGAAGAAATCCCTCCCTGTGAAGGGGGAGAGGCCCCAGCACAGGCTGCCCAGAGAAGCTGTCTGTGGCTTGCAGCAACCCTGTCTGATGGAAGGAGTCCCTGCTGAGGGCAGAGGGAAGGCCTGGGGGATCTGTAAAGTCCCTTCCCACCGAAACCATTCTGTGATTCTGGCAGCGCGCAGCTGGCACAGGTAACGCAGGTGTTGAGGCTGTCAGAGGATGACAGACAGAATGGTTTGTGTAGGAAAGAACCTTAAAGCTCATCTCATCGCACCCCCTGCCACAGGCACGGACACCTTCCACTAGATCAGGCTGCTCCGAGCCCTGTCCAGCCTGGCCTGGAACACTTTCAGGGAGCGCTCCAGGGTATTCCCAGGCACTGGGGCAGCACTGGTCCGAGTCACTCACAGAAACCCCATGCCCAGAACTTCCTGGTGCCCTGCAGCTCATTGCAGTGATCATTATGGATCCTGGGAAGGAAGTGCCGCGTGTGAGAAGACACCTGCCTGCAACACCCATCATTCACTGCACGTGACTGCAAGTGCCAAGCTATTTGAAAATCCAAGTGTCCTGGAACGCTTCTGCTCTCCAGACCGTGGGCCCACCCTGACCCGGGGCGGAGGGTCCCTGTCAGGGACGGGGAGAAGCATCTTTGGTCACAGACCGGCTCAGCTGCTCAGGAGGGCTTTGAACTTATGGGCACCACAGAGACACGGTGGGAGCAGCTCCTGTGCCTGAGGTGTTGGAATGGGAGGATCCAGGGCCTTGGGGAAGGACAGGGGCAAATGAGGTGAGGGTCACCCTCTGTCAGTGCCCGGCTGGATGCAGGGAGCTGCACCTGAGGAGCTGACCAGAGCTCACAGGTCAGGACCGCAGGGACAGGTGACATTCCTGACCAGGAAGACTGAGGGGATGAGATCTCCGTGGACAGACAGCCTTGGTCCTTGGGGCAGGGAATTACCACCCCAGTGTCTGTTGGAAAGACGGGCCAGGAGGGCACAAGGCAACCCATGAGCTTTGAGTGCAGATGGGCTCCTGGGAAATCTCTGTAAAGCCCTTGGATGCAGCAGAGAACCTCAAACAGAGAAATCCATGAAAATCTGCCAGCTGAAAGGCTCAGCCTGCTGAGCTGTGCCCTGTGTCCCTCTGGCTGTGGGAAGCCATTCCCCCTTGTCCTGTCACTCCAGGCCCACGCAGAAATTCCCTCTCCAGCTCTCCTGTAGCCCCTTCAGGCTGCCCAGAGCCTTCTCTTCTGTAGGCTGAGCACTCCCAGCCTGTGCAGCCCCTTCAAAGAACGCTGGGGTTTGGCAGCAGGTGAGTGATCCTCAGACAAGGCACACAGGTATGAAAGCAACACACGGGCACGTGGAGACAGAAATCCAGCCCGGGTGGGTGGGGGAGGAAATCCCACGGCTCAGAGAGAAGTCAGTCCTTTTGGATCCTCCTGGGCCAAAGGAGCCCCCAGACATGCAGGTTTAGTGATCCCCACACGGCACACAAAGCTTTGAAAACATTTGGATTGTAGCCTGGGAAAAAGCTCTGCTGAAAACAAGTGGGGCAGCTTTGGTGGGCAAATAGACCCCAGGAAAAGGGCAGGAAGGTGCTGCCACGGGACCCAGCAGCCAGCACTTGTACCTGGGTCAGTGTCTTGCACCTGAGGAGTGATGAAGGCTGTATCAGGAGAGACCACTGATGCCACCACGCTGTATCAGGGAGTCAGGTGAAGCCCAATTTTAACAAAGTGCATCATGATCCATCCAGTTGAGGGGTAAAACCACATGGAAGGGGCAATTTACTGCAGATGTGAATAGATTCAAGAAAGAGAGAACTCTAAAATCAAAGGCTCTGTCTTAGAAAGTGCAAACCCACTGACGGCTGCAGCCTGGAGCAATTCCGGAAGGAATTGCTTTGTGCATTTCCTCTTTTGTGTCCTTTTCTGGCACTCCCAGTGGCTCCCATCACAGCCCAGGTCAGCCAGAACCTTGTGCTGACTCTGTAAGTTCATTTTTACACCCCTGGATGACGTTTAGGCTCAATAAAAGGAATAGAATCCTGACTGCATAAAAGAAATGCTCCATCCTTGAGTGGGATGATGGTTCTGCAGGCACTGGCAGAGATTCCTGTGTGTACTGGCAACTTCCCAGCAGTGCCATTTCACTTTGAGGTGTAGGGACTGGAAAAGATGGGAGAGCACAATTCAGAATGTTCTCCCCTCCCGCACAGACTGCAGGCAGTCCTGGTCCCGTCCTCTGCCTTAGATGCTGATGAAATAAAAAAGGTCAGGGGAGTGTGGGAATTATTCCCAGGAAGAGGAACCAGGATTTGCCAGCCTGGGAAGAAGGGAACTGCTGCTCTGTTGGCTGACGTGACTGTCAGACAGACCAAGTGAGACACAGTCACTCACTGCATCCCAGAAGACACAAAGGAGTTATCAAGAAGCAATTAAACAAAATGCCTCATTGTGGAACTTGATATCACAACACCCCACGGAAGATTAAAGAAAACCTGGACAGTTTTACCGAGGCTCATTTCATTGCTGATGCAGGTACAACACCTCGTTCAAGATACGCCTCCACGACAGGTGAGCCCAGAAAATTGAGAATATTCATCTACACAAGCTCATTTCCCCTGTTTCTCATGGTCTAACCCTAACCCAACTTCCAGCCAAACGAGATCCTGGTGTATCCTGAACAGGCCTCACTTAGATGGTTCCCATCCTGAGAGAAAACAGCAAATACTGGAGGAAAGCACAGGCATTGCCACCGCTGTGAATCCAGAGATTCCACTTGTGTGAAATGTTGGCATTTCGGTTGGAAAGAACCTGTGAAATGCAAGTCTGGAGCAGGAAAGGATGGATGCAAATCTTTGGAGCAGCGATGTGGCTAAAAGGGCTGGACAGGGGTAAATCAGAGCCACAGGAGGGCAGAGAGAACACGTTTGGTTCCTCTGAGTGCAAAGCTCATTACCCACAGCAATTAGGCCGGGTGCGGGATGAGGAGGCATCGTTCCCGTGGAAGCTGCTGCAAACACCAGGCAGCCCAGCTGGGCAAAGAGCACAGGGACAAAAGCAGCTCCTCACATCCCATAAGCAGGCTTCCAGTGACAGGAGCAACCCGCGGTCGTCAGGGCAATTTCTGGAACCTGAGGTTCAAGGACTGGGAGGCGAAAGTCCCCAGGTGATGTGGAAGAGTTACGCCACGAGACGATGACACACAGCTCGGCTCCCCCCTAAAAACGCTGCTCTGCAGTTCAGGAACTCCACAGCCCCATGGGAACCCTGCAGTAAGGCTTTTGAATACATTAAGGAGACGATGACCACGAAATCAGACCAGAGAATGGAAGGAACTGTTTCCGCATGGACAAGAGGACAGGGGCGTGCTGGGAGGAGTGAGATGCCAACACTTCCCCGCAGCTGGGTCTTCTGAGCTCCTGATACGTTGGTTTGCTAGCACAAAGTTTAAGAATTGCTGTGAGTCAAAAGCCCCAATTCCATGACCCAGGACAATTCTGATTATGTTGGCTGGAATGCTGCACTGCCTGGGAGAGTGGAGTGGGATGGGATGGGATGGGATGGGATGGGATGGGATGGGATGGGATGGGATGGGATGGGAGGCTCTAAAAGAGCCAGGAGAGCTTGGTCCCACGCCAAGAGAGCCTACTGGCATCCTCACCTGCCACCCTTTCCAGATGATGTGGGAAAGCCTGCTGCTTTTTTTTGTGCCTCACACACATCACAGGTGATGTCAGCATTACTTTGGGTGCGTTACCTGCTCGGTGAGCACCACACTCTTTTCTTTCTGGCTTTCATCCCATTGAGGGCCCGACAGAGCAGTGACAGCCAACAGTGAGGTCTGAGAGCCCTAAGCAGCAGCTGGTACCTCCCAGACCTTCTCTGACCTCTCAATTCCCTGCACTGCCTGAACAAACAACCTCAAGAGAATAACCCAGAGCTCAGAGGATGACTCTGAGGGATGAAGAACAAATACTGCTCCAAGGAAATTAAGTTTTTGTTGAGTCCTACAGCAGAACCTCCTTCTGGAAACAGCTCAGCCATGGGTCAGCAGTCTGGGATGCAGCCTGTACTCAGAGGGATTTGTCAAGATAAAAGGAACTGGGTTTTTTGGGGTTTTTTTCAAATAAAGGGATGAAACATGCAAAATGGGTAGAAGCAAAGCAGCACCAACTGTTAGAGGCAAGAGGAGTGCTCCTACAGAGCAGGCAGGCTCTGCCCAGCTCCACGGTGCTGCTACAGCCCCTGGAACCAGCTGGGTGAGGGTCTCGGGTGTCTCAGGTGAGGGTCTCAGGTGTCTGTGGCAGCTGGGGACAGGCAGACACACCCCAGCTGGACAGCCCGGAGATCCAGATGCAGATTTAATTCCTCCAATTCCTGCTGATTAAGATGGCCATGCCCACAGAGTGTGACTTGGAGCCGTCCGGGTACTGGAGCCCCAACTGCTCCAAGTCTGCCCCGGGATGAATTTACCTGCACGATTCCCTGTTCCAGCAGAAGGGGCCCAAGACAGCCCCTGGATGATGCACACCATGCACCTGCAGCAGGTGACAGAGGGCAAAACTTCCCTGCCACATCCCTTCTCCAGGACACAAAACTGGAGAAAACCAGGCATGCTTGTAACACACCACACTGGAAAGATCAGTCATCGCTGGAGCACAATGCAAATATCCTACCCAAAGTGAACGCGGTGAGCACGGAGTTCTCATTCTACAACAGACAAAACGGGACAGTGCTTCAAGCAGCAGAAGGTGAAGTCCTCAGGGGGGTTCCACAAGCCAAGGGGAAGCCACTGGAACCACAGCAGGGTGGGAGTGGAGCAGCCACGACTCCTCTGGCCTGGGCTTACCTGAGTTATTCCGGTCATCGACGTATCTGAGGTCATCAGCTGCATCAGGCGACTGGAAGAGAACGGCAGATGTGATCATTCCCACCTGTAACACCTGTGCCCCGTAATTCCCCACCTTCCTGCACCCTGCGGAGACCCTGCTGCCCTCACGGGCGCTGGCGCTGCCTCAGAGGGGACACAGAGACTCCAGCACCAGCCCCTCGTGCCTGAGTCAGGCGTCCCCTGCCCGGCCTGTGTGCACGAGGGAGGGGAAGGAACACAAAAGGCAGTGGAAGGAGTGAAGGAAAAGGCTTCAAGCTGGAAGAGGGGAGGTTTATTTGGACATGAGAGAGAAACCTTTCCCTAGAGGTGCTGAGGCCCTGGCACAGGGTGCCCGGAGCAGCTGTGGCTGCCCTGTCCCTGGCAGTGTCCCAGGCCAGGTTGGACGGGGCCTGGAGCAGGCTGGGATGGTGGAAGGTGTCCCTGCCCATGGGTGGGACAGGGGGTGGAATGAGACGAGCTTTAAGGTCCCTTCCAACACAAACCATCCCAGGATTCTATGGATTCCTGCACTGCTGAGAGAGGCCCGCAGACACTGCCTGAGGATTTGGAGGTGCAGCCTCCTTTGGAGGCATCTTCTCAGCTATAGGAAGAGCCAGTGCTCCACGTGGAGAAAGCTGGGTGGTCTAGAGCTGCCACAGGGCTCCAGCAGGCCCCCAACTCGCCTGTGACAGACCCTGGAGAGGGGCACATCCCAGAGCAAGGCACTCCAAGAAAACCATGGATGGGTGACTTCCAGGAGCAGAGCAGTACCACAAGGGACAGGTGCCAGTGAAGAACAGACACCAAATAAAGTAAAGCTGCCGGAGAATCCTCAAACTGCAGCTCTGCCACGGCCAGCCTGCCTTTGGAATGACACACCTTGGGCTGGGGTCCGTGTCCCCACAGGGAGGTGAAGCCCAGTGTGGCAGCGCTTGCTGCCTCTCCATGCACGGGTATCTGCTTCATGCTCTGCAGATAAAACTAAAAAACCCACCTAAAACCATTCGGACACGGGGCATCTGCTCGATTCAGCTGTCACAAATGCCATCAGTGACTGACTGACACAGGCAGTGACAGCTCCCAGCCCTCCAAGGTTGGTCCCGTGGCCCCCCGAGCAGGGGCCAGGGGTCAGGATCACCTCCAGAGCTGGCATTCCATCACAGAGCGGCTTGAAACAGGCCACTTCAGGAGGGAGAAGCACCTCACCATGGCACTGACTCTCAGAACCAGGTGTTTGCTCCACAGCTCACTGACAGCAGAACCACAGCTTGGGAACAGGCACCCCAGCTGCTCCTCGGGCAGGACACCAGACGCATCCTAGCTGGAAGTTCACATCTGCTCCGATCTGCCATTTGCTAGCCATCATTTCTGTAGCTTTTCCTTCCCTTTTAGTACTCCTCTTTCACTTAAAAATATTTCAGGAGCCATTCTGGTGAAGAGGCAGATGTTTTACACCTGCCAAGCTTTTGTCATTCATTTGAAAACCATCTTGACCAAGCCTTTCCTAATTCCACTTGGCTCCGATAAACCCTCAGTCTTCAGCACGACTGGTATCACTGCCCCTGCACAGGCAAGGCCTCTGCAGAGGGGCTCCCCAAATCCCTCAGCTCTTCCACCAAACCAAGTCCTGACCTGTCTAAAGGTGGCTCAGCATGCAGTTTATACCTGGATTTCGTAAACAGGTTTGGAGGAAGGAATAGCAGCAAATTCCCGGTAGTCAAACTTCTTTTCAGACATTGACTAGAAGGGACAGCAGAAGGGAAGAAAGAGAAAAGAGAGAGTGAGGGGAGAGAAATGGATGGAGAAGCAGCAGCAAGCTGAGCAATCTAAGCAGAGATCACAGCAGAAGCAGAGGGACATCCTCAGGGAGAGGCAGGAGTGCCTGCAGAGAGCCTGGAACATGGGGCACGCCTGGGACACTGCCTTGGGAGCTCTCCTGGTGTCAGGACAGGGGTTTTGAGTCCTTGAGGAAACATCATGTGCTCCAGTGAACTGCTAATGCACACCAAGTCAGGTAGGAAACCTCTTTCTGGGGGGAAACTCCTGGCAAGATTTCTGACAGCTGGAGCAGAGTCAGAATTTCAGTCCAGAGCTGTGTTACGGTGTGACCTGGCAGGACAAGGGCCGCTCTAGGCAGCTGCTCCCCACCTGCTTTCCCTGGTCTGTCTCACCAATTCCTGCGGTTCTGTCCCATGGCTTTTACTCAGGGTCAGGACAAGGAAAATGCTGGTTACAGCTGGAGGTTTGTTTAGTGCTGTTGAGGAAACACAGGGCCAAAGTCCCTGAAGTGAAGTGAAAGTCTTTCAGAACTCAGGCAAAGGCCCTGTGAGCATGGGGAAAGGCTTTCTGAACCTGGGGAAAGGCTTTCTGACCACGGTGGAAAACTCCCTGAGCAAGGAGGTGAAGAACCACGGAAAGGATGACATCATAAAACAGGGAAAGAGAAAGCAGATGTCACATGGGAGCTGCAGGGAAGGGGGAGCCTCTAGCCAGGAGTCTGGCCAAGTTCCATCCGCTGACCCCCTCAGCACTCCCTGCACCACGCAGCCAGGCCTGGCTCAAGGACCAAGTGAGGACCCACAGCTCCCAGGCACAGCCAAGGAACCAAGGCATCCAGGATTTAGGAAAGGGGAAAAGAGCAAGCAGAAGAGTATCATACCAGCCTTCCCGGGGACGTGACGTTCCTGGGGCTGCAATCTGCAAGAGGTGACAGATGGGCACAGTTAGTGACAGCGTGGCCGTGTGACATCCACCCCCCGAGCCAGCTCCCTCCTCAGCAGCATTTCAGCGCGGTGACACCAGGCTGAGGGCAGACCCTGCCTTCTGCTCTCCCAACAAACACCTCCTCACTGCTTTTCCAGAAAACCAGGATGCTGGTTGTGTTTCCACCCCGGGACCTCACCTCCACCTGAGGAGCTGTCACACGTGCTGAGAGACGCCACACGCCCCCAGAGACCTTCCAGCCAGGTGGAAGGAGGGAATGCTTTCCCACAGCTCTGCCTCCGAGCGGGTGAAGCTGCAGGAGCAGTGCCTGTGTCCCCGGGGCAGCAGGGGAGCTGCTCAGTACCTTCCAGCGGCGTTGGAGACGGCGTCGGGGCGGGCGACGGTGACTCTGCCAGCTGCTCCAGCGTGCTGCGCTTCTTCCCCTCCTTGGACTTGGCAATAACCATCTGGGCTTTAAGAGCATCCTGCTCCAGTGATTTCATCCTGCCTCCGGAATGGGGTGGGGAGAAGAAGCCATCAGTGACCGCCCTGTCGGCGAGGGGACAGGTGGCACCTGTGTGTGGCAGGGCAGTGCCAGGACCCGTGGGCTGGGCACGGATGGGTGGGACGAAGCCCCCCAGGGCCCCTGAGGCGGGCAGGAGGACAGCTGGGCCGGCGGCCACCCCAGAACACACACGTGACCACGTGTGTCACACACACAGAGCTATGGATCAACGCACTAAGAAGCCGCGGGCGGTCCCAGGGTGCCACACAACAGGACAGTGACCGGAGCTGGGGACAAAACCGCAAGGACCACACGAGCAGGATCAGTCCTCGGGGGCTTGACTCTCCTTTGTGCTCAGTGTGTTGCACCTTAACCCTCTTCAGCCATCAGGAGATCATGGAAGGCCAGGCTGGATGGGACCCTGAGCCACCTGGTCTAATGGAAGGTGTCCCTGCCCACGGCAGGGGGGTGCAACAAGATGCTCTTTGAGGAACCTTCCAACCCCACTCCGGGATTCTGTGAAATAGCTGTGAAAAAGTGGGTCCAGCCCTCAGAGACGTCTGTCCCTTTCTCCCCCATCAGACAGCCCCAGCATCCCCCCTTGTTCTCTGGGCAATGGACACCAGGGACCACTCCCACGTCCTCCGGCCCCACGAGGCCCCAGCTGGGGCACAGGGACACAGACAGGAGCATGCAGCTGTGGGGAGGGGGCTGTGCACACCTGGATTGGCCTCCTGACCCAGGGATTCTCGAGGCGTGACTCTGCACTGGGCTAGACATCTGAGCTGGCCTGGCCCCGGGAGCAGGAGCCCGCTGCCGGGACTGGTACAGCTTCCTGGCCAGATCCTGCTCGTACTGTTTAATACTGTCTTCAAGAGCTGAGGAGCTGAGGAGGAGGAGCAGGAGAAGGAGGAGGAGGAGCAGGAGGAGGAGGAGGAGGAGGGGGAGGAGGAAGAGGAGGAGGAGGAGGAGGAAGAGGAAGAGGAAGAGATGATGGTGATGAACATTGCAGCAGACAAGAACAGGAAAAGAAAGAAACAGACACAGGAACATACCCCGGTGAGGGGAAACACGGGTCTGACACAGGGGCAGCCTCGGCTACACGGGGTCCCACATCTGATCCTGCCCAACCCCGGCCACTGCTGAGGCAGCAGGAACCCCTGGGGGCAATCCGGGACTGTGCCCAGGAACATCAGCCCCAGAGCCTCCACATCCAGGGCTGCCTTCCCCATGTGCTGCGAGGGGACCAGGAACAACTTCAGCGCCAGGGGAAGGCTGTGAGGTGGTTAAAGAGAGCGTGAGTCACACTGAGGGATGTGGGCACGCGTGGGGGTCTCTCAGCGTACACTGATCATGGGTTCCATCCATCCATCCACCTTGGCTGGACCATGGGAAAACGGGAACAGAATGGCCGGGCACACGACACACGGTTTTTGTCCTGGGACACGCGTACCTGAGGGCGAGTGTGTCCCTAAACCAGTGTGTGTGAGGGAGGAAAGCTGCCGAAAATGCTCATGGGCCCAGCTGGGCACCTGCCCCTCCAAACCTCCCTCTTCCCAGGGGACACGGGCCTGGAGTGCTGGGACACGGGGAATGGCTTCCCACTGCCACAGGGCAGGGTGAGATGAAATATCCAGAAGAAATCCTTCCCTGGGAGGGGGCTGAGGCCCTGGCACAGGGTGCCCAGAGCAGCTGTGGCTGCCCCTGGATCCCTGGAAGTGTCCAAGGCCGGGCTGGACGGGGCTTGGAGCCAGCCTGGGACGGTGGAAGGTGTCCCTGCCGTGGCAGGGGGTGGAACCCGATGAGCTCTAAGGTCCCTTCCACCCCAACCTATCCCACGACTCTGTGCCAGGGGCCGTGTATGCCCACAACACGCGTGTGACGTGGGTCTCTGTGTGTGTCCCCGCAGAGCACGAGGGCGGCCGTGGGGAAGGACGGGCACCACACATCCTGGCAGAGCACTGATGACGGGGAGGACAAGGAAAGCCCAAGTAGGAGCAAACTGATGGGGTCACGAGGGACAGCACAGAGCAGAGAACTGGAAGGAAGCAGAAGACAGGAGATTAGAAAGGGAGGAACAAACCCAGCGGCACTTGGGGAGAACGTGGGTTAGCGGGGCGGAGCCCTGCGTGTGGGGCAGGGCAGAACTTCCCCTGCAGCACAGGGACCTCTGGAGACAGGACCTGATCACGTCCCTGTGCCCGTTCCAGAGCAGGGAAGGAGAGACCCTGAGACCACTGGATCCTCCTGGGCGACATGTGGCAGCAGGGAATAGTCCCTCCTTGTCTTATGAGAAGGAGCACATTGCAGGGACTGACTGATTCCTGCCCAAGGCACCAGCCAGGCCCTTCTCCAGGCACTGCACAAAAAGCTGGGCCTCGGCACTGGAAGCAAAGTGGAGCTGAAGCCCTGGTCTGCCAAACTTGAACCCAGCAAGGCTGGATCTGACAGCTCAGGCAGCTTCTCCTTGACAGGCATTCCCTCCTCGGGAAGTCTCTTCCCCTGGTAGCCTCATTTTCCATGGGCAAAACACGCTTAGAAAACGAAAGGGAAGGTTTGGGATGAGAGAGGTCTCTTCTGCCCACAGTAGAAAAACCCACAGTGCTCCATGCCAACCCTCCTGAAGTGTCACGTGAAACTTTCACTGTGCTCTGAGCAACTCCAGCCAAGTCCCAGCTGGCCCAAGACCACGGGCAGATCAACAGTAACATTACAGGAGCAAATCCTATCATCGCATCACCTAAAGGCATCCTCTCCCCTCCCAGCATTTTTCAGATTTATGTGCTGGCAACACCAAGTTCCTGGAAGAGCTGAGGCCTGAGACTGGGGCTGCACGCCTGGGACAGCAGCAGTGTCTCTGCAAGGACTCTGCGTCCTGAAGTCTGCATTGGCAGCATTCTGTTTCTCCTTCTGACACCCATCCCAAACAAAGCTTCTCTTACAGCACGGCCGGGATGCGTTCATGCCTAGGTATGAATCAGAGCTGACAGATCTCAGAAAGCCTTCCCCATCACGTGAGGAACACACCCGGGGAGCGGAGGCACGGGGGAGGTCTGGGGGAGCGAAACCCTCGCGTGTCTCCTTGGGAAGGGATGGCAGATTGGGCACTACCCCTCTCCAAGCACAGTGATGTGGATTTCCAGGAGAGGCCTGACGGGAGGTCCGAAGACCAAGAACAAGTCTGTGCAGGGTGTCTGACACTGGTGCTTGCACAGTGTCACACTGATGGCTGCTTTTGGCACTGTTTCACACCGACAGCTTCTCCTGAGACAAGAGGTGTGATTCCAGCCCTCTCCAAACACCTGAAGCGTAAGGAACTTGGTGGTCTCTCCAACCTCGTAAGGAGGGAGATGGCAGAGCAAGGCAGTCCCTAAAGAGGCTCCAAGAGAGCTGGAGGGAGACTTTGAACAAAGACCTGGAGTGACAGCACAAGGGGAATGGCTTCCCACTGCCTGAGGGCAGGGTTATGTGGGATCTTGGGAGGAAATCCTTCCCTGTGAGGGGGCTGAAACCCTGGCACAGGGTGCCCAGAGCAGCTGTGCCTGCCCCATCCCTGGATGTGTTCAAGACCAGGTTGGACGGGGCTTGGAGCAGCCTGGGATGGTGGAAGGTGTCCCTGCCATGGCAGGGGGTGGGACTGGATGGTCCTGATGGTCCCACTCACCCGAATCATCCTGGGATTCTGTGAAAACCAGTCTCAGAGGAAATTTGCTCAAATCCCCAGAACATCAGTTCAGCTTTCAGTGAGGATCTGCTTTGCAGTTCTCCATTCCCTGGGAGCAACAGCCCCGTGATCATCCATGCCAAGCACAGACACTGGAATTGCTCACAGTGATCCCTCCAGTCTTATCTAAAACCCTGTTCCTCTCCAAGCCTCATTCAAACCCCAGAAGAGACAGTTCAGACTGTCCTGTGAATGTCTCCTATAGGAATTATCAGGAAAAGAAGAACTATCAATAGGAGCAGCCTGACTAATTTTTGGAAAGCATTCTATGACGCAGCAAACGTCTGGACTAGCTTCAAGTCTCAGGTTCTGTGTTAGAAACTTCTCTTTCTTCCAGAACAATTTCTAGTCACTCTCTCATAGCTGATGTAAAATCTCACGTGGGGAAGAGTGGGAACGGCTTGATGCTGCCAGTGTCTTGGCTGCAGCACGATTTCCAGCCCAGCAACACTGGGAAAATGAAATGCCATCTTTCACTGCGGCCAACGTGACCTTGCAGCTTCAGTAACACCATTTCACAGGTGAGGCGAGAATGGTGTGCTGAGGGAAGGAACACACCCACCACAACACAGAGCTGTGCTTGCGCTCACTGTGCCCTCCCCGCGTCCACGGCTGCGCAGGCGCTGGGGGCACCTGCGAGCCCCCACCTCCCCTGCGCTGACAGAGGCGGGCAGGCTCAGCCACGTCCCCAGAGCTTTGCCCTGCTTGAACAGACCCTGCACAACCTCCCTCAACATCTGCCTTTGAAAGGGTCCCGTACTCCCTGGGTTTACTCCCTGCAGTCCCAGACACACAGGAGCCCCCGTTCTGTGAGAGAATCCCCCATTCCCCGTTTTCACTCCCTGCAGTCCCCAGACCCCAGGAGCCCCCGTTCTGTGAGAGAATCCCCCATTCCCCGTTTTCACTCCCTGCAGTCCCCAGACACCAGGAGCCCCCGTTCTGTGAGAGAATCCCCCATTCCCCATTTTCACTCCCTGCAGTCCCAGACACACAGGAGCCCCCATTCTGTGAGAGAATCCCCCATTCCCCGTTTTCACTCCCTGCAGTCCCCAGACCCCAGGAGCCCCCGTTCTGTGAGAGAATCCCCCATTCCCCATTTTCACTCCCTGCAGTCCCAGACACACAGGAGCCCCCATTCTGTGAGAGAATCCCCCATTCCCCGTTTTCACTCCCTGCAGTCCCCAGACCCCAGGAGCCCCCGTTCTGTGAGAGAATCCCCCATTCCCTGTTTTCACTCCCTGCAGTCCCCAGACACCAGGAGCCCCTGTTCTGTGAGAGAATCCCCCATTCCCCGTTTTCACTCCCTGCAGTCCCAATTACACGCAGGAGCCCCCGTTCTCTGAGAGAATCCCCCATTCCCTGTTTTCACTCCCTGCAGTCCCAGACACACAGCAGCTCCCCGTTCTGTGAGAGAATCCCCCATTCCCTGTTTTCGCTCCCTGCAGTCCCCAGATACCAGGAGTTCCCGTTCTCTGAGAGAATCCCCCATTCCCTGTTTTCACTCCCTGCAGTCCCAATTACACGCAGGAGCCCCCGTTCTGTGAGAGAATCCCCCATTCCCTGTTTTCACTCCCTGCAGTCCCAGACACACAGCAGCTCCCCGTTCTCTGAGAGAATCCCCCATTCCCCGTTTTCACTCCCTGCAGTCCCAGACACACAGGAGCCCCCGTTCTGTGAGAGAATCCCCCATTCCCCGTTTTCACTCCCTGCAGTCCCAATTACACGCAGGAGCCCCCGTTCTGTGAGAGAATCCCCCATTCCCCGTTTTCACTCACTGCAGTCCCCAGACCCCAGGAGCCCCCGTTCTGTGAGAGAATCCCCCATTCCCCGTTTTCACTCCCTGCAGTCCCCAGACCCCAGGAGCCCCCGTTCTGTGAGAGAATCCCCCATTCCCCGTTTTCACTCCCTGCAGTCCCCAGACCCCAGGAGCCCCCGTTCTGTGAGAGAATCCCCCATTCCCCGTTTTCACTCGCTGCAGTCCCCAGACCCCAGGAGCCCCCGCGCTCCCTCCCCGGAGCAGTGGGGCTCTGGCTCACCGTGCCGCCCTCCACATGGCCCGTTTCTCGGCCTCCAGGGCGCGGCGCTCTGCCGGGGACAGCTCCTTGTCCTGGGCGCCCAGCAGCTCGGGGCTCTGCATGCGCAGCCGCTCCTGGTGCCGCCGCTCGGCCTTGGCCGTGCGCACGGGCGCCGCGGCGTCCGGGCTCAGCCTGCCGGGAGAGAGGCAGTGACAGGGCGGCCGTGGGGCCACCACGGCTCACCCGCCTGGCGGCGGCAGCTCCCAGCACCTGCCCCGGGGGCCGGGGGAGCACACAGAACAGGTTTCTCGTGAAGGAGTTTCTGGCTGGACGGGGCTCCGGCTGTCCTTGGGGCAGCCCGCGAAGGGCAGCGGGTCGAAAGCAGATGGTGCCCCAGATCCCTCCAGCCCAACCCATCCTGGGATTCTGTGAAGTTGGTTCTGATCGGTTTCCCTTCCTCCCCCAAATCCTTCCTTTGCAGCCCTGGCTGCTAAAGAAGGAGGAATTATCCAGCCCCTGCCCCAGCTGCCCCACTCACCCCGACAGGGAGTTGGTTCTCTGCTCAGACTTGATCCCCTCTTCCAGGGAATTCCTCTGTGAGCTGCTGTTCTCACTGAGCTCCAAAGGCCTGGAAAAGAATACCCTGTGAGCTGCAGCCCCACAGGCTGCACACCCAGCAAAGGGTGGGACAGACCCTCCCCAGGAAAGCAACAACTGCTCCGGGGTAAAGTCAGAGCCCTTCGTGGCCATTGCTGTGAACATTCCTGTGGGAATCTCCTGAACGTCCACATGAACATCAGGGCTCAGCTCCTGCAGCTGCAGCCAGCCACTAACACACACAGAGAAGAAAGCTTTTCCTCAGTTTTTCTAATAAAAAGATTTGTTGGGCTTTGTTTGCCTCTGGATCTTACCCTTCAGGCCCGGCAACTTGGACCTCACACTTGGCTTTGTCAGATGTGGCACAAAGGGATTCCAGAGGAGCCCAAGGAAGATTCGCCTTGGAAACATTAGTCACCTGATCCTGATTTCCTAGCTTCATTTACAGATTAATTTGATTATTGCAAGTTCTTCCACGAGATGGGCTATGGAGCTGCTCTGAGGGCTGGAACCTGGCTGGGAGAGCTGGGGTATTCAGTTTACAGGGACACTCAGCCCTGATTTTTACTGCTCAAGTTTATTTTAATTAAATCTCAGTTTCTCTTCCAGCACGAGAAAGATTATTTCAAGAAACACAACTTCAGTCTCTTCCACTGCCTGCCCTGCACTCAAGCATAGATAATAAGCAGCTGAAAGTCATCTGACTGATCCAGCCTTCCTGTTCTGCAGCATCCCATGTTTCAGTATGAAAACAGGAGGGGTAAGTGGGACTTCCCAGAGAACCAAGGAGCTGCATAGCACTGCTTTCCTCCTTGGAGCTGCCTCAGCACATGGAGGGGGCAAGGAAAGACTCAGGGCATCATCATGTGAGAAGTCCCTCAACTGAGAGTGGGCAGAAACAACAGAGAGAAATGAGATTCCACAAGCCAGGGTGCGTTCTGCCACTGTGACTGAGAAGTGTCTGTGGAGTGGAGAGTGTCTGTCCCAAAGACTTAAAGACAGATAAGGACAGCTTCAGCTTTACTCCAGGGCATTCTTAGTTTATCTGGAGCCTTTGAGAACCCTGTTCTCATTCCTCAGTTCTATGCCCAAGAATTAGAAAAAAAACCCCAAACCCATCAAGGTAACCTGCAGGGTGAGTCCCAGGGAACTGGGAAACAAAAGCCTAAAAAACCCCAAACCTGTTTCAGCATCACTTTTTCATTCAGCTCATCTTGAAGCATCTCTCTCTAAAAATCAACCTCTCTACATAGCGTCGAGCAGCTGAAGGAGCTGTTCCCTGGAAAGAGTGAGCTGGAAAACCCGGCCTCCTCTATGCTGAAGAAGACTCTTGCCCAGCCCTCTTCCCTGAGAATTCCTGGGACACCTCAGACAGGTGTGTGGTGCAGGGCTGCCCGTGGTTCTGCCTTACCGAGCTGCTGGAGCCTGGGAGCTCCTTCCATTCAGCCTCTCCACCTTGTACTCCACGCCCTCGATGACGACGCTGGACTGCACAGCCTCGGGCACCTGCCTCGCCTCCTCATCCTCCTCAGCCTCCTCCTCCAGCAGAAGAGCTCGCTGCTGCTGCAGCTTGCGGGCTGCCAAGGGAGACAGGAGCCAGCTGACACCACAGAGCGTTGGCTGAACCCCCCAGGATGGGACCCCTGGGCAGGTGAACCCCCAGGATGGGACCCCTGGGCAGGTGAACCCCCAGGATGGGACCCCTGGGCAGGTGAACCCCCAGAATGGGACCCCTGGGCAGGTGAACCCCCAGGATGGGACCCCTGGGCAGGTGAACCCCCAGGATGGGACCCCTGGGCAGGTCTTTACACTGAACCCCCCAGGATGAGACCCCTGGGCAGGTCCTTATGCTTCTCATCCCCGCAAATCTGGGCTGGTTTCAGTCCATTCCCTCTCCATGGACACCTTTGTTCCTCCACACTTCCACTAATGCTTCAGATGAAACAGACTTTGCATCGTTTCCTCAGTCCCTCCTGCCTTATCCACCAAACTTCTGTCCCTGGACGCTCAATGGGCAGATTTGCAGCAGACTTCCCAATGTTCTCATGCTCAAACTGCAGCTCTGGTGGAGTCTCTTCTTCCCAAAGGGAACAGCCCTGGGAGTCTGCACCTTCCCACTGGCCTCCTGGAGGAACCAAGGCCTGGGGTGCTGGTGCTGGGCCCCAGGCATGGCAGTGGCCCTGGGAACAATTCTGCTGGTGACACAAGTCACGAGAGGGTCAGGGACAGGAGACAGGAGCAGGTGGCTCTCTGGGGCAGGTGTCCTGCAGGCTACCAGCCCCCAGGGGTGTTCCTCAGGGCTCAGGCCTGGGGCCAGTTCTGGGCAAGATTTTTATTAATAATTTTATATGGCTGCAGGAGCTGAACGCAACAGCAACACTTTGCTGATGATGCCAAACTGAGAGGTGCTGGTGACTCTCTCAAGGGCCATGAAGCCTTACAGGAGGATCCAGACAGGCTGGAACACTGGGCAACCATTAATGGCATGAAATTTAACCAGAGCAAATGCCAGGTTCCACAACTGGGGCAGCAAAATGCCAGGTGCAGGTATGACTTGGAGAGGAGTGGCTGGACAGTTCGGTAAAAACACTTCTTTCCACTTCATACTGTGCCTCACCACCTCCTAAAACAACTCCCAGTCAGGAGGCAACGACACCAAAAATGAGAGCAGCAGTTTACCTCCTAGTGCAAACCTAAAGCAGTGAGCACTGAGAGGTCTGAGAGCTCTGCTTGCGGTCCTGTGTGAGGGCGCTGCTCACCTGGGCAGCCGGCACGGACTCACTGTCTGCAGTGGCTTTAAAAATGTCACTGAGCTGCTCACCACCTGCAGGCGTGGAGCTGCTGGGAAGGGTCCAGAGCAGGGGTATCAGAATACCTGGGGGCTGAAGCCCTTGTGCTCTGCAGACAGGCTGTGAGAGCTGGATTGTTCAGCCTGGAGAAGAGAAGGCTCCAGGGAGAACTTACTGCAGCCCTTCAGTACCGAGAGGGCTTCCAAGAGACCTGGAGAGGGGCTCTGGAGTGCCAGGACAAGGGGGAATGGCTTCCCACTGCCAGAGGGCAGGGTTAGATGGGATCTTGGAAGGAATCCTTCCCTGGAAGTGTTCCAGGCCAGGCTGGACGGGGCTTGGAGCCCCTGGTCCAGTGCAAGGTGTCCTTGCCCATGGCAGAGGGTGGGACTGAGTGGCCTTAAAAGTCGCTCCAACCACAACCATTCTGTCGTTCCATGAGACAGGACACCCTGAAACTACAGCACTTGCACCGACCCGGAAAGAATCAGTGGAGCATCCACAGCATTCTCCAACCATCACTTACTCAAGTTATTCCCAGGCCTTACAATAACCACCCGTGGGCTCCTGGAAGTGCTGCATTTCCACGGGAAAGGAATCACCTTACAGGACAAACTTCTGAGCACGTGTTCCTATGTACCTTCCTCCTCTTTCATCTTCTTCAGGTCATCCTCCCCCACCAAGGACACGCGCTTGGGAGGCTTGTCCACGTGCTGCTGCTTCACCTCAATCTCAAAATACTTCTGCCTCTCACGGAAGGACCTTTGCTCAGGGCTGTGCTGTCCCCCAGGGCTGTGTGCGGCCATCTGCAAGAGGCAGAGTGCTGAACACAGGCCAGCCACCCACAGCACTGACCACGCATCACCCAGCCACAGCACTGACCACGCATCACCCAGCCACAGCACTGACCACAGGCCACAGCACTGACCACAGGCCACAGCACTGACCACGGGTCACCCACCCACAGCACTGACCACGCGTCACCCACCCACAGCACTGACCACGGGTCACAGCACTGACCACGGGTCACCCACCCACAGCACTGACCACAGGCCACAGCACTGACCACGGGTCACCCAGCCACAGCACTGACCACGGGCCACAGCACTGACCACGGGTCACCCAGCCACAGCACTGACCACAGGCCACAGCACTGACCACGCGTCACCCACCCACAGCACTGACCACAGGCCACAGCACTGACCACGGGTCACTCAGCCATAGCACTGCCCACAGGCCACAGCACTGCCCGCTGCCCACAGGCACCCTCCCCATGCCACCCCAAGCCTTACTCTGCCAGGTGCCCCAGACTTTCCTCGCCCTCCTCCCCAGCCCTCCCGCACTATGACCCATCTCCCCATCCACAGCCTCCATGGCTCCCACCTTCCTTCCAGCCCCAGAACTCACCTCCGAGGCCATTTGGGTGTTTTCTGAGCTGCTCTGACCACACAGTTCCTAAGAACAGAGAGAAACAAGCGTGTTCTGAAAGGAAAGTTCCCAGCCACTCCCCAGCCATCCTCCAGCCAGGTGTCCCCAAGGCCAGACGAGCTGACACAGGCTCCTGAAACTGCCCTGGAATTCACACGGATTTAAGAAGCTTTAGCAACTGTCAGGAATGAGGATTTATGTTAAATGGAGGGTTAAACAGAACCAGGTGTGACAACTTCTGAAGGGGCAGAAACTGAACAACACGGGAAACAGGCACAAAACAGGAGCAGGGGCTGAGCTAGAGCTGGAGGGGGTTCGCAGGAGCTGCTGGGAGCTCACTCACACTTCACTTACACCAAAGACAAAACCACCCAACATTTGCTTTGGAGAAGCAAAGATGCCAGGAGAAGGAACAAAACCCATATTTACTGGGATGCATAACAGAATATTAGATGAACAGAACCACAGGGGGAGGAAACTGATCCACAACATCTGTCTGTGAACCAGGAATCTGTAGGGGTAAACTGAGAACTGCAAAAAACAAGTTACAGAAAAGCAGGAAGTTTTATAATTAGACAAACTGAAAGGGCCCACAAAAAGAGAGCAAGGAGATGAACTCTGGCTTTATCCAAACACACTGCAGAAACTAATTCAGAATTCAGACCCTGAGTGGATCTGCCTGAGCAACCTTCTACAACTCTGGAGGCATTTGAACAATGCTCATGGGCTCGGGGTGGGATTCTCGGGGGCGTCCTGAGCTGGACTCGATGATCCTTGTGGGTCCCTTCCGACTCAGGGCGTTCCAGGATTCTACGTTCTAACATCCAAGGCTGCCCTGCTCAGCATGGGGGACTGAGGCAATGACCTCCAAGGCCTCAGCTGGCCTGGACTGTTCCAGGATTCAGCTGGATGGAGGGGAAGAGTCCCAGTGAAGATCAAAAATCTATTCAAAAATGTCTCAGCACAGGTTTAGCCTGGCCCTGGGGCCTGGAATTTCAGAGTCCCTTTGCATGAGAACAGCATGGCTGTAATCTGTAACCCAGTGTCCGGGGAGAACAACAATGCCACGGGATTCCATGAGCTTCCAGGACCTGGCACAGACAGGACTCTGCCATCAACAAACTCCACCTTCCACAGGACTTCAACACGTCCCTCCTCTAGGGCAGCTTTCTCTGGAGGGAACCAGTGACCACCTCCTTCCCTGCTGGCACCTGAGCTGGGGCTGTTACCTGTGTCCCGAGCAGTGGGTGGGACAGGGGCACTGCAGCGAAGGTCTTGTAGGCCTGCTTGACATTGATGGGGACCTCGTCAGGGGAGGGTGGCGACGGTGGCGATGGCTTTTGCTACAGGGACAGACAGGAGGTAAAGGTGAGCACAGGTGGGGTGGAGAAACCCACGGGGTGAGGGGGGAAACACAGCCCGACTCTTGGCCCGCAGAGCCTGACGAGTGGGACGTGGAAAGGAGAATGGTGGGGAACATGTGAGGAACATGTGAGCCTTGGGAAGGCTGCTCCCGAGCCTGGGGCAGGAACACGAGGAGCAGAGCACTGCACACACACTGCACACGCAGCACGAGGGTCACAGCCCCGTCCTGTCTCCTGGATGGTGAAGAGATGGCACTTTTGGTGGCACAGATCCCCACTGACCTGATGGGAATGTTGTGACAGAACCTCTGGCCAAGGGCACATTGCTGTCCCAGTCCTTGAGGATTTCCACCCAATTCAACCAGCAAGTGCCTACCTGAATCAGGGTTTTTTGGGCTAGAACAGGACAGGTACACATTGACTCTGACTTCTGTTTAGGGCTGAACAACATTCCCTCTAGTGGAAGGTGTCTATAAGGTCCCTCCCAACCCAAACCACCCTGTGATTCCACGACCTGATCCAGGGACCCCTGATGTGGAGGACAGCTGCCTTTCATCTCAAATTTCCCCTTTGCAGAATTACACTTACTGGGAAACATCTGAGAAGGTCTGAAGGGACCTTCCTACTGCTGGTCACTGTCTTTGCTGGTCCCTTCCTCACCCACCGTCCCTGTGACCCTTCCTGCCCCGTGGGGGAGAGCAGCACTGGGGTGACGTGCCCAAAGCACGGCAGAAATGGAAGGGGTGGGGGCGATGACACCACAACCTTCCTCCTGCTGGAAAGTAAATCCCCTTTAGCTGTTCATCCCTCCAACCCTCCAGCTGCACTAACCCACTTCCAGGCCTTCTGGGTTTTCTTAGTCCCAGACTAGGGCTAAATCATGCTGTTTGATGATGCTCCTGCACGGGCTAAAGGACAGCACAGCGAGATCAGAAGAGACTGTGGGATGGGGATCTTGTCCACTTCCATGGGTTCCGTACAGCTGCTTGCCTGCAAGTCAGGTCTCTGTTCTGGTACCACACTGCACAGCTGCAGTGGGGAGGGAAGGGCTGGATTCATGGAATCTCACCCAGGATGGTTTGTGTGGGAAGGGACTGAAAGCCCATCCAGTCCCTACCCCCTGCCATGGGCAGGGACACCTTCCTCTATTCCTTCCACTTTTATATTGAAGGGACACAGCTCTTCCTTCACGACAAAGACCAAAACACCTGAACTTTTCTCTCCCATCAACAAACAGCCCCAGGAATACGAACCTTTCAAAACCAATCATTTTGCAAACCATAAAAACCACCAGCAGGACGGTACTGGCTCTTGCTCCAAGGTGCCAGACCATCAACCAAGGTTCTGCAAGACTGACGTCTCCACAGAACTCAACACCTCACAAATATGGCCCTAAACCTGTATCTGCTCTGGGGATTTTGGCCACAAACCTTCAGCAGGGCTGGCTCCTGGGACAGGGCCACGGAGACACGGGGCAGCTGGGGAGGCCCAGAGAAGTAAGAGGGATGCACTAACCTGGCCCTGCCTGTGAGGAGCGCGGGTCCCTCCCCAGGGACACCACCAGCCTCAGCTCAGGCTGGTGGTCCTCAAACCACAGAGTCCCCTCTGGGAGGGCGTCCTGCCCACAACACGTGGCACTGCAGCCGCCCAGGACAGACACACTTTAGGCTTTAGGGAGGAGCCCCCAGGCCACTTACAGAGCTGTGGATCCTGAAGCATGGCCCAGGCTGCTGGAAGGGGTTGGGGCTGTCCCCCTCCTCGGCCCGGTGTGGCGCGGCGCTTGGTCGCACGCGGGAGAGAGGCTGAATGACGCCGGGCTTGGTCTGCCCCGGGACAGGGTGGGGAAAGGCCGAGGGAGAGAAGGGGGAGGGAGGAAGAGAGAAGAGAAACGAGCTGTTAGGGCAGTGAGGTGTCTGCCATGCAGGTGAATAAACAAATCCGCGCAGCCCCAATTCTCTCCTCAGCTGTGCTGCCCGCTCCAGCCGCAGGGAGAGCTCCTGGAGCCAACACCAGGAGATTCAGCCAAGGAAGGGTTACACAGGGTTACACAGTGGGTTAGAGAAGGCCAGGACAAAAGGAAGCACCTGCCATACCAGCAGCAGCTACAGGGGTTTGCAGGGTGTGGTAAGGGTGAGGAAGCTCAGAAAATGTGAGCACCAGGGATGGAAGTAGGGAAACATCAGCCAGGAATGAGAATTGGCAGAAGCTGCTGATGGAAGCGAACCAGATCAGAGCTCTGAAGGGAAATGCAGCTACTGGAGCAGAGGTAAGGCTCTAAAACTTCTCCTGGATGTCACTATCACTGCTGGATGTTGTGTGAAAGTGAACAAAGCATCTGCAACTAGAGAGAGCGGCAGCAGGAACTGTGTGAGCCAGCAAAACCTGCAGGAGGGGAAGGTGCGAGGGGAAATAGGAATAAAAGCTTCAGGAACAGTTACATCGGGTTTTCAGATGGACCACATTTAAGACCTGATGCATTTGTACAAACTTGAGGCATAGTGGAGGAGACAGAACAGGAGCCAACAGGAGGAAGAAGCGAGTTCCGTGTGCTGGGGGGATGCACAGGGATACCACAGTCAGGTCTCACGGCAGCTGTACTCACTGATTTACTGTCATCCTGCGACGTGATGAAGTTAATGGAAGCCTGCAAAGAGAAATCAGGGGTAAACCTGGAGCCCGTCCTGAAAACCTTCAGTTTACCCCTGCTCCGCTGCGCACCCTGCGTGGGGAGCTCCAGGTCCCACAGAACCCCCGGCCCCAATACCTGCTTCTCAGAGTGAGGACAGGCCAGAGCCCACCTCCAAGAGCCTCTCCCAGCACCTGTGCCGTGTGAGGAGGCCCTCACAGCTCTCTGCACATCTCCAGACTCTGCCCCCAGATCTGGGGCGGCCCCGGGGCACTCACCCCAACCCTGGCCCACGGTCGCAGTCCCTGGGCACGTCCCCACCCTCCGCACTCGCCCCCGAGCCCGAGCCAAGCCGTCCCCCCGCAGCTCGTCCCCAAAGCGCTGGCGGGTGCCACGGCAGCAGCAGCAGCAGCAGCAGCTCACGGGGGGCAGCCCCTGGTGCCCCGGGGAGCGGCAGAGGGGTCGGGGCAGCGGGAGCAGCCGGGGCAGAGCGCACACCGCACACCAACGGCACTTACAAAGCGCGTCTCCCTGCCGGCCAGGTGAGGGGGCCGGGGGGCTGCGGGCACCTGGAGGGGCATCGGCGGGGGAGAGAACGGGAGAGAAAACGGAGAGACTGGGTTTTCCACAGGGGAGGAGCAGAGAGGCTGCGGCAGCCGGAGCTGGTGGGGTCCCCGCCATGGGGGAGGCCCCTCTGCCCTGCCTGGCACACGCAGACCCACCACGAACACCTCCTGCCTTCCCCCGCCCCCCGGGCACGACCATCACAATGCCAACCCAGGACAAAGGATTGATTCCAGTTCCCTCAAGGAATTCTCTGACGTAAGCCAGTGAATTCTGGCTGGACTACGAGATGTTGAAACCAAGGAAACAGATGGAGCCAGAGAATAAGAGACAAAATTCCCCGGAACTTCTGCTGTGGAGCAACAGCCTGAAGGTCAAGCCTCCCGAATCCCCAGGAAAGGAGAGATCTGGGACTGTTCAGCCTGGAGAAGAGAAGGCTGCAGGGAGACCTCAGAGCCCCTTCTACTGCCTTGAAGGGCTCCCAAGTGAGCTGGAGAGGGACTTTGGACAAGGGGGAATGGCTTCCTACTGCCAGAGGTGGGATTAGATGAGATTTTGGGAAGAAATCTTTTCCTTCAAGGGTGCTGAGGCCCTGGCACAGGGTGCCCAGAGAAGCTGTGGCTGCCCCTGGATCCCTGGAAGTGTCCAAGGCCTGTTTGGACAGGGCTTGGAGCCACCTGGGACAGTGGAAGGTGTCCCTCCCGTGGCAGGGGGCTGGAATGAAATTGTCTTGCAGGTCCCTTCCCACCCAAACCATCCTGGGATTCTGTGAAAACCCATCTCAAAGAAAATCTGCACTTGTGGTAAAAGGAAAACTTAGAAATAACGCAGCTGCTGTCAAAAATGTAAACAGGGAAACACAGCTGGAACAAAGTGCACCGAAACAGTTTAGCTATAACAGCATCTTCTTCTAACCTTGCTGTGTTCCTCCTGAACACTCAACTCTACATGATGAAAGAACGGAGGGAGATGTGAGACAGGCTGAGAAGAAACAGAGATGGACTGAGGAGCTGCTCCTCCTGCTTCCTGCACGGTCCTGACCCTTCTCCTAAGCCTGTCCCAGCAGCCACCTCACCCCAAGGTGACTGACACCTCAAGAGCTCCTGTCCAGCTCTGAGAACTGAAATCGTTCACTGAAGACCAGGGAAGTGCCAGGGCTGGTGGGGAGAGCAGCTGGACTCCCAAAGGAACACAGCAGACCCAAACTGACTAAGGACAAAGAACAACTGGCAATTCACTCCAGCCCCCAGTATAAAACCCAGTAACAGGCCACGACTGTAAAGGGAACATTTAAAAATCTGTTTGAGCTCATTTAGCTTCAAAAGGATCAACTGAGCTGTGATACCTCCTGCCGTGGGGTGGACAGGGGATCAAAGACTCAGATATTGAAAAGGAAAGTTCAGAGATAAATGAGGAGTACGAATGTCAAGGGATGAGAGGTAATGTTTATAAAGAAAAAAATCACGAGAAGTTACAAGAAACAAAGATACTTCCCATTCTAGAGGGAAAGCCTCTAGCAAGGAGCTGCAGCACATCACTCCCTGAGGGCAGGGTCACCCAGAACTGGCTGGGGCAGGATCCTTCCACCTCCTGCCCAGCAGCGCCTCACCTCCAGTCTCACACAGAGAACCAGGGATCCTCTGCAAGCCTGGGCAGCAGTGGGCAGCCCTTGCCTTTACAGACCCAAGGCCCTTTTCCAAATCCTGACTCTTCCATTTCTTACCACATACCAGCTGCCAGAATTAACGAATCTCTGTACAAGGCATCGGTCCAAAAAGAGCATTCCCAAAAACCCTGCAACTACATGTTGTAGCCCCTCCTCATCGCCCTGCAATCAGGCTCACCCTCAGAGCTCATTTATGACCAGCTGACTCCCCTCCTGGCTCTCTGAGGCATTTTGAAGGAGGGAGTTGCTCTCTTGCTCGCTGGTTGCGGGCTGTGATGGATCCCCTCCACCCCGGCAGTGTCACTCAAGGATGGAAATTGCCCTCAGCTACCTCTGTCCTTTATCCCTGGAAGTGCCTCCCTGCCTCTCCCGTATCACCTGTCCTGGGCACAGTCTCACCTGTGGATTACTGGGAGAATAGGGGGATTCACGCCTGGAATTTCCTGTCCCAGACTCGCCCACGGGAGCCTGAAAGAGAGAAGACAAAGCTCAAGACAAAGCTGGGGTGTTACTCCACAGCAGGAGGGGGCCTGTGCAGCCCCGGGGGCATGGGACACCCCGGACATCCCGGGAACAAGGTTAGCAGGGCCCAGCAGCAGCTGGCACATGCCAGAAAGCGCCAGGAACAGTGAGGGAATGACGTTAGACATTGGAACCATATCCCAGCGCCCTGCGAGGCCAGCTGGGTCAGGTTACAGCCTCTGCCTCACAGCACGCCCCAGGAATCCTCCTCCCTGAGTCCCCACAGGCAGGATCAGGGTCCAGGCAAGCCTCCTGCTCTACGGACACTGAGCAACACCAGCCATTCCCGGCTGGAGGGAGTCAGGGCTCTCCTGGCTGCCGGAGGAACAAACCTCTGGCACCGAGGCTCGGCTGAGCCAGCCACCAGCCCTCCCCAGCAGCTGAACACAGAGCAGCGTTCCAGGAGCCACCTGCACTCCCGCTGCAGCACGAGCAGCACGTTTCACAAGTACTGCAAATGCCTTAAGGTAGAAGCTGGTCATTTGGGATTTAGGGAACTGGATCCTAATGCCACAGCCATGCACGCGGTCAGCTGAACCAGGCCAGTACTTGGACACACCAAGCCTGAAGTGACCTGAAGTTTACACTGGAGCACAGACTCCAGATACCTTGCTCAAAGCTCACCTGGCTACACAACTGTGAACTTCCTACCAAGGAACTAAAACACCTCCAAGATCCCTACAGCTGAGGGTTGGTTGGTTCATCCGCTGTTTACGTGGGGCTGTTTCGATTTTCAGACCGCTCAAAAGGCTTGAAAAGGAAGAAGGGGAGAGCAACGCGGTGCTCATCTGGAGGACAGTATCTTTGGGTCTAGTCCCCGCTCCACCACAGCAGGAATGTCAAATACGGATTTCCCAGAGCAGAAAGCAAAGTTCTCCCTTGAAATTCCGAAGTCTTGACCTACCGAACAGTGTCACTTGGAGGAGCAGCTCCTGGGCTGCGGCTCTGCTGCGGTGTCTGAGAAGGGCTGTGCTCAGGCCCAGCAACACAAGTGGCACCAGCACTGACCTTCCACCAGTCCCTGCGGGCGGGCAGGGACCTGGCTGCTCCCAGCCACACCCGGAGCGACAGCAGGGCGGGCACAGATGCCACCCCGTCCCCTCAGCAGCGCGCCATCACCGTCGCCAGGGTGTGTTAGCGGCTGGAGGAGGACACGGCGGCTGCCGGCGGCGCTGGGGACGCGCGGGGTGCGGGGAACCGGCGCACGGGCACCGTGCTGCCCGGCACCGGGGTTTAGTAGGGTGCGGCGGCCCGGGCCGTGTCAGTGCATGCCACACGCCACACGCTGCTTGCCTTGGAGTACAGGCTGGTCTTCAGCACGCCCTCCCTGCCATAGCCCAGGGGAGGCCCCCCCAGGGCAGCCGTGCCCGTGGCCTTGCCCCTGCGGTTGGCCACCACAAAGGGGTTCTCACTGAAGGGGATGGGCTGCGAGTCGATCAAACACTCTGGCGCCTCTGGCAGCTGCTCCTGGGACAAGGGACACCCCTCGGGGTCCTGCTTGTCTCCCCGGGGCTGCTGTGCCCCGCTGGCGTGCTGCTGGGGAGGCTCAGGGTGCTGAGGGGGCCGGGTTGTGCCCGCCGCAGGGTCCGGGGCCGCCTCCCGGCCGTCCCATGCCGCCGGAGGGGACAGCACCGCGCAGTCACCCTCCATGCCGGAGCCGGGCTTAGTGCACTCAGCAGGCTGAGAGGAGACAGAAGGATCAGAGAGAAATGAGGAGAACAGAGTGAAGGAGAGGAGGGAGAAAATACAGAGCAGCTGCCGAAGGACAGGGCAGAGAATTCCAGTGCCAATGCTCACACACCATCCCGACCCTCGCTCCTGCTCTGCCCCCAGTCTGTGACCCCCGATGTCACTCCCAGGAGAGCACCTTGCTGTGCACACACGCCCCGGGGAGCTGTCAGGGGCAGGCACTCCCTGCACTCCTCCAGCTCACACACGCTCCTGCAGCCGCCCCCCAGCCAAACCCGCTCCCAACACCTGCGCGAGACCACGCTCCCCCCGCTCACCTCCGCACACAGAATCACGGAACAGCTGGGGCTGGAAGGCACCTCTGGAGATCCTCCAGTTCAGCCCCCACTTCCCTGAGCCCCACCACCCATGGCCCAGCCCCTGCTGTCACCCCAGTGCTGCCACAGATCCACACAGCACCCACCCAGTGCACGTCCAGCACACCTGCCCAGGTGAACACGCTCTAACGGCCCCACTGCATCTCCACGCACCCGAAACACCAGAGCTCAGTGCAGCAGGCAGAGCAGACCCCTTGGCTGGCTCTTGCTGGCAGGACTGAGGCAGTCCCAGCTCTGTTTGGGCTCCACGCACACAGCCCAAAGGAAGCCCTGACCCTTCCTATTAATGCCGTAGAAGAGAGTTTGTTACCCCAACCAGAGTCTTCCTTAGGGAGCAGTGACAGTCAGAGAGCAAAGACCAAAGCTTCCATCCAAGTGCTTCCAGGGAGCAGAAAGACCTCTCCTGCTCAGAGCAAATTCTTCAGCTCCTGTGTCATGGCAGTGGTCACCAAAATAGCTCTCAGGGGTGGGCTGGTGACTACAATGGCAGCTGGGAGGCTCAGGAATTTCGGAGGCCCTCCCCTAACCCCCAACCCAACCTCTGTGGCTGGCAGAGCCCTGGCTCATATCGTGTTTCCTCAGCAGTGAAGCCTGTGCTACCCCGAGAAATTCTGCTGCTGTGGCTGTGTGAGTTTTCAGTGTAAAAACCCTGCCTTTAACCCCTTTTCCCCAGAGTGCCATAATGCCTGACAGCCCACGGGGAGCCTCAGTCCCTGTTCTGTTCTTGGACCCGACCGGGACTGGGATCTGTGTCCCACTGTAAGCTCCAGCTCCTGCTGTAACGTGTCCTGGTGAGGGATTCCTCACTCCCCAGCCTCACCAGGGCTATTCCTGTCAGACAAGCCACAATTTCTATTCTGGGTAAGCAAAAATTTGGGCAATGCAGCGAGCTTTCCCAGCCTGCAGACAGAACAGACATGTGCTACCCTGCATCCTCCTTGGCACTGAAAGAAATCCAATCTTAAATCCAATGAACAAGCCAAAAAAAAAAAAAAAAAAAGAATCAATGGCAAGAAACTGAAGAGAAATAGATTCAGAAGAGAAAGTCCAGGTTGGTAATTAACTAACCATGAAGACCTTGTATTGAGACATGTCAAGTCTTCTCCACTGCTCATAGTCCAGAAAGCAAAACTAGACTTTGGTTGCTTTGCTGTGATCAGGCCCTCACAGGTCTGGCTTTCATTCCTGCTCAATGCAGAAGACAGAGACTGTAGCAGCTCTTTGACTTGTGGAAGGGCAATGTCAGAGGGTCACAGAACCCCAGGATGGTTTGGGTGGGGAGGGACCTGAAAGCTCGTATTGTTCTCCCCCCTTGCTCTGGGCAGGGACACCTTCCACTGGACCAGGTTGCTCCAAGTCCCATCCAACCCGGCCTTGGACACTTCCAGGGATGAGGCAGCCACAGCTCCTGTCCAGAGGCTGCAGTGCACTGGGTGCATGGGCAAAGAGCATCCCCCAAGCAAGCATTCCCATGCTGCTGCCAGTGGGAATTTTCAGTTTCAGTGGACAAACAGAACAGGCATCTCCACAGCCTCTGTCAAATCCTGCTCACAAAGGGACCCAGATGCAGCCACACAACCACCTGCTCCCTTCTCTGGGGGCTGTTCCCAGGGAACCCTCACGACCAACTCCACCCGTAGCTCCGGTGGTCAGTGCAGAGATCTACGCCTCCTGTTCACAGTGGACACACGGACCTGCCTCTCCTCCTGCCCCACAGCAGGAAGAGTTCCCTGCAGGTCCTCATGTGGCACGGTGAGCACAGAACAGTTCCCTGCAGCCCCCTCACAGGGAACTATGCAGCAGAGAAAGACACCCAGCCACTGATCAGAGGAGAATGTCTGTGCTGAGAACTGCCCGGAGACAGGAAGAAAGAGAAAGCCACGATGGCAACAGGGCAAGAGCAGCAGTCGTTTGGATGAGGTTGTCCAGAGACAGACTGTCACTCACCTGCCTGCTCCTCCACTGGCTGGGCTGACCCTTCCAGTGGTCACCTAAGAGGCCAGGGCAGCTCCTGGAGGACCACCAGGACCTCCCTGTCCACACGACCCAGGCAGATGGACTTTTCAAACCCGAGCAGAGACGGGGCAGGTGACAGCTGGGCAAACAGGCACCCATGGGCCCTTCCCTGAAGTGGGACATTTATAGAAGCCCCGGCGCTCCCGGCCCCACATTCCCGTGCCTGGCGTTCCCAGGCCGACCCCGGCTGCAAGGCACAGCCCCACGTGCTGCTCTGCTCTGGACCACACTCGAGATGTCCTGCATGGAGGCAGCTGCTCCCTGGGGCTGACTGTCCCCCTCTCACAGCTCCTGAGTTACACTCAGAGATGCTAAAAATAAACCTTCTCCTGACACTGCTTTGTTGTGTGAACAGCAAGAGGGGAAACCCAAAAGCTGGGAAGTGTGGGAACAAAAGGAGGCAGAGCTGGAGCCAAAGCAGAGCTGTTACTGCAGTAAGGCCCGGAGTAACAGAGGAAGGAGAACAGGAGAGGAGACCTGTCTGCACGGAATGAGATGGAGACAGGAAAGGTAAAAGGGATGATCCTGAAACACCGGAACGGGAATGCAGAATGGGATGATGACAGCAAAGGGAGATTTTGCTGCAACAGGAGCAAAGGAAGAAGACTGAGGATGTGTGAAGGAGCAGGCAGAAACCCAGTAGAATGGGTGTGATGCAGGAAAGAGAAAGGAAAGATGGAGAGATGAGATTTTAAACAACACAGGAGAGAGGTAAGTTTGTGAAATCTGGAATTTCTCTTGGCCGCTACAAATGAGGGACTGCCAGGCAGGGCACGGGACAGGAATGCCCACGGCAGGAGTCACGACACGCAGCGGGATCCAGGAGCCACAGGGCTCAGTCAGGACACACAACCACAGCCACCTCACTTCTGCAGGCCTGGGGGAATCTCGGCTTTAACAGAATCTCAGGACCCTGAAGACCAGCCAGTCCCACCCTCTGCCACGGTCAGGGACATTTCCACTAAAGCACCAGTGGCAGACACTGCCACTAGACGGATGGCTCCAAGCACTGTCCAGCCTGGCCGTAAACTTCCTCTATTTTTAATATTTTCAGTTTCAGCACCCTCATCCCTCCCGCTTCCTAAATACCATCCCTCAATGGATTTACAGCTGAGCTGTGCACACAACACTGTCATCACTGCGTCAGGAAGAATCTTCCTCTCCCTCCTTGGCAGCTTCCTGGAGCCTGTTCCTTCCACCACAAACCCTTGCATTCTCCCAGTCACATCCCCTTCCCTCCCACCAGGCTGTTCCTTCTGTCTCGGTCCCAACTCTGCTTTCTGCATCTTCTCAAACTTTGCCCCTTCCCAAAAGGCGAAGCTGCCTGCCACTTGCTCTCCTCATTTTCTTATTCCCATCTTTCTTTCGCAGCTACCCGAGGTCAGTGCCTGAGTCCCCCAGAGTTCCGCTGCCCGGTTTTCCTTTGCAGAGGCTGCTGCCACCTCTCACAGCACAGCACAGGTGTTGGGAATCACACCTCCCCAGCCCCCCGCTGCCTCCCCTGCAGGGACCCCCAGGCCCAGAGCCCCCCAGGAGCCTCAGCCCCCACTCACGGCGCGGTTTCCTCTCTGCAGGCCACTGCTGGGCAGCGCTGCCAGGGTCCGGTAGTCCAGGCGCAGGGGCTCGCTGGGGACGTTCTGGAGAGGGGTAAAAACACCACAAACACCAGGAACAGGTCAGGCCCAAGGTCGACTAAACCACTGAGAGAGAGCAGTGAAAAAGGGAACCACCCCAGTAATAAGCAAGGCCTAATCCCTAAACTCCGATGAGCTCCCACTGCACGAAAAAAAGAGCCGGAATTGTCCGAAACACAACCATGTGAATCCCTGGCAGGAGCCAGGCTTGAGAAACCCCACAGAGAACGTGTCACTGTGGACCCCTGGCCACCCACTACTGCTCAGGTCCCTCCACTCATCCTTTCCCCATGTCCACTTCCTTATGGAGGAGAGAAGGACCCACACCTGCCCGTTTGCTCCAGCAGCATCCTGAGCGACTGGATCCGGACACACGTAAGAATGCAAGTCTGCAACTCCTCTACAGTTTCTTTTTCCAAACTTAACTCAGACTCACTGTACAACTTCATTCAATTGTTGCTTCCCCTATATTGCCTTTCCAACCCTGAAGAGAAGCCAAGGTTTCCAACCCAGCCCCTGTTTTCCTCAATCCCTTACACATTTCTTCAGTTCTGATCTCTTCTCTTACCCCCAAAGCAACATCCTTTTAGGGCAGGGAGTGGAGAACACATGCTTTGGGGAACAAACTCTTTCTGGGGACTTCTCCAGCCTTCCAGTCTAGCTGTAGCCCTTTTCTGAGCCTCTCCAGCCCTTCCCCTGTGCTGCTCACCTCCGCTTCCTCCTCAAGCTGCTGCGTGGCTGCCTCCCGCTCCCTACGCATCCGCTCCTTCCATGGGACAGACAGAGCCAGAGCACAGGGACAAGAGAGAGGCAGAGAGGTCACACATGCTGGGCAGGAACTGCTGAGGGGACGCAGGTGCAGTGCCAGCACCAGGAGAGGGGGAGCAGAAACCCAGCACCAGCACTGGGGGCCTGGAATTGGCACTTGCGCTGTTACTGCCAGCACAAAGGACAGGGACAGAGCACGATCATCTGGGTGCCACAGTGGGAGGGGAGAGCAGGTGTCCCCGAGACGCCCAGCAGGGACAGTCCCGGGGAAAGTAAGGAGAGCTGCAGTGCCCCCAAGCCCAAGCTACACCCAGGGGGAGGAGGAGCTTGCTCACTGCTGGAAGAGACACCTCGATGGAACACAGACAGGACAGGCAGGAAGGGAATGGAAAAACAAACCTGCGGAGCACAGGCCTTGCTGCCTTATAGCTTCACATACAGAACGATGCAAATACATACAGAGGTCTTGGCACAAGGTCAGCTCGGCACCAGCTGTCAGCCTGGGGCCACTCAGCACTGCAGGGGCATTAGAGAGTGACCAGCGACTAACCCCAAAAGCCCCAGCCATGGGCTTGCTGACAGGGGAAGGGAACAGTGCAGGACTTGTCCTAAGGACTGATTTCTGGGCACTGATATTTCTGGGACTTGTCACCGGGCACCTGTGGGTGTCCCCCAGGCCTGGGGACAGCACAGCAGCAGCCTTCCCTTGTCTCTGGAACCCTCTCAGCTGCTCTTCCCAAGCAGGAACCAGATGGTCCACAAGCCCTGACACTGGGAGGACGGGAGGTGGAGGGCAGCTGAGAGGGAGACAACGAAAATTCTGCTGAGCACCTGGGCCCTGTTCTTTATAGACCCCATGCATTACAGATCCCCACTGCCCCATGTCACCCCCTGACCTCCCAGCAAGGATAAGCAGCATGAGAAGTCACTAACGCTCTGGAGGATCACAGCTCCCAAAAGGATACTGAGGGGTGTTTAAGGTAAAGTTTGTTCTGAATCTGGTTATGCTCGTTTTTTGGCCACGAGTTCTCTGCGGGGCGAGGGTTGCAGGTGACACTAATCTGGTGTGTGACTCTTCTCTGAGGTCACATTCTGAGCAGTGACAGGAGCACCGGTCAGCCCAGGTGGAGCTGTGGCACGCTCCAAATCCATCTCTGACAATAGCTGGGGAGGAGCTGCTTTAAGACTAGAAAAATAATACAGGCACGGAGCCAGGAGAGAGCACCAGGGATCAGTCCACAGAGACTCAGAGTAACTGACACTCCTACTAGAAACTGAATGATCAGGGAACTGGAGGCAGGAGGTGTCGGCAGTGAATGGGTTTGAAAACTTCTACCACGAGTAGAGCAAAGGCACAATTCCTCCCAGTTACTCGGTTCACAGCTTGCTGTGGGCTGGAGACACTTTTGGTCTCTCTTGCTCTTGTGCAAGAATGAATGCGAAACATTGAAGAGCAAGAAAAACAGTCCAAAAAAGGGTGACAGAAATTACCAGGAGTGTGGCACCGGGCCAGGAACTTCCTTTATCAGTATTCCAGTGGCGAGGACGGAGAGTTGACTCCATCACTGGGATAAATTTAATCATCAGAACCAGCTGGAGAGACATAATCCCAGATTCAAGGTTTGAAGGGCCCAGCAGAAAAACGTGTCTTTGCTCACGGGCCTCAGGATCCCAGGAGGTCCAAGGAGCCTGGAGCATCCACTGCTGCCTCCTCCTGGCACACCAAGGGAAGGGGCACCAAAATGCAGCAGCGTTTTTTAAAATGACATTTGGCCACTGCTGCCTCCCCACTCATAAAGGTTTTTCTGGCTCGTTCTGACCAAAGTATTTTTAAGTAATCTCAGTATAAATTTTGGCAAAGTCCTTCTCTCCCTGAGGCTGGACAAATGCCACCTGCTCAGCCCGAGCAGCACAGTTTGGGGCCACGATTGGTATATTCACAGGTGTCAGGAATGCTGACACTGACCCACAGTACCTGAAACCTCCTGGAACGCATTTCAATCCATAGATCCATAGAGTGCCAACATTAAAACTGGCAGGAATATCCTTTGCTCAGACAGAAACACAATGAAATCAGGTTTGCTGAAACCACATCAAACCACTCTGAGTTCCTTCCCAGGCAGGGAATGGGACATTTCACAGGGAAAACCTAAATCTGATCTGAATTGCCTCTGCTCTGGGCTGAACCAAGAGAACTGCTGAGGTCCCTCCTGCCCAAATTAGTCAGGATGGTTTGGGTTGGAAGAGACCTTCCAGGGTCACCCTGTCCAACCCCTGCAATGAGGGATGACTTCAACTGCGTCCAGCTGAAGATCATTCTGTAAGGTCATTCGACTTCCATCCGGAATTGCCAACCTCACCCTGCTCTTGTGGGGCAGCAAGGGTGAACAAGCTCAGGAACTGCGGCTGCAGAGAGAACCCAGGGAAACTCCAGGTGTGTCTGAACCAGAAACCTGACAAAACACCTGAAAAGTGTACACACACCTGCCAGGAGAGCAGATTCCCCACTGGCAACACTGAAGAACTCAGTTTTCCCTCCTCTTGCAGTGACTCTGCCTGGATTAATTACTGTTTTAAGAGGGAGGGCTGGAAACTTTAAGTCCTCAAGAGGCTTGAGTCTGCTGATCTCTTTCTGCGAGATTCTCCTTCTGTGAAATTCTCTTTCTGTGCAAGGCCGAGCCAGTGGGCAGACACAAAACTCTCACAGCAAAGCAGAGAAACGACCATGTGAACTGAGGAGCACAAAGCCGTGACTGATCAACAGCATCACCTCTCCACGCAGGGCAGCTGGGAGCTGTGTGTTCTCATCTTTGCTCACAAAAGCTCTGTCAGTCACAGGGTGCTGGACAGAGAAAACTGATTAAATTTGGGACTTCCAAGCTCACTGGCCATTTTTCTGGAAGCTGCAGTTTGGCCAGGAGGTACCAGCAAGTAACAAGGGTGGTCTTTGTGAATACCACAGGAACGTCACCAGAGAGGTGCACAGGGAAGTACAGCAAAGCCAAAGAGCAGCCA
Organism: Chamaea fasciata; assembly: GCF_029207755.1. Lineage (NCBI taxonomy): Eukaryota > Metazoa > Chordata > Aves > Passeriformes > Sylviidae > Chamaea > Chamaea fasciata. The sequence goes on from NW_027094086.1 coordinate 206,889, forward strand.
GGGCAACAGAGCAACACTGCAGAGAGGGAATGCCCAGAGCTCCACCCCACGGCCCTGACAGTGGGGCAGAGATTCCAGAATTCCCGTGGCACTGACAGTGGGGCAGAGATTCCAGAACTCCCGTGGCACTGACAGTGGGGCAGAGATTCCAGAACTCCTGTGACACTGACAGTGGGGCAGAGATTCCAGAACTCCCGTGGCACTGACAGTGGGGCAGAGATTCCAGAATTCCCGTGACACTGACAGTGGGGCAGAGATTCCAGAACTCCCGTGGCACTGACAATGGGGCAGAGATTCCAGAACTCCCGTGGCACTGACAGTGGGGCAGAGATTCTGGAACTCCCGTGACACTGACAGTGGGGCAGAGATTCCAGAACTCCTGTGACACTGACAGTGGGGCAGAGATTCCAGAACTCCCGTGGCACTGACAGTGGGGCAGAGATTCTGGAACTCCCGTGACACTGACAGTGGGGCAGAGATTCCAGAACTCCCGTGGCACTGACAATGGGGCAGAGATTCCAGAATTCCCGTGGCACTGACAGTGGGGCAGAGATTCCAGAATTCCCGCGGCACTGACAGTGGGGCAGAGACTCCAGAACTCCCGTGGCACTGACAGTGGGACAGAGATTCTGGAACTCCCGTGACACTGACAGTGGGGCAGAGATTCCAGAACTCCCGTGGCACTGACAGTGGGGCAGAGACTCCAGAACTCCCGTGGCACTGACAGTGGGGCAGAGATTCTGGAACTCCCGTGACACTGACAGTGGGGCAGAGACTCCAGAACTCCCGTGACACTGACAGTGGGGCAGAGATTCTGGAACTCCCGTGACACTGACAGTGGGGCAGAGATTCCAGAACTCCCGTGGCACTGACAATGGGGCAGAGATTCTGGAACTCCCGTGACACTGACAGTGGGGCAGAGATTCTGGAACTCCCGTGACACTGACAATGGGGCAGAGATTCCAGAACTCCCGTGGCACTGACAATGGGGCAGAGATTCCAGAATTCCCGTGGCACTGACAGTGGGGCAGAGACTCCAGAACTCCTGTGGCACTGACAGTGGGGCAGAGATTCCAGAACTCCTGTGGCACTGACAGTGGGGCAGAGATTCTGGAACTCCCGTGACACTGACAGTGGGGCAGAGATTCCAGAACTCCCGTGGCACTGACAGTGGGGCAGAGATTCCAGAACTCCCGTGACACTGACAGTGGGGCAGAGCTTCAGAGCTCCCCATGGCACTACAATGGAGCAGAAATAACCTGTGACACCTTCCCTGGGACTCACGGGCTGGGCAGAGCCACTGCCACAAACGGATTCTGCTACACAAATAATCTCTCACCACTTTCTCCATTTCTTCTCTCTCCCACTGAGTGGCTTCTCTCACCATTTCCATCTCCTAGGAGAGAGCAGAGTTAGAGCCACCTCACCCAGTGCTCTCTCCACACCTGCAGCATCTAGAACCTCATGAAGGTGTCACAGTCCCATCCTAGCGTGTTCCTGATCCAAGTGCTGGGTCCTGCTGATCCCATGCCACGTCTGTCCACAGCACAGTGCAGGCCGCATGCACCGAGGGGGACACTGGAGATTTCCAGAAACAAGCTCCCAGCCCAGGGACAACACACACCTTCTGCAGGATCTCCAGCTCCTCGGGGCTCAGATCCCGGTCGATGGAGGAGATGCTCTCCAGGCTGTTCTTGCGCCCAATGCCAGCAGCAAAAGGGTTTGCAATGATGCCTGGGGACATCTGCAAGGCAAACGGAAAATCACACCTGGGGGAAGCCCACAGAGAGCCACTCCAAAAATTCCCTATTCCAGTCTCCCAGATACAGGACAATCCCAAGCAAGTCAAAAACAGAACTCTTTCAACAACTTGAAGCCTTGTACCATAGAATCCCAGCCTGGTTTGGCTCGGAAGGGACCTGAAGAGCGTCCAGCTCCATCTCTGCCATTTAGGCTGACAATTGTTTGAGGAACCCAAGGCCTAAGCAAGTTGAATTTAAACTGATCCAGGTGCAAGAAGGGGACAAGGTGAGCAGGGACTGGCTTCATGTTCTGCTGGAGAATACAAAAGCTGACTAGCTAAGCCCTGGAAACAGAAATCTGAGGGCACAGGATTGCTCCAGGGAAGCTTTTCCCTGTGGGGAAAGATGAAGACCAATAAAGAGCCAGACCATTTATTGTAAATGTCACACTGGCCAGGAAGAAAAGGGCATAAATAGCCTAGTGAAAATGAGCTTGAAAACTCTTTTTTTCCGTGCAGTGCTATTGTGGGACAGTTCTGGAACCAGCAGGCCAAAGGCAGTCCTGAGGGGCCACTGCTTTTCTGGACTGGAGATCCCCTCCAGTTCGTGTCACAGGTCAGACTTTGAAAACCAGCACCTCAAAAACCCCCCAAAATTTACAGCAGCAGGTTGGGAAAAGCCAGCACTGTCTGAAGAAAGGAGCCGGGATCCACGTGGGGGGGCTGTGGTGACTCCAAGGGCACGTGCCCCGCAGGGCTCACCTCGATGGCAGCCGCAGCCTTGGGGTCGAAGCCGTCGCAGACCAGCACGAGCAGCGCGTCGCCCACGGCCCGCAGGATCTGCACGGCCTCCGTGTGCGTCATGCCCAGCAGGCTCTGGTGGTTCACCTCCAGGATCCTCATCCCCACCTTGAGCCGCCCGTCCCGGGCAGCGGCCCCCGAGGAGCTCACCTGGAACACACGCGGGGGACGCGGCGTCACTGCGCAGGGCAGAGGAGACGGCAGAGCCTGGGGACCGCGGTGGGGAGGGGCTGGACAGCACACACAGGGAACAGCAGCCCGCAGCTGCAAGGACGGAGAGGGCAGAATGGGGACAACCTGAACAGGCCGGGGGAGGGAACGGGTGCGGAAGAATCTTTCGTGTGAGATGAAAAAGGTTCGCCAGGTGAGTTTGTGATGTGGTGCCCCAAGGAAAGAAGCAGGTGAGAAGGAAAAGGTGTCACACCGTGTGACGCATCTCACAGAAAGAGAAATCATTCTGTGGTGGGAGAGAGACACGATGGAAATGCAAATGAAGACAAAGGAAGGAGGAAGGAGGCAGGGATCAGACACGCGAACAGGAAGAAGAGGAAAAGCACCACTTTGTCTCTCGGTTACCACAGATATCCAGGGAAAATTAGAGGCAGGAAAACCCCTCCAGATAGTACAAGTAAGAGAAGTTATGGGAAGTAACACAGCTCAAGGGAGAGCGGGTGAGCTCAGCATTTTGGTTCTCTGCAGGCTAAACCAACGAGTATTGGGAAAAACAGGGAGGAGAGATGGGGTAAACTAACTGTGCCACAGCTAAACTGTGAACCTTCCAACCCCCAAACGCTGCAAGGCTGCAGGAGAGAAAACCAAACCCAGTTACTCAAAATAACTGCCAGTTAGAATAATCCCAGGTTTTCTTTTGCTGCTGTTAAGAATGTCCCAGGTGAATGTGCCACGGTCACTCTGAATGAGGGAATGTGTTCTCTTAACTTTAGAACTCAGATAAAACAGTTACAGCCACATAACCACAAATGCTGAATGCTCCCTTGCCTTAACAGCAACCAATTATCAATTATCAGGGCTGACTGCCAAACATGGAGTGTCTTCAGCCATGAGGATAACTCACATCAGTCTGTAGCCCAAAAAACCAGCTAAGGAGGGAACCAGTGACACTGAGGTGAACACCCAGAGTCCTCTTAGTCAGCAGCAGGACCAAAATGACACCACTTATTGCTGTGCTCTGCTGCCAGTGAGGAAGAGGCAATAAAAACTTTATGGAAAGGGTTGGGAGGAGCACAAGCTGATAAGCATGAGTTGAACATGAAAATGTGTGATTTCTGGAGGAAAAGTGATGTGAGAAATACATGTGACACAAACAGTCACCTGAAAAAGGAACCAAGTTACACAGAGGGTGCAGGGCACAGGAGAAAAGGTTAGGAATTCCTGATGCTTTCCATGGAAAGAGGAAAGAGCTTGCATGGGTAAGTGGGCAGGAAGCCACAGGCACAGGGGGACCAGCAGGAATGTGGGTACAAGGAAAGGTGTGTGTATTTGCATTACAGAAAAAAACACAAGAGAAGAAACACGAAGCAAAATGAAGGCAAGCAGGAAATAAAATGAGAAACTGTGTAGCTGTTGTAGAGGAGGAAATATGAAAGGACAAGGACTTGTCTCCTTTGCTGGAGGGAGAATCTCCAGAGCTGATGCACCAGTGAAAGCTGAGAGCTTACTCCAACAGCTCCCGCAGGGATCACCCTTCTCCCTGGCAGGGCGTGCACAGGGCGTGCTCTGGTACCTTGGAGATGAAGATGCCTTCATCAGTGGGGTCAAACGGATTGCCAGCATGGCCCTTCGCTCCACCTCGGATGCTGATGCCCAGCTTCTCTCCCGGAGCCTTTTCAATGCATATTTCCTGGAAACACAGAAGAGTATCCTTATTTCCGGGCCAAGTTCAACTGAGGGAACACTCCTCAGAGCGACCACAATTCTAAATGCCCTGGAAAGGGCCTGAATTAGCCCCATCCCTCATTTGGCAGCTTAATTCCTGCGGGTGAGGAGCTGCCCTTTTCTGTTCCCTGATGACAGAGTCGCCAGGCCATGGCAGGAGATCCTCACCACACCCCAGCTGGAGATGCACGTACAAGACACTGGATTCTGCCAAAGGAGAAGGAAATTCCAGCCAGGAGCCTGGCTGTATCCTAGTCCGAGACCTCCAGCCTGGTAAGAAACCGCCCCCAGAAGCCGCCCTGAATGATTCCCCCTCACTCAGAACCCACCTGCATCCCAGGTGGGGGCGGGTCCCTGCGGACCACCATGGTGAGCTCCTGGGCGTTGGAGAGCAGGGCGTTGACGGCCTCCTGGTGCGTGGCGTGGCGCAGGTCGATGCCGTTCACCTCCAGGATCCTGTCCCCCACGCGGAGCCCGCTGCGCGACGCCAGCCCCCGCGGGATCACCTGCACGCAGCCACACACACAGCTGCAGAGGGGAGCTCCTCCTCCCCCGGGAGATGTGACTGTGTCACCCTGCAGGCCCGCTCTGACCCCGCTCTCTGCACACAGAATTCCCTGAGAGGTGGCCGATCTGGGAACACTGATACAGGGGATGTGCTTCGAAGTGCTATTCCATATGTTATTCTCACATTCCCAGTTTAATCTGAACCAATCCTGTGCCAGCGTTGCCGTCATTTCGCCTACGACTGACAGCACCAGTCCTCACCCCGTGCTCTACCGGGAGCTACAGAGGCTCTAAACAAATAACCAAACCTGTGCTCCTGGTGAAACAAAGGAGCCAGCAGGGAACAGGTGAAATCTGTGAGAACACGGGCAAGCAGGGGTGGTGGGAGAGAGTTAATTGGGCTTTGAGAAGAGCAAATCCTGCCTCATGATGCACTGCAAGAAAAACCACGGGCACATGAAGGAAGAGACCTGGCAGGCATCACTCCTAGAATTCCAAATAGCCCTTGGCAAGGTCTGAACCCAGCCACAGGGGTCAGAGGAGTCAGGTTCAGCACCTCCAAGTGACAAGAGAAGTCAAGAAAAAGAAAGAGCTCAGCAGGGATGAGCTCTCCAGCATCCCTATTCCAACGAGCATGGCTGTGCAGGGCTGTGAGGGAACGGGCTGCAGCCGCTGGCCAGCCTGTGTGCTGTCCCTGAATGGCATGAGCTGATGTCACCACTGGAATGGGAATGTGCGATCAAAGGACACTGGCCTGAGTGCAGCAGAGCAGCTCTGCGTGCCCCAGTAGTGACACACTCATCCCACCAGCACTTTCCCAGTAAGGACTGGCTTTCTGCAGCCCCAGCATCTTCCCAGGACTCGTCACAGCCAAGGTGAACTCAGCAGTTTCAAAAGCTAACTGGGACCCCTCCAAAGGATCCATCATGGATTATTATAGGTTTGAGGCTTTTACATGCCCTCAGATGGCTCCAGCAGCAGCACATCCAGTACAAACTGCCCCTCACACATCCCTCTCCTGTGCCCGTTTCACAAATCCGTCCTGCACATCTGGACTCACATCACAGTCCTTCCCCTTAATCCCAGCAACCAACAGCTCAGGAACACTGAGAGCAGCTTTCCTGGGACTCTACCTTGGAGATGAAGACGCCTGGCTCATGAATCCCAAAGGGATGACTGGAATGGTCGCTGCCTCCGACGATGCTGAGGCCCAGGGGACCACCTGCTTTCACCAGGTGAATTTCCTTAAGGTAGAAGAAGCAGTGTCAAAGGCAATGAAGGATATCACACACAGACCACAAACACTGACAAACATGGAGCTGGGGTGTTTTACACGGGTAAGCACAAGGTGAACACTCATGGGACAAGGGAGTGCCCCATGTGGGACCCTGCAACCTGGAGAAGAGCTGGAATGGGGCTCCAGGAGAGCGATTTTGGACAAGGGCCTGGAGTGACACAAGGGGGAATGCATTCCCCCTGAGAGTGGGCAGGGTTAGGTGGGATACTGGGGAGAAATCCTTCCCTGTGAGGGTGGGGATGCCTGAGAAGCTGTGGCCACTTCCTCCCTGGCAGTTTTCAAGGCCAGGTTGGAGCAAGCTGGGACAGTGGAAAGTGTCCCTGCAGGCGGTGGGTCTGGATGGAGTTCAAGCCCCTTCCACCCCAAGCTCAAGCCTTTCTGCAAGGACATCTCCAGGCCCCGAGAACCCAGCAGGCCGGTCCCCATCCCAACAGCAATCCTCCAAACGGAACGCAGGCGGGATCGCCCGTGCCCCAGCCCGAAGCCCGGCTCACCTCGACAGGGTACTGATCCTCCAGCCCTTTGCAGAGGTGGTTCCTGGGCGGCGCCGGCGTCTCCTCGGGCGGGCTGTCCCCGGGGCCGGGGGGCGGCGGGGGGGAGTGCATGCGGCCGCGGGGCGCGCCGGGCGGGCCCCCCTCGCCGGGCTGCTCCGTGCCCTCTCTCTCTACCAGCAGCACGATGGTGGGGGAGGCCGCGGTAAGCAGCGCTACGGCCTGATCATGCCTGGCTTCTGTCATGTCTACCCCATTGATCTAGAACAACCCGCAAACTCGGCGTCAGAGCGGCCCCGCCGCGCTCGGCCGGGCCCCTGGGGAGCCCTGCCCTGCTGGGCCCTGCGCCCCGAAGCACCTCGTCACTCCCCCAGCTCCCTCTGACCTGGCAAAGGGACACGGGCACCCGCTCATTCCCACGGATCCCAATTCCCTTCCTCCTCAGCTCTCCTGCCCCTCTCCCACCTTCCCTGCGCACCCACGCAGGCCAGGTGTGACGTTCCACCTCCCGCAGCCAAATGCCTCGTGGGAGAAGCAAAACCAGCGACTGCCGGTGCAATGCCACCACACAGGCACGTGCTGAAGCATCGGCTGCCTCGTCACTGAGCCACCTGCCCTCCCTGGTCACCCAAGGCCCCGACACAGGCACTGCAGGCACGACTTGAGGGGTGACAGGACCTGTCACCGGGCCACTGGCTGCCCATGCTGGGCAAGGTCATGGTGGCCCAGGGAAGATCCCAGCTCTCGGGCATTAAAAGTGACCCCAGGGACAGAGAGATTTGAAAGAGCAGAGAGCCTTTTCTACAGAATGAAGATTTAAAACTGCTTCCCTAGAAACTCAAAGGACTGGAAAGGACGTGACTGTTCTCCATAAACGTACAAGGGGCAGAAACCTGAGGAGAGCTGAGCTGAGAGAACATGGCCAAAACAACAAAACTGGACGGGAAAAAGCTGAAGCTGAAAATTAAAAGGTTTCTAATCATTAGGTCCTGAAAAAGCTTTCCAAAATGAACAGTGGGAACATGAAAAAAAGAGCTGCCAAGATGGGGTTTGATCAGCTCATGAAATAACAGCGTGACTGTAACAGTCACAGCAACTGCGCTTTGTACAAAGCCCAGCTCCCCGCTGCCCGATTCCCAGAAACGTTATTGTTACTCCCCACTCCTTCCCGGAGAGCGGTTTCTGGGCTAAGCTGACAGGCACCATCTGCCAGGGCTTTGTCCAGAGCCCCCGTGACCCTGCCAGCACTCAGCCCACCTGCCCTGCCCCACTCACAGCTGGGGGTGCTGCTCTCCCCAGGACAGGGAGGGAGAAGAACAAGCGGCCCTGTACTGTCCTGGCAACGCCACAGTGTCACCTCTGCTGAGAGCACCGTCCCCAAAGGGACACCTCCGGCATGAACCACAAGGATGTCAAGGCAGCAGCTGGCACAGGGAGAGGAAGGACGAAAGGAGCCTGAGCAAGGGCTGCTGAGCACAGGACAGGGCATCAAGCAGGAAAGGTAACAAACCAACCACACAGCCCTTAAGGGAGTGCAGGTAACAGACACAAGGCCCAGACGCTCCCCCACGGATCCTTAGAGCAGACACCAAAAGCAAAGGAACCACCCACACTAGGGAAGTGTGACCAAACCTGGCAACTGATTCCCAGAGGAAATGGAGATTGTAAGGGCTTGCCTCAGCTCATCTCTTGTAGGGAAGGGCCAAGTGGTTGCAGGAAGCTTGAAGGATGTGTTGCAGGAGTATGCAGCACTTATTATGGGACATTTAGCAGAACAGAAAGAGGAGCGGAGGTGAGGAACAAGCGCAGGGAAATACAGGGGAGAACAAGAGGCTGCTGGTCAGTGCTGGTCTGGCCAAGCCCTGGGCCCGAGTCCACATCTGCTCAGCCTTCTCCCCACATTCTGTATTTACTGTGCCAGTTCACTCTGTTCACGTACACGTGCAACAGCTGCTGCTGAAATTCAGGCTGGACTATCCAGCAAGCAAGAATCCAAAACATGAGAAGGCTCAAGAGGTGGCCCAGAAGCTGGATTAAAAGCTTGGGGTCTGACCAAAGAGCCTGAAGACCTCGCTGCTTGGAGCAGAGGCTGGAGACGTGCAGACAGGAGCATTGACTGGAGTGAGGGAGGGAGGGCTGAATCCCAGCGAGCCAGAGGGCAGGACCAGGGAGAAGTTGGCTGTTGTTCCTGCCCTGTGAGCACTACCTGTGCTCAGGTGTGCACCTGTAAAGGTACTGCCCCCTCCTGCCCCTGAGATTTGGGACCAGCTGTGTCTGCAGTGTGCTCCACGCCTGGAGTCTGCACTGACAGGGAAAGCAGCAGCCGTGTGTCCAGGGGACTGGGAAGGGAGGGCTCCTCGGGTCCTCCGATGGTTAACACAGGCAACATGCAGGAGAGGTTTGGCTCTTTGGTTCTATCGACAGATCAAGGCCGAACATCCTCACTGAGCGGGAACAAGATGATCTTGAAGGTCCCTTGCGACCCGAGCCTTGCTCTGACTCTACAGCACTGCGATGACACTGCACACACAGACCTGCAGCAGCGGGACCCACTCTCATTTCTCACACCCCCTCTGCTGTTCTCCTGCCCCTGGCAGGATGAGAGTGGTCAGATGGGGTCAGAGCAGAGGGCACGGTGGCGCCTCCCTGGAGCAGGGACCAGAGCTCGCTCAGAGGTGGCTCAAAGGTAACAGCCCTCAGTGCGTTTCACCCAGTAACTCTCCACTACTCGGCAATCCCGACAGCTGCCCAGCTTCCGGACAGCTGATTTTCCATGGCCTCTATCTAGCAGAGAGCAAGGCCAGCCACGCAGCAGGGCTCTCCCAGTGCCACAGGGAGGTGACAGTGTCCGTCCTTCCCTGCTCCACATATTTCCCTGTGTGCCAGGGAATTATATTATCCTGGCAAATCTTCAAGGGGTCACACTGCCCCATTCACGTGTCACCCACCACTATCCTAAATCTCCCCACAACCAGTTCTCCCAGTCCCATCCCAAAAATATCAGCTGCCCCCAATTCTGCACCCTCTCTGCTAGATTCCCTTCCCACAACTCCAGCTCTCCCCCCAGCAGGTCCCTGTCCAGTGTCTCCCCCACCAAAATGACTCCCAAGGGACACAGGAACACAGGGACGCAGGGGAGTGGGTGACAGTCACTGGGGCACGTTGAGGGGTGATAACTCAGGGGAGACCTAGGCTGGGCTCTTCAATCCATGTGCTCAAAGCTCCCCTAGGAAGGTCAAAGGAGCAATCCCAGTTCTTCCGCTGAGGAGAAGCCCAGGAGGATTTAGAGCACAGGGGAAGAGCAGGAAGCTGTGCTGTATTCATTTTCTTAAGAAAACAGAATCCTTTGGCAAAGTGAGAGCTGAGCACGACCAGGAGAGCACAGCTTTGGGAATGGGCTCTGCCTGAGGGACCTACGAGCCCTGTACCAGTGAGGGTCCTCCCCGTCCCCACGCAGGTACAGCCAACCTGCATCCACATCCTAGAAATCCCGGCATCGGGGAAGCTTTCCAATAAAAATGGGCAATTGCTGCTTCAAAGGAAAGCAGGCTTGGAAATGCTGAGGGTAGTGCAGGTTAATGTTCTCCTGAAAGGTGACCTGTTGCTGCACTCATCAGAGGATCTGAGCTTCAGCTGGTGCTGGGCACCAGACCTGCATGGTCACACACACCTCAGCACAGGTAACCCAGGGGACCCTGCTGGGGGATCAGGAGTAGTGACAGCAACGCCTCAGCCACGTCCAAGTCCAGCAGAGGCCCAAACTCTGTAAGACGTGAGCTCACACATCCCAAAAGGAATCCACTGCATGCTATTACTAGGGAATTAGATCTGCTCTTCCTATGAGGCTGTCCATGGATATAAATAGAGCTGCCGAAGCAGGGTGGAGACAGCTTTGACTTTTGAATCTGTTCTAAGATTTTGTGTCCCCCCTTTCCACAGGCTGAGCAAACCAACCCCAAATGATGGGCCTCAGTACTGTCTCCGTACCACGGAGCCTCAAAACGTGAGCGAATCCAAAACAATTCAGTCCACCTGGCATTAATCGTGGTCAGGGCTTGATTCTGGAGAGTGGGCAGCACTAGAAGGGAGGGAGAGATGCTCTACCAGTTCAAGCTCCCTGCCAAGACGCCAGTGTCAGAGCTGGGCCCCAGCTCCACTAAAACGTCGTGCCTGAGCAAATACAGCACAGCCCCAGCCCAGGGATAGAGCAGACAGAAGCCAGCACTGACGAGGCTGTATCAGTGTTTACTCACGCCAGCGCTGTGCTAACACGTGCTCTTAGCACAGCAGCTGGGCCAGAAACCCACCACCAGCACCAGGACCTGGAGGTTCCTCTCAGAGGCAGCATGCGAGCGCGGGAAGAGGGTCGGGAGGTTGAGGAGAGGCTCCCGCAGGAGGGGAGTGAGGACCAGGAGCAGAGACACGAGGTGAGAGCAGCGAGATCCGCGCGGACGGGACGGGAGGCCGAGGCCAGAGCTCCGGGTGAAGCAGGGAAGCACTGAGGTCCCCCTGCACTGTTCCACAGCACCCCCGGGCAGCTCCTTCTGCTCCAGGAGACCCTGCCACCCCACTGCGCCCCAAAAGCTCCCCACCTCCCCGTGGCTGAGCCCCCCAGGCTCCAGAGGGACACCGGGCTGGCGCAGTGCTGCTGTGTCCCCCCCCTCCATGCCATTCCCGGGGAAAGCACTTGCATAAAGCACTTGGGGAAAGGGGGGGTGTAACTGCACCCACCACCAGACAGGGGAGAAACACCCAAATTACGTGCTCTCCCAGGAGCTGAATAAAGGACCCCCAAAATGCAGCTCCGGTGACAGAGAAGCAGCCCCCGCAGGAGGAAGGGCAGGGAGCCGGGTCAGCCCCTTCCTCGCCCACACACTCACCGAGATGACTCGGTCTCCGACGTGCAGGATCCCATCGCGGTGGGCTGCACCCCCCTCCGCGATCCGGGAGATGAAGATCCCCTGGAGCACGGTCGGGAAGGTCAGAGCAGCCCGGGCTTTCCCTCGCCTGAGCCTGCCTCTCCAAACGCGTTCCCAGGCAGGAGTCAGTCCTCTCCCCTCCACACACCCTTCCCCTGCCCTGACACTTCCCGTTTGCTCCCCACTCCACACAAACCCTCTGCTCCCTGAGCCCCTGAGAGCAAAGCCCTCCCGTGGCCCAGAGCCTGGAAGCCGTGCCAAGAGGGCAGCAGCAGGATTAGATGTCACTGGCAGGGATTGGGAGCCCCAGCCCCCCTCCTTCTATAAAAAAAGATGGAGAGGGACTTTGGACAAGGGCCTGGTGTGACAGCATGAGGAATGGCTTCCCACTGCCAGAGAGCAGGGTTAGATGGGATATGGGAAAGGAATTGTTCCCTCTGAGGGTGGTGTGGCCCTGGCTCAGGCTGCCCGGAGAAGCTGTGGCTGTCCCATCCCTCAAAGTGTTCAAGGCCATGGTGGGCAGGGCTTGGAGCAACCTAGGGCAGTGGAAGCCGCCCATGACAAGGGGATGGAATAGGTGAGGCTTAAGGTCCCTCCAAACCCAAACCACACTGGAATTCCACGATTCCCTGAGTTACGAGCACTTGGCTCTCAGAGACCACCTGGCCCACCAGCCCAGGGCCAGGCTGCACTGCTGCACGCCCAGGGATGAGGAAGATTCGGGGATGCCAGGGGATCGGCACTGACCGTGTCCCCAGCCCGGTAAGGAGTGGAGCCCTTGCCACCAGCGATGCTGAAGCCGAGGCCCTTCTCGTTGCGCATCAGGCAGGTGGAAAACCTCTCGGTGGCCGGAGCTCCCTCGGGGCACTCGGGGAAGCGCAGCCCCCCGCGCCGCTCCCGGGGGCTGTAGTCGTCCTCGGGGCGCAGGGGGGTGACGGTGATGGCGTTCTCCGGCTCCACCATCCGCTCCCGCAGCACCGTCATGGACACGGAGCTGCCCGAGCCCCGCAGCGCCTCCACGGCCACGTGGTGCTCGGCGCAGTGCAGGGACACTCCGTTCACCTGGACAGAGACAGGGGCGGGCTCCGCTCAGACACAGCCCGGATCAACACCCAGCCTCCCCCTAGACACACCTGCATCAACACCTGGCCGCCCCTCAGACACAGCCCGGATCAACACCCAGCTCCAACCAACACACAGCCCCGACCTCATACACAGCCACAGCGAACACCAACCAACACACAGCCCAAACTAATACACAACCTCCCCTGAGACACAGCCCAGACCTCACACAGGGCTCCAGTCTCACACTCGGCTCCAGTCTCACACAGGGCTCCAGTCTCACACGGGGCTCCAGTCTCACACTCGGCTCCAGTCTCACACTCGGCTCCAGTCTCACACACGGCTCCAGTCTCACACTCGGCTCCAGTCTCACACACGGCTCCAGTCTCACACGGGGCTCCAGTCTCACACTCGGCTCCAGTCTCACACTCGGCTCCAGTCTCACACACGGCTCCAGTCTCACACTCGGCTCCAGTCTCACACGGGGCTCCAGTCTCACACACGGCTCCAGTCTCACACGGGGCTCCAGTCTCACACGGGGCTCCAGTCTCACACTCGGCTCCAGTCTCACACGGGGCTCCAGTCTCACACGGGGCTCCAGTCTCACACAGGGCTCCAGTCTCACACAGGGCTCCAGTCTCACACACGGCTCCAGTCTCACACACGGCTCCAGTCTCACACTCGGCTCCAGTCTCACACACGGCTCCAGTCTCACACGGGGCTCCAGTCTCACACAGGGCTCCAGTCTCACACTCGGCTCCAGTCTCACACACGGCTCCAGTCTCACACACGGCTCCAGTCTCACACGGGGCTCCAGTCTCACACTCGGCTCCAGTCTCACACACGGCTCCAGTCTCACACTCGGCTCCAGTCTCACACACGGCTCCAGTCTCACACAGGGCTCCAGTCTCACACAGGGCTCCAGTCTCACACTCGGCTCCAGTCTCACACACGGCTCCAGTCTCACACAGGGCTCCAGTCTCACACTCGGCTCCAGTCTCACACGGGGCTCCAGTCTCACACTCGGCTCCAGTCTCACACTCGGCTCCAGTCTCACACACGGCTCCAGTCTCACACAGGGCTCCAGTCTCACACACGGCTCCAGTCTCACACAGGGCTCCAGTCTCACACTCGGCTCCAGTCTCACACTCGGCTCCAGTCTCACACTCGGCTCCAGTCTCACACGCGGCTCCAGTCTCACACACGGCTCCAGTCTCACACACGGCTCCAGTCTCACACGGGGCTCCAGTCTCACACGGGGCTCCAGTCTCACACGGGGCTCCAGTCTCACACGGGGCTCCGGTCTCACACACGGCTCCAGTCTCACACGGGGCTCCGGTCTCACACAGGGCTCCAGTCTCACACACGGCTCCAGTCTCACACAGGGCTCCAGTCTCACACTCGGCTCCAGTCTCACACACGGCTCCAGTCTCACACACGGCTCCAGTCTCACACGGGGCTCCAGTCTCACACACGGCTCCAGTCTCACACTCGGCTCCAGTCTCACACTCGGCTCCAGTCTCACACTCGGCTCCAGTCTCACACTCGGCTCCAGTCTCACACACGGCTCCAGTCTCACACGGGGCTCCAGTCTCACACTCGGCTCCAGTCTCACACTCGGCTCCAGTCTCACACGGGGCTCCAGTCTCACACTCGGCTCCAGTCTCACACGGGGCTCCAGTCTCACACGGGGCTCCAGTCTCACACAGGGCTCCAGTCTCACACGGGGCTCCAGTCTCACACTCGGCTCCAGTCTCACACACGGCTCCAGTCTCACACGGGGCTCCAGTCTCACACGGGGCTCCAGTCTCACACGGGGCTCCAGTCTCACACACGGCTCCAGTCTCACACGGGGCTCCAGTCTCACACACGGCTCCAGTCTCACACGGGGCTCCAGTCTCACACTCGGCTCCAGTCTCACACAGGGCTCCAGTCTCACACGGGGCTCCAGTCTCACACGGGGCTCCAGTCTCACACGGGGCTCCAGTCTCACACGCGGCTCCAGTCTCACACTCGGCTCCAGTCTCACACACGGCTCCAGTCTCACACAGGGCTCCAGTCTCACACAGGGCTCCAGTCTCACACTCGGCTCCAGTCTCACACTCGGCTCCAGTCTCACACTCGGCTCCAGTCTCACACTCGGCTCCAGTCTCACACGCGGCTCCAGTCTCACACAGGGCTCCAGTCTCACACGGGGCTCCAGTCTCACACTCGGCTCCAGTCTCACACTCGGCTCCAGTCTCACACGCGGCTCCAGTCTCACACTCGGCTCCAGTCTCACACGCGGCTCCAGTCTCACACAGGGCTCCAGTCTCACACAGGGCTCCAGTCTCACACGGGGCTCCAGTCTCACACTCGGCTCCAGTCTCACACACGGCTCCAGTCTCACACGGGGCTCCAGTCTCACACTCGGCTCCAGTCTCACACTTGGCTCCAGTCTCACACACGGCTCCAGTCTCACACTCGGCTCCAGTCTCACACAGGGCTCCAGTCTCACACGGGGCTCCAGTCTCACACGGGGCTCCAGTCTCACACAGGGTTCCAGTCTCACACTCGGCTCCAGTCTCACACTCGGCTCCAGTCTCACACACGGCTCCAGTCTCACACTCGGCTCCAGTCTCACACGCGGCTCCAGTCTCACACAGGGCTCCAGTCTCACACTCGGCTCCAGTCTCACACTCGGCTCCAGTCTCACACACGGCTCCAGTCTCACACTCGGCTCCAGTCTCACACTCGGCTCCAGTCTCACACTCGGCTCCAGTCTCACACGGGGCTCCAGTCTCACACACGGCTCCAGTCTCACACGGGGCTCCAGTCTCACACTCGGCTCCAGTCTCACACTCGGCTCCAGTCTCACACGGGGCTCCAGTCTCACACGGGGCTCCAGTCTCACACACGGCTCCAGTCTCACACGGGGCTCCAGTCTCACACACGGCTCCAGTCTCACACGGGGCTCCAGTCTCACACTCGGCTCCAGTCTCACACTCGGCTCCAGTCTCACACGGGGCTCCAGTCTCACACTCGGCTCCAGTCTCACACTCGGCTCCAGTCTCACACGGGGCTCCAGTCTCACACACGGCTCCAGTCTCACACGGGGCTCCAGTCTCACACACGGCTCCAGTCTCACACGCGGCTCCAGTCTCACACGGGGCTCCAGTCTCACACGGGGCTCCAGTCTCACACGGGGCTCCAGTCTCACACACGGCTCCAGTCTCACACACGGCTCCAGTCTCACACACGGCTCCAGTCTCACACTCGGCTCCAGTCTCACACGCGGCTCCAGTCTCACACAGGGCTCCAGTCTCACACACGGCTCCAGTCTCACACTCGGCTCCAGTCTCACACGGGGCTCCAGTCTCACACACGGCTCCAGTCTCACACGCGGCTCCAGTCTCACACTCGGCTCCAGTCTCACACACGGCTCCAGTCTCACACACGGCTCCAGTCTCACACTCAGCTCCAGTCTCACACGGGGCTCCAGTCTCACACACGGCTCCAGTCTCACACTCGGCTCCAGTCTCACACGGGGCTCCAGTCTCACACACGGCTCCAGTCTCACACGCGGCTCCAGTCTCACACTCGGCTCCAGTCTCACACGGGGCTCCAGTCTCACACGGGGCTCCAGTCTCACACGGGGCTCCAGTCTCACACACGGCTCCAGTCTCACACGGGGCTCCAGTCTCACACTCGGCTCCAGTCTCACACAGGGCTCCAGTCTCACACAGGGCTCCAGTCTCACACGGGGCTCCAGTCTCACACTCGGCTCCAGTCTCACACTCGGCTCCAGTCTCACACTCGGCTCCAGTCTCACACGGGGCTCCAGTCTCACACAGGGCTCCAGTCTCACACGGGGCTCCAGTCTCACACGGGGCTCCAGTCTCACACTCGGCTCCAGTCTCACACGGGGCTCCAGTCTCACACGGGGCTCCAGTCTCACACTCGGCTCCAGTCTCACACGGGGCTCCAGTCTCACACTCGGCTCCAGTCTCACACGGGGCTCCAGTCTCACACACGGCTCCAGTCTCACACGGGGCTCCAGTCTCACACACGGCTCCAGTCTCACACGCGGCTCCAGTCTCACACGGGGCTCCAGTCTCACACGGGGCTCCAGTCTCACACACGGCTCCAGTCTCACACACGGCTCCAGTCTCACACACGGCTCCAGTCTCACACACGGCTCCAGTCTCACACACGGCTCCAGTCTCACACACGGCTCCAGTCTCACACACGGCTCCAGTCTCACACGCGGCTCCAGTCTCACACGGGGCTCCAGTCTCACACCGGGCTCCAGTCTCACACGGGGCTCCAGTCTCACACGGGGCTCCAGTCTCACACTCGGCTCCAGTCTCACACGCGGCTCCAGTCTCACACTCGGCTCCAGTCTCACACTCGGCTCCAGTCTCACACACGGCTCCAGTCTCACACACGGCTCCAGTCTCACACGGGGCTCCAGTCTCACACAGGGCTCCAGTCTCACACACGGCTCCAGTCTCACACGGGGCTCCAGTCTCACACTCGGCTCCAGTCTCACACACGGCTCCAGTCTCACACGCGGCTCCAGTCTCACACTCGGCTCCAGTCTCACACACGGCTCCAGTCTCACACACGGCTCCAGTCTCACACAGGGCTCCAGTCTCACACTCGGCTCCAGTCTCACACACGGCTCCAGTCTCACACAGGGCTCCAGTCTCACACTCGGCTCCAGTCTCACACACGGCTCCAGTCTCACACAGGGCTCCAGTCTCACACACGGCTCCAGTCTCACACACGGCTCCAGTCTCACACACGGCTCCAGTCTCACACGGGGCTCCAGTCTCACACAGGGCTCCAGTCTCACACACGGCTCCAGTCTCACACAGGGCTCCAGTCTCACACTCGGCTCCAGTCTCACACACGGCTCCAGTCTCACACAGGGCTCCAGTCTCACACACGGCTCCAGTCTCACACACGGCTCCAGTCTCACACACGGCTCCAGTCTCACACGGGGCTCCAGTCTCACACAGGGCTCCAGTCTCACACACGGCTCCAGTCTCACACAGGGCTCCAGTCTCACACTCGGCTCCAGTCTCACACACGGCTCCAGTCTCACACACGGCTCCAGTCTCACACACGGCTCCAGTCTCACACGGGGCTCCAGTCTCACACACGGCTCCAGTCTCACACGGGGCTCCAGTCTCACACGGGGCTCCAGTCTCACACACGGCTCCAGTCTCACACTCGGCTCCAGTCTCACACACGGCTCCAGTCTCACACACGGCTCCAGTCTCACACTCGGCTCCAGTCTCACACTCGGCTCCAGTCTCACACGGGGCTCCAGTCTCACACGGGGCTCCAGTCTCACACGCGGCTCCAGTCTCACACACGGCTCCAGTCTCACACACGGCTCCAGTCTCACACAGGGCTCCAGTCTCACACACGGCTCCAGTCTCACACTCGGCTCCAGTCTCACACTCGGCTCCAGTCTCACACGGGGCTCCAGTCTCACACACGGCTCCAGTCTCACACACGGCTCCAGTCTCACACTCGGCTCCAGTCTCACACTCGGCTCCAGTCTCACACGGGGCTCCAGTCTCACACACGGCTCCAGTCTCACACACGGCTCCAGTCTCACACTCGGCTCCAGTCTCACACGGGGCTCCAGTCTCACACGGGGCTCCAGTCTCACACACGGCTCCAGTCTCACACAGGGCTCCAGTCTCACACTCGGCTCCAGTCTCACACGGGGCTCCAGTCTCACACAGGGCTCCAGTCTCACACACGGCTCCAGTCTCACACACGGCTCCAGTCTCACACACGGCTCCAGTCTCACACTCGGCTCCAGTCTCACACTCGGCTCCAGTCTCACACACGGCTCCAGTCTCACACGGGGCTCCAGTCTCACACACGGCTCCAGTCTCACACGCGGCTCCAGTCTCACACTCGGCTCCAGTCTCACACACGGCTCCAGTCTCACACGGGGCTCCAGTCTCACACGCGGCTCCAGTCTCACACGCGGCTCCAGTCTCACACTCGGCTCCAGTCTCACACACGGCTCCAGTCTCACACTCGGCTCCAGTCTCACACTCGGCTCCAGTCTCACACACGGCTCCAGTCTCACACACGGCTCCAGTCTCACACGGGGCTCCAGTCTCACACAGGGCTCCAGTCTCACACACGGCTCCAGTCTCACACTCGGCTCCAGTCTCACACTCGGCTCCAGTCTCACACACGGCTCCAGTCTCACACACGGCTCCAGTCTCACACGGGGCTCCAGTCTCACACGGGGCTCCAGTCTCACACAGGGCTCCAGTCTCACACGGGGCTCCAGTCTCACACTCGGCTCCAGTCTCACACTCGGCTCCAGTCTCACACACGGCTCCAGTCTCACACGCGGCTCCAGTCTCACACTCGGCTCCAGTCTCACACACGGCTCCAGTCTCACACACGGCTCCAGTCTCACACACGGCTCCAGTCTCACACGGGGCTCCAGTCTCACACTCGGCTCCAGTCTCACACACGGCTCCAGTCTCACACACGGCTCCAGTCTCACACAGGGCTCCAGTCTCACACACGGCTCCAGTCTCACACACGGCTCCAGTCTCACACACGGCTCCAGTCTCACACGGGGCTCCAGTCTCACACACGGCTCCAGTCTCACACTCGGCTCCAGTCTCACACACGGCTCCAGTCTCACACTCGGCTCCAGTCTCACACACGGCTCCAGTCTCACACTCGGCTCCAGTCTCACACGGGGCTCCAGTCTCACACACGGCTCCAGTCTCACACAGGGCTCCAGTCTCACACGGGGCTCCAGTCTCACACACAGCCCTATCCTCACACACAACCTCCTCTCACACAGCCCCAGCTCAGCCACTGCTGCCTGAGGAACTGGCTCAGCCCTGCCCCACCCGGGCCCTGCTCCCACAGGTGTGTCCAGACCTCTGGGAAGTTTTCCTGCATTCTTACAGCACCTGCTACCTGTCCCAGGCCAGGGAATCCAAGGAAAGGCCCTTTCAGAGGAATGCTTTCCCCACTGGGAGCCCTAAATTCCCTACACCTGTATCATCCCTACAGGCAACATCCCAGACAGATGATCCCCCCCACAGGAGCAGCTCCACCAACAAAATTCAACACAACTCAGGTTGACCCTTGTTCGTCTTCCAGAAGGGCCATCCACCTGCTCACACCCTTGAAACACCTGGAGCTGTGAGTGTGACAGTCCCTCGGTGTGGGGAATGTCACAGAGCAGGTCATCTTGAGTGTGGCACACAAGGGAGAGCCTGGGTCGGATGGGGCTTGGAGCAATCTGGGATAGTGGAAGGTGCCCCTGCCCTTGGGATGAGTTTTAAGGTCCCTTCCCACCCAAACAATTCCCAGGGCTGGCTCCCTGGGTAACAAGTGATTTTACGGGGTTCACTTTTGCCCTGCCCAGGTATGCACAGCCCAGCCTGCTGGGGAAGTTTTTTTTTCCCACCTGGGTCACACAATACTTCAGAGCTGGGCCAGAGTTAAGTGCAGGAGCTTATAAAGCAATAAAAGGCTCACGGAAACATAAATTAAACAACTGTCTCTGAGGATTTTGTTCAGCTCTTACACATCTCCTAACGCTCAGTTTGGTCTAGAACACGTGTGATGCAAGCCCATTCCCAACCATCTCACACCTCCGCTCCACGTTATCAGAAGCATTTGTTTTGTCACGGGAGTCAAGCCCTTACCTCCAGAAGCTTGTCACCAACACGGACCCCTGCACGAGCTGCAGGACCCTCCTCAGACACACGGGAAATGAAGATGCCCTGGAAACAAAACCGTCTGTTACATGGAGAGCCCACTCCTGGCCCCTTTGGAGTGCAGAGAGCCCTCAGCCCCCTCAGCTCCAGGGAGAGGGGTCACTCCCTGGCCAGTCCTGAAATCCCGGAATGAGGGGACATGGCAACCACATCAACCCGCTCAGGAGCTGGGAAAAGGGAGCAGAGACCTCACCGCCCCTTGGCTACCCCAAGGTGACAAGGGGGACAGAAACCCCACGGCAGGGCCGCCCCAGGTCAGACACAGCAGCAGGGAAGGACACTTGAACCCTCTTCCAGCGGAACTGGCACACGGCGCAGCTGACGGCACCGGGCGGGGAACAACCCCACACCCTGTGTCCCAGGACACAGCGGGGAAGGAACCCTCTGCGCCCACGGCTGCTCCAGGTCCCACCATCCTGGCTCAGGGGCGAGCCTGTTCCGCCCCGCCGACCTCCTGCTCTGGGGGCACTCGGGGCTGCTCCCACCCGGCCCCGAAACGCTCCCAGCGCAAGGACACCCAGGCTGTGGAGAAGCAGCCCCCAGAGCAGGCGCCCCAGCAGCGACACGGCCCGGGCCTTACCTCATCGTCCCCCTTATAGGGCGTGGAGCCCTTGCCCCCCGCGATGCTGATGCCCAGCCCCCCCGTCTGCCGCACGATGGTCAGCGTCAGCTGGAAGCAGAAGGGACAGTGGTTATGGGTCAGGGCAACCCGGGACAAGGCTTTTAACAAAGAACAGCAACTCCGAGACACCTGCTGGCACACCGGGGGAGCCGTGGCGCTCACGCCTCGGAGGCAGCACCGCCACAATGCACGGAACGCACAAATCCCTTAAATCCCTTCCCACGGCTGAGCCTCGACCCAACGGTCAGCCCGCTCGTGATGGACACGGCAGAAGGGGGTTCCACCACAAAGCAAACCGGGCAGCCACGGACTGGAGCTGGGTCACAGGACAGGGGCAGCGTTCACACCCCCGCCTGGCCCCTTGGAGGGTAATTCCATCACCCACTGGGGGATTCCAGGTCACCCCAGCGTGGTTTGCAGTGACAAGGATGGCACCTTGTCCGGAATACTCGGGATGGATACTTGGCTTTGTTGTATTGATGGAAATCAACACACAGCTCCAAAAAAACCCCATCTGCGCTGTCCAGATCCTCTGCCTCCCTCTGCCCCAGCTGAGCAATCCACGAGTCTTCTACTTCCTACCTCCCACCTCTACACACCCAGTTATGCCCACTGCCAACAGCTGATCGGACTTGACCTGACGCTGTTTCTTTGGAGGACACCAGCATGAACCATTCACAATGCCACAGTTGCGAGAAGGAAGACAGGGAGCATGTGGTAGGACACAGGGAAAGGAACAGGATAGACAGGACTCTCTCAGGGCCAAGGACCAAGGGGCTGGTGAGGTAAGTGACAGAAATGAGCACAGACTCCTCTAGAGAACCAGATTTGCTGTCCTCCATGTCACCTCTTTGGAAACAAAGCCCGGGACGGAGAGAGGCTGCTGCAGAGACGTCAAGTGTTAGCTCCACATGGCCACAGCACGGGCAGCAAAGGAAGCAGACCACCTTCCTCAACACTTCCCTTCCAACCCTCCTTCACTTCTGCAATGACAGAACCAACACCTTGTGGAGCTTCATACTCTGCTAAGTTTAAAACAAAAAAACCACTGCAGGAAACGAGAAATAAACTGAGGTGCTCTGCCAGGTCCTTTGGCACCCAGTGAACAGCACACCAGAACACTCTGGGATCTTCCCAGGGAAATCCCTGGTTCTACACCTACCATCACTTCACTGTCTCTGGTGCAAGGGCCAGAAACTGAGTAAAATTCCAAGTTTTGGAATACCCAAGTAAGACAGAAATGGGGTACTGCGGAGACAGCACCGCACCTGAGACAGCCCAGCTCAAACCAGCTCCTGACGAGGCAAATGCTTCTTGCACGACCACGTCTGCTGGGAAGTAATTACAAAGCCCATGTCTTCCCACCCAGACTCACCGGACTCTAGAAATGCTCTAAAGGCTCACATCTGTGTTGTTCAAGGAGTGTTAGGACAATGCTCTCAGGCACATGGGAGGATTTTTGGGGTTGTTCTGTGCAGGGCCAGAAGCTGGACTTGATGATCCTGGTGATCAGGAAATTGTGTAATTCTGCTTCAACACAAAAGCTGCTAAGGGGTGATGGAAAACCAGGTCTTCAGGCAAGGATTACAGACTAGTCTAATAGCAGGATCTGGTATTTCCCAGGAAGACAGCTGACGGTTCTGCTCAGTGCCCGAATCCATTGGACAGGATCATGATTTCGGACAATGGCTGAGGGCTGGCTGGTGTCTCTGGTCACAGGAAGTCACTTCCAGCTGCATGGGAAGCTGATGCTGTAAACTAACAGAGAGATACACCACAGACCCCCTGGATTTCACACATTCAGCAAACCAGTCTAAAAATATGGGGAATCTTGCCAGAAAAGCCAACTGGCCCGAGGGGGAAGAACCTTCTCTCAATCAACGTACACTGAAAACCAGAACACCAAGAAGAAAACAGGACATCAAAAATACTGAGACGACTGTAGCAAAGGGGCTTGAACTAGATATAATCACATAC
Organism: Chamaea fasciata; assembly: GCF_029207755.1. Lineage (NCBI taxonomy): Eukaryota > Metazoa > Chordata > Aves > Passeriformes > Sylviidae > Chamaea > Chamaea fasciata. Next base: position 229,968 of record NW_027094086.1, read on the forward strand.
AGGCTGAAAAGAAGATTTCAAATTCCAAAGCAAATCAGCTCTCCTACAAAAAACACTGTGGTGAGAAACTGAATTGGGGGATGTTTGTTTGAGGTCTGTGCAAAGAGCAACTGATGTGAATATGAGCCTCAAGAGGAAGGACGTGGACCCAGCAGCCTGTAAGGGCCCTTCACATTGCAGCTCAGGCTGCTTCCTGCACTTCAGCTGTTTGTTCCCCAAAGCTCCTCCTTCCTAAGGCTGCTCCTGGGCCGCCTGGACTGCCACGATGTTGGAGTGGCACTGAAACCACGGCACAGAGCAGCCCCAGCAGGGACAGCTCAGCTCCCTCCTTGCCATTGCTCCTGCCAGGGACTTTACTGCGTATTTTACTCCGTGTTTTTCCCCCCAAAGGCAGGGATCCACCCACAGCCCATCTCAGATGATCTGATCTGCGCTGCTTCCCATCCAAACTCCCTGCAGAGAGGACAAACCTTCACGGAGAGCACGCCGCACTCCCAGCTCCTCCACAGGGCTCCAGCCCTGCCAGGAACGTGCTGCAGGGCCAGGGGGAAAGGGGGCACATTGGAAAAGCTGCCACATCCGCTCGGAGCTGCCACCCTTCCCCCGGGGCTCCCACCGGGAACCCACCCACCACCAGTGGGACTGAACACCACTCAGGGAAGCAGCTTTACCTCCTCCCCTCAGTCCTGCCCGTGGCTCTGCCCGTGCCCCTTTGGGCACATGCCAAACGTGAACCGGGGCCGCCTCAACCCAGTTTTCACATGGTTTTTTGGTGTAATTGGTTTTTTTTGACGTGGAATCCTGGAACAGTTTGGGTGGGAAGGGACCCAAAGGACAAAGCCCAGAGCTGCTGTACTTGAGAGCAGCTGAAAGACCAAGTTCTTCCTCCAAACACAGCCACGGGAGTGGGGCTCAGGGGCTGCACACCCAGGAGACAGAAGGTTTCTGCCAGCACAGGCACCAGTTTAGGAAGGGTTGTGCATGTGCATGCACACAGCTGGGGTCACTCTGGGGCCTCATTACAGGAAAGACATTGAGGGGCATCAGCAAGTCCAGATACAGGAGCAGAGCTGGGGAAAGGTCTGGGGCACGAGGAGCAGCTGAGGCAGCCGGGGGGCTCAGCCTGGAGAAAATGAGGCTCCGGAGGGACCACCTCAGTCTCTACAACTCCCTGACAGGAAGGTGGAACGAGATGGGGGACAGGAACAAGGGACAGGACAAGGGGAAACAGTCTCAAGTTGTACCAGGAGCGGTTTAGGTGGGATACTGGGAAAATTCCTTCCTGTAAACGGCTGTCCAGCCCTGGCATGGACTGCTCAGGACAGGGGTGGAGCCCTCATATCTGGAAGTGCTCAAAAAACACGTGGATGTGGCCCCTGAGGACATGGTTTAGTGATGAACATGGTGGTGGTGCTGGGTTGATGGCTGGACTTGCTGATCTTCAGGGTCTTTTCAAACCCTACTGATTCCCTGAGTCTCGGTGTCCAATCCTCACATTTACACTTTCCAAAAGATTTATTTGAGACTATCACGCTGACACAGGAAATGCACACTGCAGTAAATAATCTGGATTCATGCTGGGACAGACGTGTGACGAGGGACAGGTGCCACGTGCAGGTGAGGGATCCCACTACAACAGCAGCCAAAGAATCCTTTAAATACCATCAATAATCTCTTCAAAAATCAAAAGGACTGGACAAAGACCTGTGTTCAAGAGTCCCAACGTTTGCCTGAGATCTCTGGGATGTTTATAGAGCATTTCCAAAAGTCTGGGCTTTTCTTACTCTGAGACCCCTTATGCTGTGCTGATGGAGTGAGGGACTACACAGAATGATGCCTGTGACCACCAGCTCCTCATCCAGGCACCATTCCAGACGAGCAGCCGAGGAACACACATGGCTCTGAGCAGGCACACAAATGGCTCTCCTGAGAAACAGCTGCATTTTACGAAAACGAGGTATCTCAAACCCCAAACTCTTCCATTCTGAGCAGACTCCAGAGCTGGCTGATGAAGTGAAGATTCACCAGGCAGCCTTGTGCAAAGCTGTGCTCCAAGACCTGGCACTGACGTCCCCCAGTGCTGGTACGGGTGTGTGCTGTACAAGCCAAGAACCAGGTAAGAGTCACGGGGAGAGAAACAAGAATTTGGGTTCTGTCAAGATGTACCAGGCGTGGCTTTACTCTAAAGCAGACAGAACTGAAATAATTCCGTATGAGGGGAGGCTGGGAGCCTTCCAATTCAGGAGGGGAAGACAGACCCTTTCCATCTTTTCATGCCATTAGCAACTTCATAGGAGATGATTATTCCATGTCTGTAACCACAGAAGAATTAGGGATATCCAGTGGAACTCAATAAGATACCAAGTGACATATCAGTGGCAGGCTAAAATACTTTTTGATACAAAGCTCAAGTAAATGACATCATTTATTGCCACTAGATTCTGTGGGACTGAAACGTTTAAAAGGAATGGGAGAGGATCAGACAAAATCATGGATGGCAGCTCCACGGGGCCTCCTACAAGGGCATGAACAGCCCAGAAATCTTGATCCACAGTGGCGGGAGCTGAGCACCCACCAGTGAAAGGATCCCTCTGTCCTGCTGAGGTCCCTGTCCCCTCAGCTCCTGTCACTCCACTCTGACACACATTCACCCAGCGCAACATAACATAACATAACACGTCAGTTTGCAACGGCCATAGAGCCTCGAGGTTTAGGCTGGACATCAGGAAGAATTTCTTCCCAGAAAGGGTCACCTGGCATTGGCAGGGGCTGCTCAGGGAGGTGGCAGAGTCGCCGTCCCTGGAGGTGCTCAAGGAACGAGTGGATGTGGCACTCAGTGCTCTGGTCTGGTGACAAGGTGTGGGTCAGCCAGGGGTTGGACTTGATGGTCTTGGAGGTCCTTTCTAACCTAAATAATTCTGGGATCCTGTTCCCTTTGGGTGCATACAGCTGGGACAGGGAAGAGCAGGAGCTGGAGGCACTGATTCACCAGGAAAGATGAGAAGAGCTAAATCTGTCTGGCTTTGGTCAGCGACAACTCATGGGGACAAGGAGACAGGCTGAAAATAACGGTGAGCAAAAGGGAGGTGGGAGATTGCTGTGTGACTGCTGAGAGCTAAATTAACCCCAGACAGTGGAAAAGGAACGTTGAGGAAAAGCAGCCCTGGCAGGAGAGCAGCCCCTGGACATGGGCTGGAGGTTTCCTGGCTCTGATGTTATTCCTTCCTCTGTTTCAGCAGGGTCAGTTCCCAAAGGAAAGGGTGTCTGAAGGGCAGAGATGGTGGGCACAGCGCAGAGGAGCTTGAGCACCTCACTGACCTCTCACTGGACACCTCCACAAAACCAGTGCAAAGCAGAGAACCCCAAACGAGACCTTTGGGGACAGCAGCACTGGGAGCAGAGGGGACAGGGACCTGCCACAGCCCCACTGGGGACAGCAGCACTGGGGACAGATGGGACAGGGACCTGCCACAGCCCCACTGGGGACAGCAGCACTGGGGACAGATGGGACAGGGACCTGCCACAGCCCCACTGGGGACAGCAGCACTGGGGACAGACAGGACAGGGACCTGCCACAGCCCCACTGGGGACAGCAGCCCTGGGAACAGAGGGGACAGGGACCTGCCACAGCCCCACTGGGGACAGCAGCACTGGGGACAGATGGGACAGGGACCTGCCACAGCCCCACTGGGGACAGCAGCATAGGGAGCAGAGGGGACAGGGACCTGCCACAGCCCCACTGGGGACAGCAGCACTGGGGACAGAGGGGACAGGGACCTGCCACAGCCCCACTGGGGACAGACGGGACAGGGACCTGCCACAGCCCCACTGGGGACAGCAGCACTGGGGACAGAGGGGACAGGGATCTGCCACAGCCCCACTGGGGACAGCAGCACTGGGAGCAGAGGGGACAGGGACCTGCCACAGCCCCACTGGGGACAGCAGCACTGGGGACAGAGGGGACAGGGACCTGCCACAGCCCCACTGGGGACAGCAGCACTGGGAGCAGAGGGGACAGGGACCTGCCACAGCCCCACTGGGGACAGCAGCACTGGGGACAGACGGGACAGGGACCTGCCACAGCCCCACTGGGGACAGCAGCACTGGGAGCAGAGGGGACAGGGACCTGCCACAGCCCCACTGGGGACAGCAGCACTGGGGACAGAGGGGACAGGGACCTGCCACAGCCCCACTGGGGACAGCAGCACTGGGGACAGAGGGGACAGGGACCTGCCACAGCCCCACTGGGGACAGCAGCACTGGGGACAGAGGGGACAGGGACCTGCCACAGCCCCACTGGGGACAGCAGCACTGGGAGCAGAGGGGACAGGGACCTGCCACAGCCCCACTGGGGACAGCAGCACTGGGGACAGATGGGACAGGGACCTGCCACAGCCCCACTGGGGACAGCAGCACTGGGAGCAGAGGGGACAGGGACCTGCCACAGCCCCACTGGGGACAGCAGCACTGGGAGCAGAGGGGACAGGGACCTGCCACAGCCCCACTGGGGACAGCAGCACTGGGAGCAGAGGGGACAGGGACCTGCCACAGCCCCACTGGGGACAGCAGCACTGGGGACAGAGGGGACAGGGACCTGCCACAGCCCCACTGGGGACAGCAGCACTGGGAGCAGAGGGGACAGGGACCTGCCACAGCCCCACTGGGGACAGCAGCACTGGGGACAGAGGGGACAGGGACCTGCCACAGCCCCACTGGGGACAGACGGGACAGGGACCTGCCACAGCCCCACTGGGGACAGCAGCACTGGGGACAGACGGGACAGGGACCTGCCACAGCCCCACTGGGGACAGCAGCACTGGGGACAGAGGGGACAGGGACCTGCCACAGCCCCACTGGGGACAGCAGCACTGGGGACAGACGGGACAGGGACCTGCCACAGCCCCACTGGGGACAGCAGCACTGGGGACAGAGGGGACAGGGACCTGCCACAGCCCCACTGGGGACAGCAGCACTGGGGACAGAGGGGACAGGGACCTGCCACAGCCCCACTGGGGACAGCAGCACTGGGAGCAGAGGGGACAGGGACCTGCCACAGCCCCACTGGGGACAGCAGCACTGGGGACAGAGGGGACAGGGACCTGCCACAGCCCCACTGGGGACAGCAGCACTGGGGACAGAGGGGACAGGGACCTGCCACAGCCCCACTGGGGACAGAGGGGACAGGGGCCTGCCACAGCCCCACTGGGGACAGCAGCACTGGGGACAGACAGGACAGGGGCCTGCCATGCTCTGGGTGCTGCTCTGCTCCTGCACATCCCCTCACCAGGCGGCTCAAGGACAGTGACCTCGTTTCCCAGAGGGAGAAGGAAGCAAGGACGCCTTTTCGAAACATGAAATACGGTCCCATTTGAGGCATAAATAAACCCCAAGGTTCCCACAGACACATGAACGTTCACATATCACACGAGACTGACGGCTGTGTGCCATGGCTACAGAGCCACGTCGAGATTAGGAGTATTGCTGTGTGCCTATATAAAGGAATGATTTCATCGTGGTGCACGAAGGAAATGTTTGCAGTGAAAACAATCCTTCACTGGGACAAACTCCACTGGGAGGTGCTGAGCCGCATCCCTGGATGCAACGGCCAGAGTGCTGATAACCTCACCAAGGCTCCTTCCCCACAAAACCCGGAGCCTTCTGAGGCCCCTCCAGCCTGGGCTGCCTCATGATTCAAGGCTTAGTTATTTAATCCATGAACGACAGAAACTGGGACTTGGGAAGCTGGCACTTCCTTCTTCTCACCTTTGGGAGCCAGCTCTATCACGGGCACAGAAACAGAAGAAGAAGGGAATCCTGCAAGGATCCGGGCTGGCCAAACTATGGAATGCTGGAGGACAGGGTCCCTCAGGAAATGAGAACACTCAAATGCTTAAAGAGAAGCAAAAAGCACTGTCCAAAGCCACCGATCCTCAAACCATTTCAGAACCAGGATCAGGACAGAAACTTACACCCTGACTCAGCTGGAACGGGTAACGCTAGAACACATTCTATTCCATCCCTTCAGCAGCATGGAATTTTTATTCCTATTCTTACTGACCCCTCTTGTGTGCTGAAATCCTTGGAGCGGTCGGTTTTTTGCACTGTAATTTCCACTATGAAATTCCACCGGAGACTCTCCTCAGCCCTGCAATTTCAGACTCTTCTAAAGGCCTGTTTTGCCCATCATTTAACATACAATGACAAGACTAGAAAGACTGGGGGAAAATCTACCTCAGCACCGTGCTGCTAAGGGCAGGCCCTGCAGGAGGGAAGGATTTATCCAAGGAACAGTGGAAAATATGGAGAACTTTCACTGAACCTGGCATCACCTGCTCCACAACACACAGGCAGAGACATCCCTAAGTGCCCCTCGTTTGGAGGCCAAACCTCCCCAAGTCCTGAAGGACGCAGGAAGAAAAGCTAAAGGTACAAAAAAGATTTGAACAAAGGTGGCTAAACAGAATTCCCATCCAGGAACAGGAACTGCCACATTTGAAATGGAAAAACAAGTATGGAATTTAGTGAACTGAGGTCTGGATAAACTCTCTCATGTTGTCTGTAGCCACTAAAGCCGAGCTCAGGTGGACCAGGTGCAAGAAAAGGCAGCAAGAAAGGCAGGGAATAAATGAAAACTCCTCTTACCAGAGAACACCAGAGGAACTGGGTGTCTCTAATCCAGCAAAAGGAAAGCTGGAAAAAGTCAGGACTGGCCTCCACAGAATTAAATCCAAGACAAGCAGGGAAGAGACCGGACAAGATAAAATACAATGAGAACAACGAACTAACAGATGACAGATTAAATAAGTTTTCTAATCAGTCCAGAAGCAGAACCATGGAGAAGTTTGGGGGCTCTCCCTGGAGGAGGAACCTCTGTGTGTGCACACACTGTGAGACAGGATGAAACGATCTGTATTTAATAAAAAGTGACTGACTTACTAACGAGAGCACAGTGCTGGGTTGCCGGTACTGGCAGGAGACTTGACTTCAGCACTTCTCCCAAATCATCTGTTACCTTCCTGCAGACTCGGCCTTGCTGTTCCTGAGCACAGCCCTTTTTCAGCTCAACCGTATCTTCCAGAAGTGCCAACCTATCCCAGTCTGGCCTCATTCCGGCGCCCGCATCCACGCTGGGGATTGTTTCCCACCGCGGTCTCTTGGAACTTTCCGGGAGTTCCTGCTCTCCTGCGCTGACGGGCACAGTCAGAACACGCTGCAGCAAACAGGGGCCAGTTTGAAGGCAGGCAAATGCTACAGCCCCTGTAATTTCTACGGGGGGTCCTGCGATGCCTGACTTTTGTACAAAACCCTGGTTGCGAGCAGCAAAGCCTGTTACACACGGGGAATCTGCCTGGTGCAGAAGGGAGAGCTGGATTTGCTGCAGCACTGTGTTTAAACGTGTAATTTTCTCTCCATCAGTCGCTTTTCTGCTGCTTGCTGCTCCGTCTCTTCGTGAAGGCCCATGAGATGATGGCGGGACAGAGCAGAACTAAACTGATCCTGCCCCACTCCTGGGGCAGGGAAAGGAAACTGCAGGTGGGAGTGCATTTGTGTGAGAAACCATTTCACGCTCTGCTCCTTGGTGCTCAGAGAGCTCCAGACCAGACAAAACTCGGGGTCGAGACAGGGATCAGTGATGACGAACAAGCAGCAACCACAAAAATCAGCCTGCAGTCTCTGACACTTTGTGGGTGACTCGTGTCCAAATCGTGCTTTAACACAGGCCCAGAGGTGAAGCTGTACATCTACAGGAAGAGATCACAAACCCACCTCGAGACCACAAACTCACCTCCAAACTAGAGGGTCGTGGCCTGGGAAAGGTGGCAGAACACTGCTCCAGCTGCCCCACCCCTGGAAGTGTTCAAGGCCAGGGTGGACAGGGCAGGGAGCAGCCTGGGACAGTGGAAGGTGCCTCTGCCAGTGTTAGGGGGGTGGCACTTGGTGACATTTCAAAGGTCCCTTCTAACCGAAGCCATTCTGTGACTCCATAAAAAACACTGAGGGCCCTTCAACCCAGTAGGAAAAGGTAATGAAAACATCTTGATGGCAGTGAGTGAAAAGCCAGACGAAATAAAACAGAAGATATGGCACATTTTCCTTTGCTCAGTAGGAACTTCGATCATTTCAAAAATTAAACCAGACAAATGGGAATATTGTATTTCTTTCTGACATCAAAAAACTCCACTCTGTCACATTCCAGTCAAGCCAGGTGAGCAAACAGGTGGCACGACCTCTCCTGCACTACACAAGAGGTTTGTTAAACTTTTCTGGGTTTAAAATTTACGGGGCACATTGTGGGAAAATCAAACCTGCCACGTAAGAATTCCAAGCCTGGAGGTGCCTTGAGGAGGCACACACTCACCCCGTGAGGGCAAAACCAGAGCGAGGGGAAGAGCTCCATGTGTGCAGCAGCCAAGAACAGCCCCATGCAGAGGCCAGGATGGCTCCCAGCACATCCCAGCGCTCCCCACTGCCTGTGCTGGCCTTTCCACAGCTGAGGCCCTGAGCTTGGGATGCTCCAGGAGGCACGGGATGGCTTCCAGCACATCCTGATGCTCCACACGACACAGGGAGCCTTCCCAAAACTGAACCCTCTGAGCTTGGGATGCTCCAGGAGGCACGGGATGGCTCCCAGCACATCCTGATGCTCCACACGACACGTGGAGCCTTTCCCAAACCAAACCCTCTGAGCTTGGGATGCTCCAGGAGGCATGGGATGGCTCCCAGCACATCCTGATGCTCCACACGACACGTGGAGCCTTTCCCAAACCAAACCCTCTGAGCAGGGGATGCTCCAGGACCAGGCTGTGCTGTCACATCTGCCACTGGCAAACCCAAACTGGCACTAGACTTGAGGCTGCCATTCCAATGCAAACTCGTTCCCGAGCAGCTCCCATAGGATGAGGTTCCTTCAAGGAGAAGACCTGACTCACTCCTGACTGCAGAGCAACAGGATGTGACACCTGAGCAGCAGCAGCAGCAAAGAAGACACCCAGCACCTTTGGGAACCTTCCCTCCTTCCCAGGGAGTGGAATGGCAGCTCCCTCTGTCCCTGGGCAGAGCCAGAGACAAAATCCTGCCCGTGTCCCCCCTGCAGCACCAGCTCTGGCAGCACAGAAGCTTTTTGCAGCTCCTGGAGCTGCAGGGGCTCTGCAGGACATGGGTTAAGGCTGGGCACACCCAGGGATGTGGCTGGCACCAGCTTTTGCTACAGCAAAGCATCATCAGGCACTGAAACACCAATTGGGACCCTCCTTCCACTGTCCATGTAACCTGCCCAGCAGCTTTCCAGGCTATTCCATCAGAACTACCTGAAAACAGAGCTCAGGTCTAACCCTGTGCCATCAAGCAGGTGCTCAGTGTGCTGCTTTTCTCCTCTCAAAGCCTCTCGACATCCCAGTGCAGCCACCCTGCAAGGCAGACGGGGATGGAGACAAAATGCCGGGAACAGAGCCGGCCCTGGAATCCAGGCACCCACCAGCAGGTATCACACACTTCAACACAGCGACTCTTCCCCCGCGGCAGAGCCCCCCGGGCACCAACAGCCACAGGAGCTCCGGCGGCACCCGACCTGGGCCGTGTCCCTCCAGTTCTGCTCCAACACCTTCAGCCTCCAGCTCATGATTCTGGTTTAGCATTAGGGAACACACACTCAGCAATCAGCAGCCCCTTTTCTCTTGGGGCTGCGTTAAATTCTGTAAGGAATGTGACGGCAGTATGACAAACTGTGCTGCTCAGGGGCACCAGGCTCTCTGCTCTGCTCCCTTCCATCAGCCCGCTGATCCTGAAGGAATCATCCCGGGAAACAGCAGGCAGATGCTGCTTGGAAGCGTCCAAGGACAGGCTGGTCAGGGCTTGCAGCAACTTGGTCTCGTGGAAGGTTCCTTGCTGAGCACTCCCCAGAGCTGCAGGACAATCAAATATTCCAAATCAGCTTCCCAAAGCTGGTCTGCTCCTGCGTGACTTCAGATGCCACCAGCAACCTGGGGGACCTCCAGCACGCTGATCCTTGGGAGCTGCACAACCACATTCTTCCCCACAGTACGGGAACAGATCAGTGCTGAGGGGACACCAGAGCCAACCTGGGGCCTCACCCAGGAATCACAGAATCACTGAGGTTGGGAAAGACCTCCAGGATCAGAAGATTTTTACAAAAGAGAAATGCGAGAAATACTAACGCGGTTTTCAGGGACCTAGAGATGGAGAAAGACGGAGAAATCTTCAGGATCCACTAAGAAGGGACCACACCTGACCAGCCAGCTCCTGTTCTGCCTGGGTGGAAAGGATTCGTCTCCTCCCTCCTGGAAAGCCTCACTCCAGAACCAAGGAAAATCTGTTTTACACCTGAGGGGACAGCAGAGCCAAGTTCTCAGAGACCCCCAGGCCAACACTCCCAGGCAGCACACGGGTCTGGGGGCCCTGCACCAGCTGTCCTAGGGGAGGAATGTCTGTGCAAGCTGCCAGCATGGCTGCTGCTCCTGGGAAACCTGCCTGCAGGGAGGGGCCGACCCCACGGGTCAGGCACTGAACACCTGGAGACAAACGCAGGAAGCCGGTCACAGCCAGAGCATGAGCCAGGCACTCAGCCACAGGATCTGAACCCTCAGCACACTCGGCATCCCCGCGCCAAGGGCGGTGCGGTCCCTTGGACACCACCTGCCCCTTCCTGACGCCTCCGGGTGCTGCATGATAAACCTTGACGGGATTCGGGGGAGGCTTCAGGAGATGCACAAATCCCTGGCCCCAGTCCCCCTTCCCCAGTGCCCTGAGCGAGATCCTCCTCCTCCTGTCATCAAAGGGTCAGCGCACAGCACCCAGCTGATTCCTGAGGCCTCTGCTCCTCCAGGGGAACCCACGTGTCCAGAAATATCCACTTGTTTACCTCCACTTCTCCATCAGCACACAGCAAACAGGAACTGAACTTCCCACCTCATTTCCATCTCACTCCTGCTCTGCAGCAGCCACTCTCACCTCGGGGACGGGAAAGGAGGAAAAGGGGAAAGCAAGGAGGAAACAATCATCGTGTTTGTATCAGCCAGGTCCAGAAGCCACTTGACCCCGAGAGATCAGAGTTCCCCCTACGACAACGGGTGAGGCTGGGAAGCAAATCAAGCAGGCTGGATGATTTTGGGCAGAGAGAGAACAGTAGGAGTGGTACAGACCTCTTCCTCCTCAATGCGAGCAGGTTCAATCAGCAGATTATTGGCTTGATCAAACGACACCCCCTGTTAGGACAGGAACCAGCAAAGAGGCATGCGGATTAGTGGAGCATCGACCAAACCCGCCACCACGACCACCACGACCACCACCACCACCCAACACAGGCACGCCACGCCGGAGCTGGTCAGCTCCTGGGGTCACTGGTGACCTCCAGAGCTCCTGGGGTCACTGCTGACCTCCACAGCTCCTGGGTCACTGCTGACCTCCACAGCTCTTGGGGCCACTGGTGACTTCCAGAGCTCCAGAGACAATCCAGAGCCCAGAGTCACTGCCGACCTCCAGAGCTCCTGGGGTCACTGCTGACCACCACAGCTCCCGGGGTCACTGCTGACCTCCACAGCTCCTGGGACACTGCTGACCTCCACAGCTCCTGGGTCACTGCTGACCTCCAGAGCTCCTGGGTCACTGCTGACCTCCAGAGCTCCTGGGTCACTGCTGACCACCACAGCTCCTGGGTCACTGCTGACCTCCACAGCTCCTGGGACACTGCTGACCTCCACAGCTCCTGGGTCACTGCTGACCTCCACAGCTCCTGGGTCACTGCTGACCACCACAGCTCCTGGGTCACTGCTGACCACCAGAGCTCCTGGGTCACTGCTGACCACCAGAGCTCCTGGGTCACTGCTGACCTCCAGAGCTCCTGGGGTCACTGCTGACCACCACAGCTCCTGGGTCACTGCTGACCTCCACAGCTCCTGGGTCACTGCTGACCTCCACAGCTCCTGGGGTCACTGCTGACCTCCACAGCTCCTGGGTCACTGCTGACCTCCACAGCTCCTGGGTCACTGCTGACCTCCAGAGCCGAGCCCACTCACAGCACAGCTCCAGAACAGACCCCTCAGCAGCAGAGCAGCCCCCACTCCTGCTTGGCACCTCAGCAGTGCCAGGGCTGCCCATGGGTTCCCAGTGCCAAGTCTGGCACCCCTTAGGCCAGGTTTTGGTCGTGCTGGCACCCTGAGGCCCTGAGCTGAGCAGCACCAGCTGACCCCATCCCCTCCACAGCAGGTCACTCCGGGAAGGAGGAAGGATTACACACAGGAGAAAGAACCAAGGGGCCCGTGATGCCACAAGCTGCTGCACAGGAATAACAGTCCCAGACACAACTGCCCCAACCCCTTTCCCTGGTGAAAAAGTACGTCCTGACAGACACCTGGGATCTTGCTCTCAAGCACAGGAAATTTCTTCTGAAAACCAACCGGCCTTGCAACAAAACCGTCTGGTTTTAGGATTCAGCCTCCTGCACAGCCTGTCCTGGTTCCTCCTTCAGTGCACCTCTTGCACAAACCTCCCTGCACAGGGACACTGCTCCCGACCTCCCCTCTCCTGGAATGCAACAGCAGGCAGATAATAAATGTCCTCACGGAGCAGGCGTCCAACGCAGCCCCACAGGAAGGAGAACTGATCCCAGCAGAAGGCTTAGCTGACAGCCAGGGAAATCTCTGGCAAGTGCCCCACCCCTGACAGGCATCACGGGCTCTGCCAGCGGGTCACTGTCTCCTCAGCCAAAATAACCTTTGGGGGTGAGGGCATTCCCAGGTGTGGCAGGTCTGGGATCAAGGGGACTTGGGACAGCTTCAAACCGTCATTTGAACAGCTCAAACTCAAACCTTCACTCCTCCCGAGGAACTTCTCCAGCAGGGGGAAAACTGGCCTCAGCCCCAGGGAGCACGGGATGAGCTGCACTGGCTCAAAGAGAGCAAGGTGAGCACCCCCCGAGGGAAAGGACCTTTCCCTGGACAACCCGAGCCCCAGCAGGGATGGGAATGATCCCGGCACCCTACAGTGTGTGCAGCTACAGCTGAAGGTTTTACCCCAGCACCTTCCACGTCCAGAACCCCCCAAGTCACCCACGAGATTTGCTGAGGTCAGACTGCGACGGAGACTCGGCCACATCCTGACCTCTGCCCACCAAACACAACTCAAACGCCTCAAACCAGCCTGGGTGAGAACTGGGCTGACCTCATGAAGTGTCCCTCACCCTTGTGTTTCCACTCCCTTGTGAGGAACTTCCTCCAGCAGGAACCTCTGCGTGTCCCTCACCAAACGCAGTGGTTGAGCTGAGGAGAGCCAAGGACGCCCCATCTCTCGGGCCCCAGTATAACCAGTAAGGTCAAAACTTCACTGCACAAGCTCCGCTCAATCCCCGTGCACCCTCCATCAGGCTGTGCCTGGGTGGAAGCCCAGGCCAAGGGCACACTCCTGGCTGCACTTACATGCCCCAGGAAACACGGTGCCAACAAGTGCCAGTGCCCCAAACATCAAAGATTGAACCCGCACAGGGATAAAGCTCATCCTCCCACGAACCAGCAGCAACAACCAGCAAGTGAGGAGGAGGCTGGAAGGAACAGCAGAACCCACCGGTGATGAGACAGAGAGCTGTCCCTGCAGCACAGGGAACAGCGCGCGGAACGGGGACAGTGTGAGGACCTGGATACAGCGAAGGTGTCGGGCACAGCAGCTCAGCCCTTTGGCAGCCCCCCCGTGACCTTCGGCTCTCCCACCCTCAGCACATCCCCAGGTGCTGGAGCCTCGTGCCAGTGGTTTCATCAGCACCGCACCGAGCTCAGCCACGGGAGCAGAGGGCAGGTCTGCGTCCCCCGACCTCCCCTCCCCACAAGACCTTACCTTGACGGAGGGCTGAGCAGACAAAGCTCCGTTCTTTCTGTCATCCTCATCCCACGCCTCCTCCTGATCCCTGGGCTCTGCGTTATTATTGCAGCCTCCCAGCTCCTCATCCTCCTTGGGAACCCCATCACTGCTCAGCCCCTGCAGAAGTGCCACCACTGCCTCCGGCTTGGGCAGTTTAGTGATCTTGAAGTGTTTCTTATAATGGGGCGTGTCCTTGCGGATGAGCCTCTGCTTCTCCACCGGGAATGGTCGCTCCTCATCCTCATCCTCATCCTCGCTCCGTATCAGCGTGTCCTCAGCGAAGTGCACGGTGGGCTGCGACAGCAGAGCCCCAGACACGCCGTGAGCCCCAGGGGACAGAGGGGTGGCAGCACAGAACCTGCTGTCCCCGTGGCCCCTCTCCCGGCACAGGCAGAGCCGGTGTCACTGCCTGTGCTCTCAGGAAAACGCAGGAATGTATCACCATGTCCCCAGCCTTGCCTTCTCCCACAGCCACGCCTTCCCCAGACACGCCTGTCAGCTCCAGGGATGGATGGAGGGCATTCAAACCTCTCACGGTCACCCGTTTTCCCACAGCCTGCCTGGCTCCCACACTGTCCAGCCCAGCCTCCCACGTGTGCAGCTCCCACGTGCTGCCCCAGCCTCCGCTTGCCCTGCCCCCAGCGATGCCCAAACCCCACATCCATTCACCTGCGTGCCTATTTCCCACTTCCTCTGAAAACTTCCAGGTCCTTTCACCTTTTCTCAGGACCCTGCTGCAGCTCCCAGGCTCCTACCTCATTGTACTCCACCTCCACATCTTCCTCCTCCTGGTCGGCAGCTTCCCTGCGCTCCTCCTCCGCTCTGGGCCTCCCGTCGCTGTCCGGCTCCCGCAGGTCGGGCACGGCGCCGTTGGGCCAGCCCCGATCCCTCTCCTCGGCCCGGCAGTCCACAGAGGCAGTGCTGGCGGACAGGTGCGAGTCCTCGCTGCGATTCGACGTGGAGCTCAGCCTCTTCTCCTGAGAAAAGGGTTGTGATGGTCGGGGTGGAGCCCAGAGCAGCAGACGGAGCCACGCAGGCTGGCCGGAGTGAAGGGCCCAGCACCAACAGAACCAGCTTTTCCTCAGGCTGCCCGCAGCTTCCCCTCCTGAGCTCCCTCCACGTGACCTGGGTCCATCCTGCTCCACCTCCTGGGTGGGCATTTATTCTCAGCTCCCACCCGGGCAGCAAGGTGCCTCCTCCAGGTGCTCTATTCCCGTCATTCTTTACTGGGAATGTCAGAGCCTCCTCTTCCTCTCCCTCTGGCCTGCGCTGTGACAAGACTGGTACGGACACCCACAACTCCCCTTACACTGCTCTCTGTCTCCTGGTTCTACCTCCTGCTCTGTTTCACATGACATCTCGAGGCAGATTCCCAACCTCCCCAGGCAATCCATTCTCAGCCCCTCCCAATCCTTCCCAAAGCCAGCCCTTTCCACCTCCCCATCTCCCACACATGCCGCACGCTCCTGGCGGAAGACGTCTCCGCCCACGGCACGGAGGTGGAACTCGGCGGCGTGGGAGATTCCCTCCAACCCAAACCATTTCACGACTCCCTGTGGCAATCCGCTCCCCAGCGACCAGCCCTCACCTCGGAGTTGGGAGAGCTGGGGTTGGCGTCGGCCTTTGCCGCGTTCACCTCGCTGCGCCGCACCTCGATCACCTTCTTCATCACCTTCAGCTCGCTGGGGTGAGGCGTGGCTCGGCGCTGCAGCCCCTGCCAGAGTGACACCCTCAGCACGGGGATCCCAGCCCTGGCAGACCGTGCCAGGCCTCGGGAACGAGCCCCTGCAGGTAACTAACACCTTCCGCAGACAGCCAGAGCCCCAACACACCCTGCAGCCGGATCTGCTCCACGCAGCTGGCAAGGGCAAAGAACAGAGGCAGGGAACCCTGGCAGCTCTCTCAGCGTGGGCCTGATATTTCTGGGTCGGAGAGATTTCAGCCTGCTGGCAGCTGCTGACTTTTTCCCCCAAAGAAAAATTTCTCAAGGAAGTTTCTTCTCAGAACAATCCTGGCAAACAACTCTCCTTCCTCAAACCAATCTTTCTCGGGGTGGTGTTTCGCTGTTTCTCTGGTTTAACCGAGGGGATCAGAGAGGTGTTGCTTCTATTCCCCAATCATGGTAAGTCTGTATTGGAACACCTTATAAAAGGTGGTAAGAATTAGACAATAAAAGCCTTTTTTCTATGCTCTTTGCCTTCTGAAATATTTAGAGTCTTTCATCTTTCTTTCATGTCCAACAGTGACATCTCAGGACATCATCCCGCTCTCCAGCCGATAATGGGTTTGGAAGAATGATAAGAGTTGGGAAGTTTAAAGTGCTGCTTCAGGCTTAGTAAATGAAAAACTATCGACACAGAAACTCCTCCAGAACGCAGGTGAGAAATCCTGGGATACCCTCCTAATCCCTCCGGATTTAACAGGTCTGCCAAGCCCAAATGCAGCAGAATTGGTGCTGCTTATTGAGTTCCATCCCAGGTAGACAGTCAAGAAAACCAGCATTCTTAAACTAATAACAATATTAAAAACAATTCAAAGAAACCCCCAAACCTCCCAATGCCAGCAGCACACACACACTCCCAGGACGGCTGCAAACACCTTTCATTAGAAGGAATCGGATCCCAGGAACGGTTTTCCGTAAACTAGAAAGAAATAAAGTCCTGCAAGAGACTGAAACCCTCAGGGCACTTGTGAAAACTTCTGTGCTGGCCTTTGCCTCTGCACTGGAAGCACAAGGACCTCTTGCAGGTTTTGAGGCTGCCTACAGTGTTTAGTACTTTACTAACAGGGCACTCCACAGCATGGGCAGCACTGCCTCCAAGCCACGAGGGACGGGGAGGGTTTGGCTGGGCAGCCTTTCCCCATGGTGGGGCTGAGCTAAAACCCCGCCCTGACAGTGCTCTCCTGGCATCTCTGGACATTTTGAGTGCTCCCTGGGCACATCAGTGCTCCACTGCCACAGAAGAGCCTCAAAATACGACCCTGCACCACGGCTCCCAGGGAATTCATTCCCTTTTGCTCCTGCTTAGGTCCTGAGGGCACCAAAGAACCTCCAGGCTGTGGAAATCTTGCACAGTAGTGTCACAGGGTGAAACACGGACACCACAGCAGCTCCCCATCTTCGGAAAGCTTAGTTTGCCCCTGTGCTTCCACAGGGAGCCAAAACACCTCCGGGGGTTTCTTACTCGTCTCTCAGCTCCAGACTCCTCGTCATCATCCCCTTTAGGCTCATCCAGGAACTGGATCACACTGACTCTGTTTAGATTGGTGTCCGTCCAGCTCTCGTCCACGCTGTTCTGCAGGAGGTTCTCTGGGGAGGAAGAGAACGCAGTGGGAGCTCCTTTCGGGAAGAGCAGGGTTGTAGACTTAGATGGAAGTCAGTTCTTATCCCAGTAGGGCACTTCCATTGTATCTGCCCGTGGCAGCAGAGGCCTTGAGGACGAAGGCTCAGCATCCTGTCACCTTCTGCTCGTCTGCCCCCAGACCTACAGCAGCCTCTACAGAAGGCAATGATGCCTCAGCTCCAGCACTCCTTACCCCGTAGGTGCAGAAAAAGGCAGAATTAAGGCAGGAATACCATGCTGACAGGACAAGGGAAATTAACTGCCCCGTCAGTAGATCCAAGCAGAACACTCAAAGATGAGGCCGCAGGGCCTTTGTCTCCTGGCAGAAAGCAATTCCTCACTTTTAACACTCACTGCCTGGGAAAGGTGTCCCGGCCACACCAGAGCCTGGATCTGCTACAGGAATCACAGAAAGGGACAGCCCAACCCAGCAGAGAAGGTTCAGGGCCTCAGCCCCCTCCAGAGGACAAGGCTCTGCAGCCCGTGCTTGTGATGCAGATTCTTACCCAGGCTGGGAGAGGGCTGCTGGGGGAGCAGGTAGCAAGTGAGAACCTTTTCTCCTGTCTTTTCATCGTCCTCGGTCTGGAATTTCAGCATGGGCTGCGACTGGTTTTCTGCCAGCCACAGGGCTTTCAGATTAAGGTTTGTCAAAGCAAAGGGCAAGTTCTGCAGCCTGCAAAAGAGAACAACGACTGCTCGTTAAACTTACCTGGTCAGGAAGGAGCTTCACCTCAGCTCCAGACTGCCCCCTGAGCAGAGAGAGACAGAGCCAGGCTGCTGTGGGTCCCTCAGTCCTGCCCACTGGAACAGCTGATGTCCATGGCTGTGGACTGGGCTCCAAAAGCCCGTCCTCACCAGCCTTCAGCAGGAGACAACCCCCTCCAACGGTGTGGAGGGGTTTAGGGACAGAAAAACAAAGCTCCCACAGACCAGCGTAGAGAATGTTCCCTACAGAACCTCTGGTCCGTGTTCAGCTGCTCCCAAAAGCAGCAACCCCAGCGAACAGAACTACAGAACCTTCCAGAACAGCTCCCAGGCACCTCCACATCACGAACGAGGCTTTGGCACCCGCCAGCTGAGCACTAATGGCACAAACCCACAAAATCTGCAGAAAGGAAAGGAAGCCGGCGACCGGGGGTCTCCCCTGACCTCTGTTTCACACACGAGGAAATGCCCTCACACTTCTGCCCGACCTCTGCCCCGTGTTCAGGTGACACAGAGAAGGGGCTCATGGGCAAAGCTCAAGCCCTCAGCAGCCGGCCTGGGCTTTTCCAGGTGTGTGGATTTCCAGATCCTGGTGCCCACACAGGTGCAGCACGTCCCCCTCAGCAGCCTCCCAGCCCGCTGACCTGTTGCCAGCCACGTCCAGGACGTGGAGCTCGGTGGTGTTGGCCAGCTCGGGGGGCAGCAGGGCCAGGCGGTTGTCGCGCAGGGACAGGACGCTGAGGTTGGCGCAGCCCCCGATCTCCGCCGGCAGCGCCGTCAGCCGGTTCCGGTCCACGTTCAGGTTCGTCAGCTTGGCCAGCTTCCCCAGGGACTTGGGCAAGGCCTGGGAAGGAGCCAAGGCAGTGGTTGCAGGAGGAAAGGGCAGCACAGGCAAAAGGCACAAAGCCCTCGGTCTGGGGAAGAAGCTGTCTTCCATCCCAACAGACGGATTTGGGATAACGCTCTCGGGACATCCTTGGGACAGGTTTTCCCTCACAGACTGATCCATGCCAACTCCTGCCCTCAGCACAGCACACTCCAACCACCGCTGGTGAAGCCTTCCCTTCCGTTTATCTGCCCATTCCCAACCCCTGTGTTTTAGCAATCGAATCACGGGCGGTTTGGAGCGGGGCCATTCTCTGCCACACCATCCCAAACCCCTCACCAACGCAGCCGCCTGTGATGTGGTCCTGCACCTGTCAGCCGGGATGGTCTTTGGGATGGGCGGCATCCCTGCTATCCCAGAGAATATTTCAGGGGAAAAATCAGCGAGAAAAAGCAGCTTCCAAACGTCTGTGAACTTGGTGAAATGCTCAGGAATTCAGCTGGGAGGGCAGAAGATGGGAAGGGATCCCTGCAGCTCCCTGCAATGAAGAGCCCGGGAGAGGCAGCCGGCTGCTGTGCACTCACCGTCAGCATGTTCTCGGTCAGGATGAGCTCAGACAGATTTTCACAGTCCCCGATGGATTCTGTCATGTCTGTCAGCCGGTTCTGGTCCACCTTGAGGATGGAGAGCTGCTTCAGCTGACCTGGCCGGGGCGACAAGGTAGGCGTGAGCTGTGCCAGAGAGAAGGACGCTGCCCTACGCTGCCCTGGCTGTGATCCTGTCAAGGATCACACAACCCAACCACGGAGGCTCTGCCTTTCCTCCCGCCAGGCCGCTCACAGGCCTCACACACGCCTGACGCAGACGAACCACCTGAACTCTCCTGCAGAGTTCTGCTCACCTGCACCAGCCCCTGCTTCTGCTCTCGGTGAGTGCCCACGAATCCCTGATCCCTGCCACAGACACTCCTTCCTGAAGCTCCTCCAGGAGCGCTGCCAGGCAGCGAAGTCCTGCAGCGCTCCCCATCCCACAACACTCACCGATCCCATCGGGAATGCATTCCAGCAGGTTCTGGGACAGCAGCAGGTCCGTCAGCGCCACCAGCCCGCTGACCTCGTTGGGCAGCTGCTCCAGCTTGTTCTCAGACACGTCCAGGCACACCAGGCGGCGGAGGTTGCCCAGCTCCTGCATCAGAGAGGGAGCCCGTGGCTCAGGGGCCGGCAGGGACAGGGACAGGACAGGGACAGGGACAGGGACAGGGACAGGGACAGGGGACAGGGACAAGGACAGGGGCAGGGACAGGGGAAGGGGCAGGGGATGGGACAGGGGCAGGGGACAGGGACAGGACAGGGACAGGGGCAGGGGCAGGGGCAGGGGACAGGGACAGGGCAGGGACAGGGATGGGGACAGGGGCAAGGGACAGGGACAGGGACAGGGACAGGACAGGGACAGGGACAGGGACAGGGGACAGGGGACAGGGGACAGGACAGGGACACGGGCAGGGACAGGGGCAGGGGACAGGGACAGGGCAGGGGCAGGGACAGGGACAGGGACAGGGACAGGGGCAGGGACAGGGGGATGCTGCTGGACAGACACTCACGGGTGGCAGCGCCGAGAGCTGGTTCCGGTCGAGCCAAAGCTCGCGCAGGTTCGGGAGCGCGCCCAGAGTGTCCGGCTGCAGGAGACAGGACAGGGGTGACATCAGTGACATCGGTCCCTCCCAGGGACAGGCAGGAGCTGCTGCAAACACACCGCTCTCTGCAAAGCCAGGCACTGTCCTGCCTCTCAGCCCTGCCAGGACCATGCACGGATCATCGGGGACAGCAGCACACGCGCCTGGGAGTGCCTGGGCTGGCCCCCAGCCGCAGCAGCTCCAACACAGACGGCAACAGCAGGACTGTGCCAGCAGGCGAGGCAAGAACTACACCTGCAGCACGGATCTGATGGGGAGCAGCTGAGGGAGCTGGGGCAAAAGGGGAGATCTTGCTTTCTGCACCTCCCTGACAGGAGGACAAAGCCAGGTGGGGATCAGGCCCTGCTCCCAGGGAACAAGGGACAGCACAAAGGCAAATGGTCTCAAGCTGTGCCACAGAAGGTTCAGGTTGGATCCTGGGGAAATGCCTTCCCAGAAAGGACTGCCCAGCCCTGGCACAGGCTGCCCTGAGCAGAGGTGGAGTCCCCACCCCTGGGGTGACTTAACAGCCGTGTGGATGTGGCACTTGGGGACACGGGTTAGTGGTGGCCTTGGCAAGTGCTGGGAGAGTGGTTGAACTCAACGGTCTCCGATGGTTCTTCCAATCCAAATGATTCCATGATTCTAGGGCGTTGGACATTCTGGCCTTACAGAAGAAACCCGCCTTCCTCCTCTCAGACATGAAAATAAATATTCGGGTACCACTGGCCAACTCAACGTGACCCGGTTGCACCATCAGCTGTGACAGACTCACGTTCACAGCCCATCCGAGCAATCAGCATTTGGGTTTGCAGTTTGCTCCACTGGAGCACGGCTCAAGGGCTGCACACCTGCCTCACAGGTGAGGTCCACCTGTGCACAGCTGAGCTGCACGATCCCCTCTGCCTCCCAACTTGGATGGGTTTCTGCCAAAACCCATTCCAGAACACCAAGAGTAAGCTCCAGCAATGGCTTAATGCACAGCTGCAAAGTTACAGAATATCACGGGGTGTCCCCAGCTAAGCTGAATTCTGAGACACTGCCCTTGCTGTCCACATGCTGAGCCCCCCATGGAGAGAGCCCCCGCACTGCCACGGACACCATGGAATGGCCCAGCACTCCGTGGGGCAGAAATCGTCTCAGGAAGGAGAAAGGCAGGAAGCTGGATGAGAAGAAAAACAGCTGGGGGCAGTGCAGGACAGAGAGGGGAAGCACCAGAGTCCTGCTGGAAGGGAAAGACCCTTGGCAGCCAGACAGAAAGAATTACCATCCTGCAGCCTGGAAAGGGCAGGGCAGGCAAAGTGTGAGGCCGGCAGGACACAAGGGCTGACACACGAAGAGAAAATTCACCTGGGAATGATGACGGGGCCGTGCTGGGCAGATCAGAATCTCCCCAAATAACCAGAGGGTCTATTTCTTTGCATTTCGGGTGGAAACCCACTCGCCTGCACCGAGGTGCAGGATCTGCCCCTACCAGCCACCCAAATCCCTCCCCAGCAGCCCTCACCTACCAGCACTTCCAGGTCATTGCCACCGAGATCCAACTGCTCTAACTTGACAAGGAAGGAGAGTGAACTGCAAGGCACAGGGCACAGAGAGATAAAACAAGAAATAAAGAGCAGAAGGTTAGCATCTGGGCCACACATTGCACAAATCACACGATCTCTACTAACTCCTAGGGCAGGTGGGGCAATCCTGACCTTTCTCACGGTCCCTCTGAGCCCAGGAGTTGGTAGAGCTGGTCCCTTCCCCAAGCCAGAGAGCTGGCCCCAGGGAACTGGGTTCAGAGGCACCAGCAGTCCCAGTTCCACTGGAACCAGTCTGCCTTCACCCCCTCCCACCACAACACCCCCTTTGATTGAAACCGTAAGGGATGGCCAGCCACACCTGCACACGGCTGCCTGCTCTGCAGCAAGGACAGGGACCTGGGCACGGACTGACAGGCAACAGGAGGTGCTCAGCAGAGGACAAGACACGGCTGGGGGCAAGGGGAGCACAGCTGCAGGGACAGCGAGGAATGACAAGTCCAACAGCCTCAGTTTCCCCCAAACAGGATGCTCATGCTGCTGAAGAGGGAGGGAAGACAACGGCGGCCTGATGTCTCAGACAGACAGAAGCTCACGATGAAGACACTGCACAGGACCCGCGGCCTTGTGCCCCAAGCACCCCACACACCCCACCTGGGACCTCCAGCCCCACAAATCCAGGGCTGGGTCCTCATGACATGGTCCAGGTGCTCATCTGTCCTCACACCTGAGTCTGACCCATCAACTCCACCTCCCCAGAGGACTGCTGCCCCTCACTGTGTGCCAGGGTGGAGCTGCCAGCCCTGCCCGCTTCCCCAGCAGGGAACAGCTTTATTCTCTTCCTAAGGAACCACTCCCGTAGAGAAATCCCCAATGTTTCTCTGGAAACAGGTCCAGCTCTCGAGGCCACCCAAACCAAGGCTGTTGGGGGCTGCAGTAAAAGGGAGCTGTCAGGCTGTAAAAACATCTGGGTTACACAGGAAAATTAATTTCCTACTGCATGCAGCAGTGGATTTTGGCATAAACTCCAGCAAAGGTTTATCAACAGTTCCATCCAAAGGATCCTGTTGCACAGCACTCCTTCACCATGAATGTGCATCAACTCTAACCCCTCCAAAGGTGATCCAGCCTTGACCGTCCCTTCGCACAGGCTGAGTTCCCAAAATAGGAACAGCTGAGCTGTGGAATCCACACTGGTGACACCTGGCAGAAGGTCTCAGTAGAGACCACCCTCCCCTATTCCACAGGAAGGGATGAGAGCCGCCCTTCCCAAGTCTCTGGCTGCGTCCCATCTGCCTGGCAGAAATGAGGGGTGACCACCAGCTGCACAAGCTGAGCCAGCTCCGAACTCGGCCCCTAGCAGAAGACTGACCAATGGAACGGAATTTTGGCAAACAAAGGCCGCTCCAAGCTGGATCTCTCAAGAAGCTCTGCAACAGAAAAACACCGAAAGGACGCTGATGCATTGTGCTGCCCCAAATCCTCAGCGTTGAAGCCCACCTGTTCACTGGGCTCAGGAACCCTGGGAACAAAGCACCAGCCATTTTTTCCTTTGGCAAGGGCACCTGGCCTCATTTAGAGCTGTTCTTAAGCACAGTGTGCAGCCAAAGGAGCAGAGCCTTAGGCAGAGAACCCCAGAGCGTCACTGAAACGGTTCTGGCCATCCACTGCCATCTCGTCCCTCTGATCAGAACCACCCTGGCCTTCAACATCCATGCTCTACTTCTGGAAATGATCCCCAAACAGAATTTGGGGAACTGGGGAAAGATGAAAAGAAGCTGAATTTGCATTACAGAACGAGTATCAAGCCTGGATTCACCTCCCAGCGAAAACCACCAAAACCGCAGAGCACACTACAAGAATCCATCTGGATGGCACCCAGATCTACCAAAGGGCCACACGGGAGCACTGGGAAAGAGGGATCTCCAGGAAACCCCAAGGGCTGTGGTCACAGACTGAACTCTCAGGACTCCAGAGACTTGGTCCTTCTGAGACGGTGAAAAGCTGCGGGGACTGTCCTCACTGCAGTCTGAAAGCCCAACCCTGGGAGAAGCCACTGCAGCTCTTTGCTGACGTGGTGTAACCCAGCTGTGGTACCTGCCTGTATCAACAGCCAGGGCAGGAGCAGACAGAAGAGAGGCCCAAACACCAAGACCCAAACTCCTCCTGCTTGCCAGTTCTCAGCCTGGAGCCAGTGCTCAAGGCCAAGCTGGACGAGGCCTGGAGCAACCTGGTCTAGTGGAAGGTGTCCCTGCCAAGGCAAGGGGCTGGAACATGATGAGCTTCAAGTTCCCTTCCAACTCAAACCATCCTGGGGCTCTGTGATAAGGAGCTTTAACCCTCCTGTCATCCTCCGGGGTGATACTGAGGTGTGGGGACCATCTCAGCTGCCCCCTCCTGTCACCTTCCTGTGACAGGGTCACTGCAGTGCAGATGAGATTCGCTGACTGGCACCGGACAAGGGGATGGTGTGATTCTGATCTGTGCTGCCACGGGGTGTAACCAGGGGGGGAAAGTGCCAGCAGACAAACTGAGCTCCTGCCAGGAACAGCAAGAGAGCTCTGGGGACAGGTGACAACGGCTGCACACGCCACACCTTCACTGGGGCGTTCATGTGGCCCCAAAACAACTGCTGCTCCAAAAGGAGACGGGCAGAATCCCTTCCAACGGCATCCAAGGAAAGGGGGAATCATCAGTGGGATGCAAAAGCAGGCAGGAGACAAGCTGACAGAGCTGCTGGGCAGCAGAAAACTCAACAAATCCTGATGGGCCAAAGCAAAGACTAAAGCAGCAACTGGAGAGTTCTCCACGTCCATCCACCTGAGAGCATCACCTCCACCAGTCGTGTTCCCTGCCAGGAACTCGTCCCTACCCCTAACTCCAGAACGTGGAACAGCACTTACCTCTTCTCCCTTGCTGGCTTATGCTTTGTCTGCTGCAGGGAAGGCAGTCATCCCACCCAGAACAACCAGGAGGGATCAAACAAAGGATCCAACAAAACAAAACGGGCCCCTCAGCTGTACCCTGCTGCTCCTCAAATCCTGAACCTCCCTGTGCACAGAGCTCCTCCTACGCCCCATCCACAGTTTTCCCTTTCTTTCCAAAAGAATCCATTGCCTGCTCCACCTCTCCAGGAAAAACGGTTCTCACTGTTTCCAGCAGCTTTTCTGGGGAACCCTGTCTACTCTAAACCAATCCTTACACAGGCTGAGTACAGGCTCTAAACGCCCTGTGCTGCTCTCCAGCCCTGCGCCATCCTCTCCCTCCTTGCCCCAATCCATGGAAACCCAGCAAGGTGCAGCCTATTTCTGCCCAGCCTGAGCCCTCCCAAGCCAAGTAATGGGGCCTGCACTGGCCCCTGAGGAAGCAGCAGGAAGGACCAGGCAGGAGACTCCTACGGCCCCCAGACAGACACTCACGTGGGGAGAGTCTTTAGCAGGTTCTCACGCAGCTCCAAAGTCACCAGGTTTGCCAAACTGCAAGAGAAAAGGGAGCAAGAAAGCCAGGTTCACTGGACAGGGCTTCGGGGATGCAAGGAGCTGCTCATCTCCCTTCCCCTGGAACCACCCCTCGCGTCCTGTGCAATGCGTGAACGCGCACACGTGGATGGAGGAACGGAAACACGGATGGGAACGGCTCTGCTGGACACGAGTGCTTGCTGCAGTCACAAGGAACAACACTGTGCCCACACTCAGGACAAGGAACACGCTGTCACAACGGGACCGTCTGCCCAGAAAGCTAAAATCCCTCGCACGTGGGAAGCCAGATCCCGTGGGAGAGGCACTGCACAGCCCATGAGGCCACTTGCCAGCTGCATAAATCTGAATCAAACACCACCAGGCAGCCCCACACCTGCTTGGAAAGGGGCAAATGGGCACTCGGAGATAGGGAAAGACAGGATTTGAGAAGACTGGATCCACCCTTGCCGTGCCACTAATCACAGCAGGGGAAGCAGCTGGGACCAGGACGGGAACCTTGGTGGGAAGGTGTTTTAACAAACCGAGGCTCAGAGGGGCTCACGCAGCACTGTCAGCACCAGGACCTGCCACTGTCCTCATCCCACAGCAGGGTGTCCCCACGCCAGCCCCCTCCCCAGAACAGGGCCGTACTCACTTCCCAATGTCAGTGGGGAGGCTCTGCAGGGACACATCGTTCAGGGCCAGGTGGCCCAGGCTCCGGAGCTGGGTGAAGCCCTCAGGCAGCCTGTGAGAACATGAACGAAACTCCATTAATCCTGTGGACAAAGCACAGAATCCACCGAAATACACAACCCCCCCCAAAGCCAATCTCATCCCAGTTGGCATCACCATGTGGAAAGGAGAAGAACAGGAACCATCAGCAACCCTGGCTGCTGATCCAGGACAAGTTCTGCTTCCAAGACCACAAAACCCCCTTGCACCAGACATTACCTGTCCAGGTTTGCAAACTCAGCTCTGCAGTACTTGGGCACAAATCCCAGAGTAAACCATGCCATGGAATCACCCACACTTGGAAGAAAGGAGGGCTCCCATGCATTCCAACACAGGATATCACTGCAGATGATACTGCAGCGCTCCCCAGGACCAAGCTCCATCACAACAGACCCGAGGTGTGACAGAGCAGGGAAAAACCCCGAAGGAGGAAACTCTGCTTCCCCAGGCAGCTCGCAGAGCTCCCTTACCACCCACCCCCCGACTCATCTGAACCCTGAGCCAGAAAAAGCTCTGACAAATAACACCTGGTGCAGAATGCTGGTCATTCCCGTGGTACTGGGACTGTCACCAACAGGAAACTGGTGCCATTCCAGCAGTGCCCGGGACCAGGAGAGGAAGAAGAGCTCAATGTGCCTAAACCTTGACAGGACCTGCCCTGAGCACAAAGGGACGGGGACACCTGGGGCCACGCTGGCACCTGCAGCAAGACAACAAACTGTGCCTGAAAACACGGCTCACCCAGGCAGGGGAGCCACACTGAATCCCAATTTCACGTACGAAAAGCTTCAGAGACAGCGTACTGAAAGACAAGTCAGAGATTCCCCCTTGGGCACAGCTCTGGGCACTGAGGCAAGAGGGAAACAGCCAAACACAGGGTTCAAGGTATGGCTGTCCTCAGTTCTGAATGAGAGACAGGTGGAAAAGGGGCTAAGAGGGGGCAAAAAGGGCTGAGAGTGGGGCCCAAAAGGGGCTCTGGGGTGCAGAGGATGGCATGCAGGCTTTCCCTCCTTTGCAGCACGAGCCCACATCCATTCTGGTCTGCGACCAGGGCAAAGGCAACGACCAACTCACTGCAGGAGGACAGAAATCCTCCCTGCTGACACCAGCACAACAACAGCTGACCATTCACAGGCACGAGCACGGAGCTCACACCAACTCCTCCCAACACCCAGCAGTCATTCCAGCTGCCAGGAGAGCAGACACCTGCAGCTTTGGAAGAGGCAGGGCCGTCCCAAGCCTTGGTTTCACAGGGACGCAATTACAAGATGAAGATCAGAGAAAGCTGGGGAAGAGTGCGCAATTTCAGCTCTCCTTCTCAGCTGGACCAGTGGGCTGCACATGCCTTCCTACCTGGAGAGAGGATTCCCACTGAAGTCTGCGATTTCCAGGGATTTGCAGAATTTGATGCTCTCAGGAATTTCTGGAATGTCTGGGGGAAAAAAACCAAAACAAACCAGGTGAAAGAACAGAAAAGAGGCTTGAGGAAATGGGAGAGCAGGTAGTGGTGGCAGGTAATACAACACACTGTCACAGCTGAGGAGCCCTGAGGGGCGGCTCCAGGGGCTGAGGACAGGCACTGAGCACTGGGAGCGCGGCAGGGACACCTCTCCTGCCCAGCTCTGGCCTTACCGTTGCGGGAGATGTCCAGCTCCACCAGCTGCATGAAGTTGGCGACCTCGGGGGGCAGCCTCTGGATCTCATTGTCACTCAGGCCCAGCTTGCGCAGGTTCAGGAGCCTGAAGAAAGGCTGGGACAGAAGTGACACAGCTGGGTCAGCGGCAGTTCTGGGGCAAACCCACCATCTGCTCACTTCAGGAGACGCCTGAGCATCCGTCCCTGAGGCACTGCCTGCTCCCCATCCCAGCCAGGCCCTCGCCCTGGGAACCAGAATCCTCATGAAGGGATGAGGGGAAAAGGAAAAAGGCATAAAGGAGTTTAGGCTGATCGCTCATTCAGTGCAGGAGCATCCGCGGACGGCAGGGAGAGGGAACTCTGCAAACACTTGAGGGACACGTGGTTTTATTGCAAGGGTGGTGGGTAAAAGGGTTTTGCCTTCAGCTGCCAGGCTGGGCTGAAGGGAAGCCCCAAGGAGAGTGAGAGATAAAAGGTAAGAGCTAAGAGGTGAGAGCAGGGTAACGGAGGTGAGCGAGGTGAGGGAGGAGGGGAAGGTAAGAGCAGGTGTGCCAGAGAGAAGGACAAGAGGAAAAAGCAGAAAGGGGGCTGAGGACCTCGTTACAACACATTCTATCTCCTTTAGTGTGAATATTCCGCTTTACAGTGACCAACCTACAAACTTCGCACACAGCCTGTGAGAAGTGCTGTATTACCAGAGCTAACGATGCTAAATTAACTGCTGCTCTGTATTCTGAACTCTAAAGACTACTTTTCCTTATCTCCCTTCCCCTGATACCCTGGGGGGCTGCTCCCCCAGCCCCTTTGTCTGTTATCGCCCGACCCATCACCAGTGAATCACTTTCTTCCTGCCTGCCGTGCCTACATCTCAGGGCTGGTTTTCATTTCTATTTCACTCGCAGGTTTTATATTTTCAGTATTCCTTGCCAGGCAATGGTATTTGGGGGCTTTCCCTGTCTCAGCTTTCCCGACCATTTAGCATCTGTTACCCCACTGCTCTCCTCCCTCCTGCACGGGACACAAAGCGGACATTCCCTGTTCCCTGTAGCAGGAGTTCACCCCAGGCTCTGGAGTGCAGCGCCGTGGGGAAGTCACTCCAAAGCAGCTCGCAGCACACCCCTGGGTTTGGGAGGCAGCTCCAGAGGAGCCGAGGAAGGGGAAACCCAAGCAGAGCACCAGCCCAAAGCGCAGCCCCTGCTGCCGCCCACGCCTGCTGAGCGGGATGTTGGGTCAGGACATCAGGGGCAGGTCCCCACACCACCCGGGACAGCGTTCGTGCCCCTTGGGCCGGGTGGAAAAGGCACAGGTGAGCCGCCAGCACGGCCCCAGGTTATCGCAGAGCTAGAGGAGGCACGGGAACTCTTTCCTGGAAACACCAGAGCCACAGGAACGGTGACTGCAAGGGCCCTCACAACACTCGGCTTTCTTTTGCACACACCCCTTGGGGCTCCCAGAGCTCCGGCAGCGCCAAATTCCAGGATTCGGGGTTTGGCAGATCCCAGGATCCACCGATCACTCCTCAGTGAGTTCACTAAACACGATGTCCTGGAATTGTCAACCGACCGCACACCGCAGCCGACTCCAGCCACTGCCGGAGGTCAGATCCTGGACAGGATGGGAAGCAGGGCCGGGGTGTTTGCTGCGTTTCCTGGATTGTTCCAGAGCACTGGGAATAACAAACAACAACGCGGGGCCGCTGCAGAAAACATTACGGAGTGACCCAGCACACCGAGGCGTGTGCGGTGACACGCACAGGCCACTTCTGGTCACATCACGCCGTGTCCGTCCTCGGCAGAGGCAGGGAGGGGGTCCCAGCAGCACAGGACAGGCAGCCCTGGCATCATCCAGAGGTCACAAAACACCTGGGATACTCACAAAGCCGGGGCTGCTCCTGCAGCGCACACTGCGAGGGAAAACTCTGAACCTCCCTCTTCAGGAGCCCTTCCAGACACCCACCTGCACCAGAGCCGCTGGGTCAGACCTCCCCAGGAACAGCTGCGGGGCACCTCCAGGTGAGGGACACCTCCAGGACCCCCCCAACGCCGCCAAAAACGAGAGCACAGAGCAGGCAAGGGAGGGGAGAGGATGGAAACCACTGAGAGGAGCGGATGGTAACCCTGGGAAGATGCAGAGAGCACAGGCGAGCTGCTCACCCCTCCTGCAGCGACAGCCATCGGGCCTGGGGGTGTAACTGGAGGGGCTTCTCACGGATCCAAGCCTCTGCAGCCCCCAGGTGCCAGCCAGGACACGCTGCCGGGCACAGGTGTGTGTCTGAGGGGCACCAGAGCCCAGCACAGCCCTGCTGCCCTGCGGCTGCCCCGGCTCCCACAGCACCCTGCCCACGGGGAGGGAGCAGCGACGGGGAATTCACACTCCTGGTGTCCTGAAGGACCACAGTAATTGTGTAACGAGGAAATAAACTTTACAAGTAACCCCTCTCACCAGAGCTGGCCACCAGCAGCTCTGTTCACCTCTGTTTATCTCATGCAAATGGGCTGGGTGGAAGGGAAGCGGGTGAAAGTCTAAATGACCACAAAAGATTCGGGGGAGCAGGGGTTTGGAGACTTGATTTGCTATTGTTTCCTAGAGCCTCCTCCTAATTTTAGAATGCAAGGAAATTCCAGGCAAGACATTCGTGCTGACCTGCCGGAGCTGGAAAAACAACCACAGGGGCTGAACACCCACAGCCCAGGCTGCAGCACTTCTGCCCCAGGCTACAGGTACCCTCAGAATAAATGTCCACACTTTGAAATGACATTTAGAGCAGACAGGAATAAACCCAGGCAGCAGGTATAAACCCAGCAGCTCCCAGCTTCTGCTTTTTCCTTTAAAAGAAAAGGTTCCTAAACCCCCTGCAGGACCTGCAGGAGGACACAAGTGTCACGTCCCACTTGGCCCAACCACTCACACTGGACCTGAGTAAAATATTTGGATGGGACAAGAAGCAAAGCCAGCCAACAGCCACCAGTGGCAGCCAGAAAAAAACAAATGTGAGAATTACGGTGTTGTCACGCCTGAATTCAGGTCTGATATTGGCCAAAAAAGGATGGCAGGAGGATGTGAGCAGGAGCTGCAGACGCTGTCTCTGACAGGAATTCCCGTGTCATTTCCAGCTCAGTATTCTGTGAGCTGAGGACTTCAGCCCAGCCCAGCAACCCAAAGCAAAGGCTGCACAGGAGGCTCACCTGTGACACCTGAAAATGAGAACAAAATGATTTAAAAACTGTCACTAGAACTAGGAGTGAAACCTTGATTACACGCCTCTGGAGACTGGCAATTATCCTTTCTGGTAATCAAAGTGTCCCAGATTTACCCCAATTCCCAGGGCTGACAGAGCAAATCCCTGGATTTGGCACCACACCGAACACCTCCAAGGAAGAGAAACTCCCCCAACTTCAACATTTTCAGATTTATAAAATAAACCACCACCAAATCCGCCCAACCCAGATCCCTCAGCGTCCAAACTGGACTCAGAGTAGATTTAAAAACTGAAGTTTGAAGAAGGTGCAACCTTTGCAAAGGTGCGTTACAAAGATTGGACACGGGAGCACTCACAGGCCAGGTAAGGCAGAAAACAGCTACAAAACCGTCCTGCAATTCCAATTCAGGGACACAAACTCTGACAATGCCCAGAGCAGGGCAGCCACAGTGCAACCAACTGGAAACACATTCAACAGTCATTAATTAGGGACGGGTACAACGAGTTTGCAAAGAACCGTGTGCCAAAAGGTAAGAAACGCTCCACAAAATGACAACGTTGCAAAAGAAAGGCAGAAAACTGTGAAAAACCAGGCTCCGCAGCAGGTCTTCAGAGGTAACATCCTCCCTCAGCAGCCCCTTGAGAGCCAAATGCAGGCAAACACACTCGAGGGTTCTCGCTGAGTTCTGAAACGAAATTCAGCCACTTCAACCTTTGAAAAAGACAGAAAAAGGCGACCTAGACCCACGGATTTTTCAGTGAAAAGGGGCTGAAATATAATCTGATGCTGCAATCCTCTGTATGTGGCAGACCTTCAGCACAGATCCATGAAACAATTCACGTTGGAAGGTACCTGGGAGATCTCCAGTCGCAGCTCCTGCTCCAGGCAGGATCAGGATGAGGCCAGAGCGGGTTGCTGGGGCCTTTGGTCAAACCTTCAGCCCCGGGGGATGGCCCAGAACTCCTCTGGGCCCACCAATAATCATCCTCACAGGGCAGCCACTTGGCTCCGGGGGTTCACAGGGCTGCAGAAACCAGTGAAATTCTCCAACATCCCCGGCTGCTGCTGCCGGTCAGG
Organism: Chamaea fasciata; assembly: GCF_029207755.1. Classification (NCBI taxonomy): domain Eukaryota; kingdom Metazoa; phylum Chordata; class Aves; order Passeriformes; family Sylviidae; genus Chamaea; species Chamaea fasciata. The sequence goes on from NW_027094086.1 coordinate 262,009, forward strand.
TACTGAGTGCGCCCAGTATCACCCACGAGACGGAGCCAGCGGAGTTTGGGGAGCCCCTCCCGAGCCAAGCCCTGTCCAGGGACACCCCACAGCCACAAGTGACACAGCAAACCTGCAAAAGTGACCTCTGCAAACCTGCCTCTTCCTTTTGGCACGCTCTCCCTGCCACAGAGAGGGTTTTTCCCCCCCTCAACTGGAGAATGGAGATGTCTGGTACGGGGTTCTCGGCGCTGAACTCTGTTTGGACTGGAAGTTCTGGGATGGCAGTTTTGGGATGCCGAACCATATAAAGGCTTGGGTAGAAAGGGACCTTCAAAACCAGTCAGCCTCACTCCCTGCCACGGCAGGGACACCTTCCACTGCCCCAGGCTGCTCCTAGCCACATCCAGTCCAGCCTTGGACACTTCCAGGGATCCAGGGGCAGTCGCAGCTTCTCTGAGCTTCTCTGGGCACCCTGTGCCAGGACCTCAGCACCCTCCCAGGGAAGGATTCCTTCCCAAATCCCATCTCACCCTGCCCTCTGGCAGTGGGAAGTCATTTCCCCTTGTGCTGTCACTCCAAGCCCTCGTGCAAAGCCCCCCTCCAGCTTTCCTGGAGCCCCTGCAGGTGCTGAAAGCCTGCACCGAGGTCTCCCCAGAGCCTCCTCTGCTCCCAGCTGAACAATCCCAAGTGCCCCAGCCTTTCGTCACTGCTCCAGCCCTCTCCTCATCTCCGTGGCCTCCTCCGGACTTGCTCCAGCTGGCTGATCTCTGCAGGAGTGAGGAAGGATGAAAGGCCCGTGCAGTTATTAGCCAGCCTCTCCAGAGCGCTGCATTTAGCATCAGTCTGTGAAGGCAAAACACCCGGAGGGCACAGCAGGATGGCACTGTGACAGCTGACACTGTCCCCAGAGCGACGCCCTCCCTGCAGCAGCCAGGTGTGGCAGCCTGGCCACGCCACGCTCCGTGCTGGGGTCACTCCTGCCCCGGGAACGTTCCCAGGCTGTGGCTGGATTCCAGAGGAACCCAGAGAAACCGTAACAGGCTCAGCCGGTTTAGCAAACAGGACACACGGCTGTGGGTAGCAGCCAGCACTGGCTCCCCAGCAGACTCACCTGCGGCTCCTGCTGAGGAGGGAACACCTGGGCAGCCCAGAGCCCGGGCACTGCTGGCTGACCCTGGGCAGGACCCTCCTGACCCCACGAGGATGCCCAAGAGCCCCTGGCCGAGCTGTTGGGCCAGTCAGGGGCTCAAAGCAGCCAAGCCCCCGGCCCCGGGGAGCTCAGGAGTCACGAGGCGTGCCTGCACTTCAGCCAGCTCAGGGCACAGCTCCAGGCCCAGGGGAAAGCAGAGCGCCCCAGGAAGGAAGGAGATGCCCACCAGAGCCAGGAATGAGCTTTTCCGCCTTCGCAACCCCAGCGTGCCACGATGGGCCACCAGCAGCACGGATGGGTGGCACTGGAGGAGGCACTGGCCGACGGCAGGAGAAGGAGATGTCCCCCCCCGAGCAGGGACAGCAGGACCCCTGCACCCCTTCCTCATCCACCGCACGGGGAAACAACTGTCCTGCCCAAACCTGGCTGCACCTGGCACCTCCTGCCCTGCCCACGAGACCTGCCCCCGGCAGGCACCCCAGGGCGTGCAGACACCAGCACAGAGCTGCCAGGCGTGTCCAGAGAGCAGGGGATGCTCTGGAGACCCAACGCCTTCAAAACTGCAAAGGTGCACTGGATGGACAGGCGCGTACAGCAGCTCGCTCCAAAAGGCACTCTGCACCACAGAGATCCAAAGGGAAATCTGCACCACAGAGATCCAAAGGGAAATCTGCACCACAGAGATCCACGAGGAAATCTGCACCACAGAGATCCACAGATACCCACAGAGATCCAACTCTGCACCACAGGGATCCACCGAGATCCCGAAGGCACTCTCCATCACAGATCCATGGAGGGCTGGGGGCTGGAAGGGGCACAGAGGCAGGTCCAGCAGACCATGGAAGGTGTTCAGGGACGTGCTCAGAGCAGGAGCCCAACCTCTGCCGAGAACAAGGTCGGCTACGGCACGCCAGCCAGGGCAGGACGTGCACACACACAGCAGCGTGCTGTGACACACACGCAGCAGTCACACACACGCACGCACACAGCAGAACCCCTCTGAGCCCATTCCCTGTCTCTCAGGAACCACCCGGAGCAGGCTCCGTCCCCTCTCTGCCATGACCAAGCCTTCAAGGTGTGTTTCCCCAGCTGAGGGGACATGGTGACAGCCTGCGCTGATGTCTGTGAAGCTCCCAGCAGTAGTGCTGAGGCTGCAGCAGAGCCCCAGGACGTGAACAAAGGGCTGCTGGAGCTGTTGGGTGATCTAAGAGAACCACAGCATCCAGGGATGCCAGGAATTCAGACCCCACGCCCGTGTCTCCCTCCTGCTGCAGCCCGCTCCGTCCCCCGCTCACTGCTCACTCATTCAGCCGGACCAAGAGGTGGAAAATGAAAAAAAAACAAAAAGGAAAAAAGGACAATGGATAAAAGGCTCAGGGCAAACCCTCTGAGCCACCACTCAAACTGCAAAACCCCAAGGGCAGGCCCGGAAAGCCACCCACTCCCCAGGCAGGATTAGGGACAGCGAGGCTCAGCGGTGGCGGTGCTGGGTCACCCCGTGCCGGGACACCGGGCTGGTGGAGCTGGTCCTGCCGCCCAGGCAGGAGGGGGGAACAGGCTGCAGCCCTGGAACAACGCGGGCAGGCTGATGGAGCAGGGCAGGCTCAGGGACACAGACCCACTGAGGCCCCCTCACAGACTGCTGGTGTCCGTGACCTGCAGCCACCACAGAGCCCCGCGCCCACCCACGGTGCACACAAGGACAACAGCACAACCCCTGCCAGCCACAGCTCCATCCCACCTGCAGGAGATGCATCCTCACTGCCAAGGAACGGGAGGAAGCGTTTGGGTGCTGAGCCTGGAGAACACCAACTGTGTCTGCATGCAGAGTGATCCCCTTCCCTCCAGGACAGCATCACGCTTCTTTCCCAAACCTTTGTGTTCCTGAGGCTGTAAAAAAAGGGATTCTGGCCGACCCAAGGCTAAGCTCCAGCTCTCCCCTCCCCCTGGTGCCTCATCTCATCACGCCATGGGAAAGGAACCAGGACATGGGGGAGTCTTTGATCCCCAGCATCACCTCGTGCTCTCCTTGGAGGGGCAGCCCTGCTGCGCCCACCTGTACCTGGAGGAGAGAGGACAGACAGACACCTGGGCTCCTCCACCAGCTCCGGTGGAGAAGGAGCCGCGCTGTCCTCACAGCCCACGGAGCTGCCCTGGCCCCAGGACCCCCCCTGCCCACAGCAGGCAGGAGCAGGGTGGCTGCCCGGTGCCACCACAGGCGGTGGGGACATTCTGCCCCAGGACCCCTCCTGCCCGCAGCAGGCAGGAGCAGGGTGGCTGCCCGGTGCCACCACAGGCGGTGGGGACATTCTGCCCCAGGAGCCCCCTGCCCACAGCAGGCAGGAGCAGGGTGGTTGCCCGGTGCCACCACAGGCGGTGGGGACATTCTGCCCCAGGAGCCCCCTGCCCACAGCAGGCAGGAGCAGGGTGGCTGCCCGGTGCCACCACAGGCGGTGGGGACATTCTGCCCCAGGAGCCCCCCTGCCCACAGCAGGCAGGAGCAGGGTGGCTGCCCGGTGCCACCACAGGCGGTGGGGACATTCTGCCCCAGGACCCCTCCTGCCCACAGCAGGCAGGAGCAGGGTGGCTGCCCGGTGCCACCACAGGCTGTGGGGACATTCTGCCCCAGGAGCCCCCCTGCCCACAGCAGGCAGGAGCAGGGTGGCTGCCCGGTGCCACCACAGGCGGTGGGGACATTCTGCCCTCAGCCAAGCAGGGCAACACCTCAGAATCCCTCGGGGTGACAAACAGCAGCGCTCGTGGAGGGGAGCAGGGTTAGGGTCAGGGGAAGAGGAGTCAGGCACCAGCTTGACCACGGAGCCACACCAACCTCCCGCTCAGGCCAAGGGCTCAGAAACCAGGCGCTGACAGTTTCTATCAGCAGCGGGGTCTACACCACGAACACCACTGTGGCTCTGCGACGGGACAGACTCCCTCCTTCTGCAGCCAGAACCATCACGGGTGTTCCCGGCTCTGCTGCCCGAAGAGCAGGGCTCAGACACCTCCTCTTCCTCAGAAACAACCTGTGACCACCCAGGCTGCCCCGAGACACTGGCCCTGAGCCAGCAGTGCTGCCAGCAGGTGATTTTCCTCAGGGACCAACACCCCAGCAGTGCCTGCTGCGTGATGACTCCTCCGACACGAGCTGAGAGGTTTGGCCAACCCTCCCAAGCCTGGAAGTGCCCGTGCTAAGGTCCTCCTCACCTCTCATTTCTCTTCAGAGAAATTCAAGTCCACCTGTCCAGCCCTGCTAGAACAGCCCCTGCCTCCAGCAGGACAGCACATGTTTAATTAAAGGCAGGACTGGACTGTGCAGCAGGAAAATAATGACAATTCTCCTTGTGATTCATGAGCAAGAGGGCCTGCTTCCCACGCCACCATGGGCTGGGCTCCTGGATGAGCTCTGTGCTTGTCCCCAGGCTGGAGGAATGCACGGGGCCCGGCACTCAGGCAGGAGGTGTCTGTCCATCCGTCAGCCGTGCGGCGCAGCAGCTCCTCAGACGCTGGCAGCGAAACCAGCCCATGCACCTGAGCCTTGTGTGTCATTCCCACCTTCCTGGTCAAACAAAGGTTGGACACCTTTGGATCTGCCCCTGGAGGAAGCAGAGACCGGCACCGGGACACGTGTCTGCCCTGCCTGTCTCAGACACCCGCAGGGAGGTGAGGTGTGAAGAGACCCGGGGTCCCCCTTGCACAGGTGTGCTGAGAGATCTGCAACACCTGCACCAGTGGCGTTGTCTCCGGGGAAATCAAGCCTGGGACAGAGGCAGGAGGAGCTGGAAGCAGCAACTGCAAAGCAAAACAGCCAGGAGCTGCTCGGCTGCAGGGTTAAAGCCGGCACCTCCACGGCCCTGTGCTCAAAGCCAGCACGGCACAGCGGAGGCCACAGAACCAGCCAGACCTGTCTGCCCTGGCTGTGCCCCAGAGGCTGCAGAGCTCCCCCAGCAGAGCAGGACTCACCCCAGCACAGCCCAGAGACACCTTTCCCCACGGAGACAAACCGGGAAGGCAGTGGTTACTCCCAAAGCAGCTGAATTCAAGGAGAATCACCAAAATCTGGTGAGGATAACTGAGCTAACAGGCTAACCCACCACTGAGAGGTGGGAACATGGGCTTGGAGCCCCAGGGACAACCCTGGTGCGCCAGGGAGGGCACCACAGCCACCATCCAGGTGACACTTACCTGGGGACTTGGTGTGACCCAGCCCAGCAGGAGCAGGCGGGTGGGGAGCTCGGGGTTTATGGGGTCAATGTGTGTTTAAACCTGGGAGCTGTGGGTTTATGGGGTCAATGTGTGTTTAAACTTGGGAGCTCTGGGTTTATGGGGTCAACGTGTATTTAAACCTGGACCTTGTCTTGACCAGGTACACACAGTTTGGAAGAGAGAAGCCTCCGTGTGTCCCAGCTGGAAATAAAACACACCTGCTGTACAATTTTCTAACTGTGAATCCTTATTCTGCGCTTCAGGGACGACACCCCCGGCAGTGCACACAGACCACCTGCCCCCCAACATCACATCTTTCCACCTGCCCCCCACTCCACAAGTTTCCTTCACTCCTCACAGTATCTGCCAGATCCTGAACCAGCTCCAGGCTAGGGAACTCCTCTGGCTGCAGGCACATGGTCACCGGCACCTGAAAGGTGACAAGTCAGACAAAACCCAAAGACAAACCTCGGAGAGGAGAGGAGAGGAGAGGAGAGGAGAGGAGAGGAGAGGAGAGGAGAGGAGAGGAGAGGAGAGGAGAGGAGAGGAGAGGAGAGGAGAGGAGAGGAGAGGAGAGGAGAGGAGAGGAGAGGAGAGGAGAGGAGAGGAGAGGAGAGGAGAGGAGAGGAGAGGAGAGGAGAGGAGAGGAGAGGAGAGGAGAGGAGAGGAGAGGAGAGGAGAGGAGAGGAGAGGAGAGGAGAGGAGAGGAGAGGAGAGGAGAGGAGAGGAGAGGAGAGGAGAGGAGAGGAGAGGAGAGGAGAGGAGAGGAGAGGAGAGGAGAGGAGAGGAGAGGAGAGGAGAGGAGAGGAGAGGAGAGGAGAGGAGAGGAGAGGAGAGGAGAGGAGAGGAGAGGAGAGGAGAGGAGAGGAGAGGAGAGGAGAGGAGAGGAGAGGAGAGGAGAGGAGAGGAGGCTGCTCCCTTCCCTGGCAGCCGGACTCAGCCCTCCCCACGAAGCCCGGCGGATTTCCGACTATTTAACCCCGTATCAGGCCCTGAGGAATGCGCTGCAAATATATAAAAGCACTTAAGTGTCGGGAACACATTCCAGCAAAGACAAAGCAGCTGTCTCCCAGCCAAAGGCCCAGCAGCTGCTGCTTCTCAGGCACCGAAGCAGGGCTGAGGAATGCTGTCCCCTCCGGAGGGGCCAGGGCAGCAGCTGCCCCCAGCACAGCACAGGGCCAGGAGCAGGGAGGAATCTCTGCCCCAGGTGAAACAACGAACCAGCCCAGGCCCCCAGAAAGGCAATCCCGAGCCAGAATTCAAGCAGGACACCACGACCAGCAATTAACTGCGGTGAAGGTGTGGGAAGTGACGGATGCTCTCACGCTGGTCGTGGACCAGGGCTGTGTGAGGAGCCACAGTGCCAGCACTCACAGCCTCCAGCCCGGTCTGTGCAGTGGGACGGGGCAAATCAGAAGGACCAGGACTCCCCGTGGCAGGCACTGGGCATTCGGGGGCATTTTCCACTGAAACGCCGGAACGCATGAAATAATCACAGCACTCAGCGCTGTGGCTCAGTTGACAAAATGGTGCTCGGCCGCAGGCAGGACTCAAAGGTCTTCTCCAGCCTCGGTGACTCTGTGACTCAACTGCAGAAGCATTCATCTGGAGAGACACGTGAGATCACTTCGCGGGAGAGCACCCTGGGCACGGGTGAAGCAGCCAAACCAGCACACCCCAGGGACTCCCCAAAGACCTCTGCCCCTTCCTGATTTGCCCCAGCATTTCTTCCCAGCCAGGTCCCTTCCTGGCACAGCAGCACCTCGGCCATCACCTCCTCCCATTCAATCATCCGCCCCTAAACCGTCCTCCCAGCAAAGAAGGGTCACCCGGCAATTAACAAAAAGTAATTGACTGATCTGTAATGCCACAGCTACTAGCAGAGGGGAAAATGCCAGGAGTTGTATTATACAATAACCTGCTGCAGTTGTTTCCAACCAGGTTGTGTTTTCCTGGGGCAGAAACCATAAGCAGGTTTATCCAACTGATGCACCTCCAGCATGGTGAGGCACCACAAAACAACCAAAAAAAAAAAAAAAAAAACCCCAACAAACCGGGTCTCACCCTGAAACTAGGAATGCAAGCCAAGGTAACGAGACCAAGCCAAGGTAACGAGACCAAGCCAAATAACTGGTGCAAAGTGAGGGACTGGGGGCAGCCTGTACCCTTGGGGTGCAGGAAAGCACACCTGGGGCACTGGAAAAGTCTTGAGGAAGAGTGAAGTGTCCCTGTGCAGGAGGACACAGACCCAAACGTCTGCCCTGGGCAGGAAGAGGACAAGGAGGAAGGTGTTGGAGCAGCTCAGACACACACCCGCGACTGCCCTGAACCAGGAATGGGACAGGGAGTCAGAGCCCAGAGAAATGTGTGATCCCACATCCCCCTGCTCAGCACACAGCATCCCCTCCCTCCACCACGCTCCCACCACTGCCCCAGCCAAGTCCCGCCAGGGAGGTGGCAAAACGGGGCTCCAAAGTGCAGGAAACGCACAGAGCAGGTCAGAGGAGCCCCGCAGGGCTCAGCCCAGCCCGGCCTCTACCTCCAGCCACCAGTGAACTAATCCTCCCTGGCAGGTCCCCAGCAGCAGCCGAAGGGAAGCAGAGACCCCCGAGAGGAGCAGGCAGAGCCCCTGCAGGGCCACGCTCAGGCTGCAGAGACAGCAGCCAGGGCTGGGGACCGGACACAGGCACCCAGGGAAAACCCCCAAGGGGAAACCAGGCCAGCAGGGATGCACCACACACAGGGCAGGGGTTAAATCACCCAACGCGGACGGGCAGAAGGGTTTTTAACAACCTGGGAAAGGGCAGGCGCTTCCACCAGCGAACCCCTGCAGGCACCAAACCAGGGCCGAGGAAGGAATGGTGAGAGGCAGAGCCATTCCCACCACGGCCACCCGAATTCCCATGAGCTTTTCACTCCACTAAACCTCTGCACCGCCCAGCAGCCTCTGCACCTCCTGCTCCACACACCTGAGGCTCAGGTGCGAGGAGAGACAGGCTGGGCACACACCCACAGCTGTCCCACACAGAGCTGGACACACCCCGGAGCTCTGGGAACTGAACACTGACATATATTAACAATATTAACATGTATGAACAATATTAACACCTGAATATCATCCGTCACTTCCCTTCCACAGGCCTCAAGTGTACAATCCACCTGCGCACCCCTTTCCTGTTCCCTGTTTGTACAGCCAAGAACTGTACATCCCAGAGTTCCAGCAGCTCTTTTCTCCACGGCTGGGTGCTGTCACCAGGGGAGATGGCCAGTGGTCATTGTGACTCCTGGGCAGCAGCAACCCAGAGTACACGGCTTCTGGAGAGACCAAGACACCCGCAGCTGTCCCACTGACCCACGCAGAGCACGGGGAGCCGTGCCAGCTCTGCACACAGGTCTCACCGGCAGCAGGTGGAACCAGTTCGTTGGCTGCTTTTGTTAAACAAATGCAGCCGCAGCTTTGGCACAGCCTGGCCTGGAAAGAACCACGTCCAGAGCAAGAGCGTCCAAGGCTGGATCTGCACAGTGAGCCAGGGAGGATTCCCAGCCCCCTGACTTTCTCAGGGAAGGGCTCTTAGAGATTAGAAGGAGAAGCTTTGCTCTTCCATGGAAGTAAATAAACCCCAAGGTCCTCCCTACAGCCCTCAGACGCCCGGAAATTAAAAGCTGCTCTCAATTAGCTTTGTGAGGCCCCGTTTGGCTTTGGGAAAGTGACAACCACGGCCTCGAGCTTCCCCTGGGGGCAGCGGGAACCTGGCTGGGACAGGGGACAGGGACAATCTCAGCCCAGGCCTCGGCTGCCTGCCAGGGAGGAGAGAGAACTGCTGAAAAAACCCTGCCAGCCCCCAAGGGCCCGGCCACGGTGCCAACAGCAACAAGCCCAAACGGGGAAGGACCTGCCCAGGACACAGACGGGCTCCTGTCCCCAGTGTCCTGCAGGGCAAGGGGACATCAGCTCACCGGGCAGCGGGAAGAGTGTTTTCTGCACGGGGCTCAGTTCACCATGGGAGCTGTAGGGAGGGAAAAGCAAAGCAGAGGAACTGCAGCCCCGACATGAAAAAATGCCTGGGCCTTCCCTCTTCAGCACCAGCACTGCTGAAACCCCTGGGACCACCGCCAGCGCTGGGCTTTCCTCTCTGCACAGCCCCGGACACTCCCGGCGCAGGAGGTGCCCAGCCCGGCCCTGCGCACACTCAGCTGACACCCCAGAGCTCTCGGGTCTCCTCCCTCTGCACGGACTTGTTCAGGATTTCAGTTCCTACTCGGCTCCACCCTCGTGTCCTCCTACACCAGGTCCTGCCAGCTCTGCTCCACCCAGGTCTGCTCCGGCCTCCCTTCTGCCTCCCCACACCCCGAACTGGAGCACTCCTCCAAAAACACACCGGGAAGTCTCTGGATCCTTCTGGGCTGTGACCAGCTCCGAGTGCTCCGAGTTCCATCCTGTGCTCATTCCTTCACCCGCGCTCCTCAAGTGCTCACGGGGCGCCCTGGATGACTGGGGCGTTCTGCAGCTCCGACACAGCGATTTTAGCCAGCTGCACTCCCAAAACCCACAGCACCAGTGCACGACCTGCTCTCCACCCTGCTCCTGCAGATTCCCTGCAGCCACCACTCTCTGCAAGACAGGCATAGCAGAGGTCAGCACGGAGCAAGTCATTCCCGCCTCTGGAATTCAGACACCCTCGTGGAAAGCACAGCTTACCAAAGGGAATGTATCACTTTCCATCAAATCATGGAGTATCACCCCGGCAGCAAATCCCTGCTCCCACACGGGTTTAATCCATCCCTTCAAACTGCCCAAGCAGAGCCGCCCTACGGGGAAATTCAGGCTCAAAAGAGGCAAGTTTCCACAAGGGACAGGTGACAAAGAAGTCAGAGCAGACAGAAGAGGACCTGGCACTGCAGGGTGGAGAGGAACATTTGTTGACTTCTGCAGCTGGGAGGGGAGAAGCAAGGAAAGCACAGCAGCGTCACTCTGCAATCCCAGGGGATGAGCAGGGCATCCCATCGGATCCGGAGCGGAGCAGCAGCACAACGGGCACTGGAAATTCTGCAGAGGGAAATGCTGCCACAGAAAGAGCAAGAGATCCCACGTTCCTGGAACAGGTGAAATAAGGACACAGAAAAGCCTGTCTGAAACGCCCAGCTGGGGCTAGGCAAGAAACCCCTCAGAGCAGGAACAATACAAACTCATGGATTTCTCAAGAGAGTTCCTTGACCTTTCCCTAAGCCACCCCTCCAGTCCTTTCACCTCAAGAATCACCTCCACAGGGAAGTCTTCCCTAAAACCCTCAAACACAAACGTGCTGCCCAAGGCTGTGCACACCCCCCCAGTCCCACTTTTCTGACAGATCTTCACAGGCACAGCCCTGCGTCCCCCAGACCTTCTCCCACAGGACGGGCATGTGCAGCCCCGTGCTGTGAGACAAGCACAGAATGGTGCCTGTTCCTCCACAGGTGCCCTTTCTCCACCTCCCCTGGTGGTCAGCAGAAACTCTCCTCCCAGGATCTCCTTCCCAAAAAAGCCTTCTTTCCATGAAGGGTTCCTCACCTGGAAAACATCTCCCTGACCCAACCAACCATCCTCCAGGGGCAGTGTGTGCCCAAGCCCAGTGCTCCCACCTTCCCTCCTCCTGGTGGACCGACAGCTTGTTTTCAATTTTCATCACCACGTTTACCTCACACCACACAGAATCCCACTCCTGCCTTAGGTGCCTGTCCCCACCAAGAGAAATATCCTCAAAAAACGCCCTTCCTGCAGTGACCTGCGTGCCTGGGCCCGAACACACCTTGGCACAGCTCAGGGAAGTTCTGTTCAAACACAAAACCTTCAGGACGCACGTTGGGTCCAACCTAAGGTGGATCAAACCTGCTTCCGTGTTCCACCAACTGCAGATTTCCTGCTCACGTGCCTCTGGACCAACCACGGCACCAGCCACAGGGAGCCCAGAGGGGCTGGGAAGGGGAGGGACAGCGGGTGCAATCCTGCTTTCTCTGCCCAACGAGACTCCCAGGCTCAGCACCTCTGGCACCCCCAAACTCCCTGGCTGATCTCAGGAGCAGCACTTTGGGGCTCTGGGATCCCCAAACTCCCTGGCTGATCTCAGGAGCAGCACTTTGGGGCTCTGGGATCCTCAAACTCCCTGGCTGTTCTCAGGAGCAGCACTTTGGGGCTCTGGGATCCTCAAACTCCCTGGCTGATCTCAGCAGCAGCACTTTGGGGCTCTGGGATCCCCTGGCTGCTCTCAGGAGCACTCAGGGCTGCTCTGCTTGCCTCCCCTCTTGCCCACAGCTGCAGGCACCTGATGTTCACCTGCCCTGTGAGGGCATTCAGGTCTGGCCGGGGGTGGGCTCACACCTGGCCACAGAAAGGCCTCAGCAGCTCCAGACAGGAGCTGAGAAGGAAGAGTGTGAGTGCAGCAAGTCCAAAGCCAAGCTCCCTCCCCAGCCCCTCCCAGGACAGACAGGACAAACACACAGTGGTGTCTCTGCAGATCCTCATCTTCGGTTGTTTTCTCTGTGAACTGCTCCACTTCTCTGCCGAGCCCGCGTTAACCCACAGCACTGTAACTTCACGTGCCAGGTGCTTCCACAGCCCAGTGAAAGTACATCTTGCACGGAAAATGATTTCATGTGCTGTGAAGGGAGCCCTTTTTGGCTTCACCCAACGCCCTCCTGCAGCAGCAGCAGCAGCAGGGGTCAGCTGCTCCCTGCCCACTCCTCGGGGCCATCATTTACACTCGAGGCCTCTGCCGTGGCGTGGGGAATGGCTCCTTGTCCCACTGCCCTTCCCAGACAGATGGAGACACCCTGACAGCGCTCACCTCCCTCCTGCAGAAGCTCTCACACACTGGGGCTGCTCACACTCCTTGCTGCTCCTCATTCTCCGTCCCTCTCCCGACTTACTCCATCTCCCGAGATCAGGATCTCACCAGTCCCGTTCCATTCGTTCTTCTGATAATTCTTTGCCAGGAGACCCCAGAAGGGGAACTCGAAGGCCAGAGAGGAGCCAGGACAGGTCATGGCAAGAGCTCTGATGCTCCAAGCCGAAGAGATGCCCCAGCTCAGCGAAACAGAAGCTCCTGGGGTGACTGAGGAGGGCACACACACAGCACCTGTGAGCACAGGCAGGATTGCACCCACACCGTCACTGGCTAAGGAAAACGACGGAACAAAACTTCCATTTACAGTCCAAAAGATGCTCTGCCAGGCTCACAAAGCCCAGTGTGCCCCAGTTCCAGGGGGCTCAGTGCAGCACCAGGCCAGGCTGTGGCTGCTCAGCAGGACACGCGGAGAGCACAGGGAGCAGCAGGCTCTCCCCAGGTGTGGTGCAACCACCCTCCTCTGCAGATGGGGCTGACACCCAGCCCCACGTCCCAGCCTGCCCAGAACGCGCATTTCCCAGCAGTGCGGGAACTGCAAGATGCTGAGCCACCTGAGAGAGGAGCTGAGAGTACCACACCGGTGTCTCCACACCTGAGCAGCCTCCCAGCTGAACCCCACGGGCAGCCCAGCAGGAAGGACAAAGAGAACCCAAAAATACCAGAGCAAGAACTGCTGCTCCCAGACAGGAGAATCTGTTCAGGTGAGGGTGTGCCAACTCTATGCTTTACCAAAACTGAACCAAACTACTCGGGCCTGAATCAAAACTGAGTTTCCGGTTTGTAAGGGTTTCTTTTAAATCTAGATTTGACGACAAATTTCATAACATGTCAGTATTCCACAAAAACCTTGAAAGCTAATGACCTACTTCTCAATTTGTTTTTTTTTTTAATAAACACGCAACTCAGTCCGTATTCCCTGAAGACCACCTCTCCAAGCACAGGGCGCTCAAACCCCTTCTCCCTCTGGCACAGGCAGAACTTAAATAACTTTAAAAAAAGCCCCATACGGTTTCCAAAGGGGGCACACACTCAAACCCCCTCCTCTGCCCTGTGGCAGTGGGAAGCCATTCCCCCCCGCCCCATTCCTCCAGGCCCTTGTCCCAATCCCCTCTCCATGCCTCCTGGAGCCCCTTTAGGCGCTGGAAGGGGCTCCAAGGCTCCCCCAGAGCTTCTCCTCTCGAGGCCAAACCGCCCCAGCTCCCGGAGCACCTCCGCAGCCCTCCGACCACAACCACGAACCAGCTCCACGGCTTTTCATGACCTTACTCGACACTCTCCGCAGTTTACCGACTAAACCAGAGGGTTTTAACTCACGCCGCAGGACTGCTGACCCGGGTAAAGCCATCTCCCCCGGGCAGGGCACCCCTTTCCCCGCCGGCCGGCAGCCCGGAGCCGCTCACGGAGGGTGATGCGATCGGCGGCTCCGGGCGCCCCGCGGGTCCCGGGCAGGGCTGAGCCGGGACAGGCCGGGGCAGAGCCCGGGCGGGCCGGAGCCGAGCCGGGCCGAGCCGAGCCGAGCCGGGCCCGGCCGAGCCCCGGCAGCCGCGGGGCGGGCGCTCACCTTGGGCAGCTCGCGGAGCTGGTTGGCGTCCAGCAGCAGCTCTTCGAGCGAGCGGCTGTAGCGGTAGATCTCCTCGGGCACGGCCTGCAAGGAGCAGTGCCGCCGGTCCAGCGCCTCCACGTGCCGGTTGCAGCGCCAGAGCGGCGGCATGCAGCGCAGCATCGCGCCGGGCCGCGCCGGGCCGCCCGGGATCGCCCGGGACAGGACGGGCCGGGCCTGCGGGAGGAGCGCCCGGATGTGCGGGGGCCGGGCCGGGCCGGGCTGCGCCGAGCGGCGGCCGCGCTCCCGCTGCGGCAGCGCCCCCGCCCCGCTGCCTCCGCCCCGCTGCCTCCGCCCCGGCCCGCCGCCGCTCCCCGCGCCGCGCCGCGCCGCCCTCCGCGGGGGCGCCTGGGAAACCGAGTCCTTGGGACAGGGGAGCCCTGGGAAACCGAGTCCTTGGGAAACCGAGCCCTGGGAAACCGAGTCCTGGGAAACCGAGCCCTGGGAAACCGAGCCCTGGGAAACCGAGCCCTGGGAAACCGAGCCCTTGGGACAGGGGAGCCCTGGGAAACCGAGCCCTGGGAAACCGAGCCCTGGGAAACCGAGCCCTGGGAAACCGAGCCCTTGGGACAGGGGAGCCCTGGGAAACCGAGTCCTTGGGAAACCGAGTCCTTGGGAAACCGAGTCCTGGGAAACCGAGCCCTGGGAAACCGAGCCCTGGGAAACCGAGCCCTTGGGACAGGGGAGCCCTGGGAAACCGAGCCCTGGGAAACCGAGTCCTTGGAAAAGGGGAGCCCTGGGACACGGAGCCCTGGGAAATGGGAGCCCTGGGACACGGAGCCCTGGGACACGGAGCCCTGGGACACGGGAGCCCTGGGAAACGGAGCCCTGGGAAACAGGATTCCTGGGAAATGGAGCCCTGCGACACGGGAGTCCTGGGACACGGGATCACTGGGAAATGGAGTCCTTGGGAAACGGGATCCCCGGGAAACGGGATCCCCGGGAAATGGGATCCCCGGGAAACGGGATCCCCGGGAAATGGGATCCCCGGGAAACGGGATCCCTGGGAAAAGGCATCCCTGGGAAACGGGATCCCCGGGAAACGGGATCCCCGGGAAACGGGACCCCTGGGAAAAGGCATCCCTGGGAAATGGGGTCCGCCCGGCACCGGCGCCGCCCGGGACCGCGGGGAGCGGCGCTGCCCCCCGGAACAACGGGCCGCCGCCTGCAGCCCTGCCCCGCACGGGGCGCTCACTGCAGAGGGACTGAAGCCCGCACGGGGCCGTCCTGGGACGCGGCGCAGCTTCGTGACAAAAGCCAAAACGCGGAGGGAATCGTTTCCTCTGGGCTGCCCCAGGACACTGCAGTCCTCCCCCCGTTCTATCCCCTGCTGCTTTCAGTTTCCTGGTTGCCTTGACGCTCTTTATCTCTCGTGTCCAGTTTCTCCTCGTTGAACTTTATCCCCGCTCAGGCTCTTGCACCAGCACTATCACATGGCCCTTAGACCCATCTTCTCCCCGGACCTCTGCAAGTCTCTGCTCCAGCTCCTTTTGCCTTGCACGCAGCTCTCCACCAGCTCCTGTTTGTCTCATTTATCGTGCAGAGATCTGATCCTCTTTCCTCACAGTCTGGCTGTGACAACTCTTCACACCCACACTCGTGTGACATTGAGCAGAGCCCAGAGCCCCAGGAACGGCCTGGACACCGACCCGGGCCAGGGAAGATACTGAGTTCCTCAGACCGCAGAGTCAGAAATTATCCTGCAATGAACAGAAAGTGACCAACAAGTGACGAGGCACCGGTAAGACGTTGGCAAGGGACTGGTCCTTGTGCAGGCAGGAGATGGACATCGTCCTTTCATCCACAACAGGCAGAGGCTGTGAAACTGGGAAGGAAGGAAGGAAAGAAGGAATTTATGAAGTCATTGAATCACAGAAGGCTTTGGGTGGGAAGGGACCCTTAAAGCCCATCCAGTTTCATGCCCTTGTCATGGGCAGGGACATTCCACAGGACCAGGTTGCTCCAAGCCCCATCCAGCCTGGCCTTGGACACTTCCAGGGACAGCCACAGCTTCTCTGGGCACCCTGTGCCAGGGCCTCCCCACCCTCACAGGGAAGGATTTCTTCTCCATATCCCATCCCTGTCCTCTAGCAGTGGGAAACCATTCCCCCTTGTCCTGGCACTCCACTTTTAAACATTTGGGTTTACTGAGCTTTCATTTGCCTCAACTGCAGTGTCTGTGAGAGAGATACCCTGCTGTGTCTGTCACTGCAATCCTGTAACAGAGCGATCCTGCCGCACGGAACACGAACCTGTGACTTCATGCTAATTATTATTTCTGGGGCTTTACCTGGGGCGATGCATCAGCTGGTGTCGTGCCCTGTCAGAAATCATCAAGGGAGCAGAAAAACATGGGCATGGTGGCAGGTGGTGTGAGAGAGACAATGAACTGGCCATCAGGAATTAGAAAGGCGAAATTTAAACTTTCAGGCCAGCTCTGAGCGTTTGTCCAAGCGTGGCACTTGCAGGTGTAGGGTGGTCCCAGCCCTGTTTCCAGTAAATGGAGAGGCAGCACAATGGAGCAAACCCGTGGTGCTTTGAGGATGGTTTCGCTGACCTACCCAAGCCTCAGCAGAAGTGCAAGATCATGGCAGGGACAAAGACAAGAATTACAGTTCTGCAAAAGGCTCAGGGGGTTTTGACACAACGTGTGTCTGGAGGGAGAGCTTGCCCAGCCGCTCTCCACTGCTTGTCATCCATCCTGACTGCTCAGAGAGGTCCCCGATGACTGGAGGTGCCAGTGGGATGCCCATCCACAAGCACGGCCAGAAGGAGGATCCAGGGAACTCCAGGCCAGCCCTTGGTGCCTGGGAAGGCCATGGAACATCCTCCTCAGTGTCCTTACACGTGCAGGACAACCAGGCCATCAAGCTCAGCCGGTTCGGGGCTGTGACAGCTCCTGCCTGACCAACCTGACCTCCCTCTGGGCCTGAGTGACCTCCTCAGTGGCCGAGGGAAAGGCTGTGGATGTGTCTGCCTGGACTGCACTAAAGCTTTGGCACCGTTTCCCACAACGTTCTCCTGGAGAACCTGGCTGCTCCTGGCCTGGACTGGTGTTCACTGGCTCCTGGCTGGGCCCAGGCAGTGGTGGGGAATGGGCCACGTCCAGCTGGGGCCAGTGGGGCTCCCTGGGCTCAGTTTCGCGCTTTGGGACACGAAAGAATGAAGCAGGCAGCAAGAAGGTCAGCAGGACAGTTCTTTCATTTTCTGACTCCGTCTATACGTACAGTTCTTTCAGAAGACAAAAGATTGGCCACGTAGGTTGCCACCTCTTTGACCTCGTTGGTGAAGATCGCCATCAGTTACATTTCTCCTCCCAGAGGAGAAATACGTAAACAAAAAGATGAATTCTAAAAATGTACATTGTCTTCTTGAGGCTGCGTGGAGAACAAAATGCAAACACCGAAAAGCAGGCAAGGTTAAAGCAGCATGTCAGTGCTCTGGACAAGGGGATCAAGGGCACCTCAGCCAGATCACAGGGGACACCAGATCTCCTGGAGAGAACACGGAACACGGATCCTGGAGAGAACACGGAACACGGATCTCCTGGAGCGCAGGAACCGCTGCACAGGGCTCTGGAAAGGCCGAACGACCCTCCCCAGCACTGCTGACACTTCCCTGCACACATTCCAGCCCCTCAATGTCCTGCTTAGCTGTGATGGCCCCAAAACTGACCCAGGATTGTAGGGGACTAAACAGTGCCCAGGACAGGCCTGGCCAGGGCCTGTGGCCACAGTCTGATACCAGCCAGGTGCCACTGGCCTCTTGCCCACCTGGGCACACCTGGGCCCCTGCTCAGCCACTGTCACCAGCACCCCCAGGTCCCTTTGCAGCCTCCCAGCTGCTCTGTCCTAAGCCCAGGTCACTGCAGGGGCTGTGGTGGCACTAGGGCAGGACCCAGAACCCTCACTGAACCCCCTCTCAGGCCTTGGCCCATCAGTCTGGCCTGTCCTGATCCTGTTTAGGCTCCGCAGAGTCTAAACTCAAGTTCATCAATCACTGTTGAGAGCTTCAAGGGATTCTGCTGCTGAGCTGAGCCTGGGGAGCTCCCGGGGGATCCCCAGGTCCTGCCCCAGCCCCTGCTGGGCTCTGTCCCCTCCGTTTCTCCCTCCTGGGCCCTGCAGTGGGACCTTTGCTTGCCCCGGTGTTGGGTCAGGGTTAGGATTAGGGTCAGGGTTAGGGTTGGGCTTAGGGTAAGGGTTAGGGTCAGGGTTAGGATTGGGCTTAGGGTAAGGGTTAGGGTTAGGGTCAGGGTTAGGGGTTAGGGTTAGGATTAGGGTCAGGGTTAGGATTGGGCTTAGGGTAAGGGTCAGGGTTAGGGTTAGGGGTTAGGGTTAGGATTAGGGTCAGGGTTAGGGTCAGGGTTACGGTCAGGGTTAGGGTCATGGTTAGGGTCAGGGTCAGGGTTAGGGTCAGGGTTAGGATTAGGTTCAGGGTTAGGGTCAGGGTTAGGGTCAGGGTTAGGGTCCGGGTTAGGGTCAGGGTCAGGGTTAGGGGTTAGGGTTAGGGTTAGGGTCAGGGTTAGGATTAGGGTCAGGGTCATGGTTTGGGTCAGGGTTAGGGTTAGGGTTAGGGTCAGGGTCAGGGTTAGGGTTAGGGTCAGTGTTAGGGTCAGGGTTAGGGTCAGGGATAGGGTCAGGGTTTAGCGTTAGGGTCATGGTTAGGGTCAGGGTTAGGATTGGGCTTAGGGTAAGGGTTAGGGTTAGGGTCAGGGTTAGGGTCAGGGTTAGGGTTAGGGGTTAGGGTTAGGGTCAGGGTTAGGCTTAGGGTCAGGGTTAGGGTCAGGGTTAGGGTTAGGGTCATGGTTAGGGTCAGGGTTAGGGTCAGGGTTAGGGTCAGGGTTAGGATTAGGTTCAGGGTTAGGGTCAGGGTAAGGGTTAGGGTTAGGGGTTAGGGTTATAGTCATGGGTAGGGTCAGGGTTAGGATTAGGGTCAGGGGTAATGTCAGGGTTAGGGTCAGGGTTAGGATTAGGGTCAGGGTTAGGGTCATGGTTAGGGTCAGGGTTAGGGTCAGGGTAAGGGTTAGGGTTAGGGTTAGGGTTAGGGTTAGGGTTAGGGTTAGGGTTAGGATTAGGTTCAGGGTTAGGGTCAGGGTAAGGGTTAGGGTTAGGGGTTAGGGTTATAGTCATGGGTAGGGTCAGGGTTAGGATTAGGGTCAGGGGTAGTGTCAGGGTTAGGGTCAGGGTTAGGATTAGGGTCAGGGTTAGGGTCAAGGTTAAGATTAGGGTCAGGGTTAGGGTCAGGGTTTGGATTAGGGTCAGGGGTAGGGTTAAGGTTAGGGTTAGGGTTAGGGTTATGTACTGAGCTGGATCTCCTGTTCCCCTGGCTGCCCCCCCTGTGCTGGGGTCACAGTGGGGCCAGGGTAGGTGGCCCATGACAGCCCTGAGCTTTGGTGCTGCTGAGCATGGCTGGCACCACACCTTTGCTGGCTGCCCAAAATTCCAGCCCTTATGTGTTGTCCCAAGATCCTGGGAGGGGACAGAGCCAGGACAGCTCACCCCAGGGGTATCCCAGGCCACATCGCCTTTTCTCAGATATAAAAGTTCGGAAATGAGGAGGCGGGGGGGGGAAATTTTTCATTTACAGTATTTTTCTTCCGGAGAAACAGCTCCAAGTGCTGGAGCCTTGCTTTCTGGGAAGGGGCTGGACTTCACCTGCTAACGGGAAGTAGAGAATAAAATCTTACTTTTTTCTCTTTGCTTACGCCACCTTTTTTTTTTGCTTGTGCTTCTGCTGAATTATTTCAATCCTCCACACCTGGGCGGGGGCTGAGAGGATTTATCCGGGGGTTCCTGCCCGTTCCTGGGGCTGGGGAGGATGGTGGCTTCTCCGAGTCCTTTGGGGGGACAGTAAAATCACCCAGGAGCAGGGAGAGTGTCTGGATTCAAGCCCAGCCGTCCCGGCAATAAAAAGCTGGAGGAACCACGTGCCCCCTGTCCAGGAGCACAGGGAGGGGCTGAGAGCAGCACCCAGACCCTCAGGCACCACAGGGCACAGGTAAGGCTTTGGGTCGGGGTCTCAGGAGTGACGCTGTGGAGCTGCGGGGACCAGGCTGGGGTGCTGGGTGTGGGGGGACAAGGGCCCATGGGACCAGGACCAGGCTCGGGGCAGTGCTGGGACAGGGCCAGGGGGCTCCTGGCCTGAGAGGGGCCCCCCTCTCCCTGGACTGTCCGCTCTCCCCGTTCCTGCCTCCTCAGCTCCTCACAGAGGGACCAGCCACATCCCCCGAGTCCCCGGGGGGGCCCTGGTCAGTCTCTGCCCACTGTGGAGCTCCTGTCACCGGTGCTGGTGCTGCTGGCCGGGACCTTGGCCACCGGCATCCACCTGCGCCGGCGGGAATGCGCCGTCACCATCGTGCTGAACGTGGCCCCCAACTCCTTCGACGACCAGCACCTGCGCTGCCACTTCAAGGGGATGAGGGCGCTGCCGGCGCTCAACCGCACTGTTAGAAACGATCAAGAGCCAGTTCAAAATCCGAAGATTTGTTTGGCAATTTCAAAAATCAATTTCGAAACGCCGCGATCAATCGGGATGACATCGGTCGAATGCTGGGTGGACAAGCGGGCAGCAGAAAGGGTGCCTTCCGATATTGCCCACAAATTCTGGGTCTCAGAGCAGGGGTTTTGTACAGTTTTTCTGCCCGGAAGCAATGTCCAGATGTTCAGACGAACGTTTCAGTGTTCTTTTCTCCCCAAGTGAGGTTTTGAAAGAATTTCCTGTGGAATTGGAAAGATGTCCCAAAAGATTTGCTGAATCTTCTTTTGGGGCACTTGATGAAATCATCCGCCAGATTTTCCATCCAGATCGGTGTCAGGTTCTTGAGTAGCTGCTAAAATGCAGCCCACCCTTGATTAATGGGCCACCTCCATGTTATCTCCACTGCTTCTGTTGCAAATTTCGTGGTGGCACCGCTAGACCAAAAAAGACTTTGGAATTTTGGAGACGCCCTCGCAATGCCTCCAAGAATCCAGGTTTTAAATTACAATGTACAATTTTCCACTTTAATACGCGAATTTATACAACGACTCTATTACACACACCGAGTTTGTCCCCGCCGGTGACTTTGCCGAGGCCTGGAGCAAGGCGGTGGCCCTGTGGGACAGCCGGCCCTGCCCGGGGCCGCCGCTGCGGCTGGAGCAGCCCATGGCGCTCCTGGCCTACACCACGGACGACGGCCTGTACCGCGAGTTCAACCGGGCGCTCCCGGCGGGAATACCTGCGCTCCTTCCACTTCAAGGTGCTGCACTTCCTGCCGACCGAGGTCCTGGAGGACCAGCCCCGCTGCCTGCACGTGTCCCAGGGCATCACCATCCTCTTCTTCGCCGGCCTCGGCCGGATCGTCCGCTTCGCCTCCACCTCCCTGCTGAGGAACGTCAGCGTGTCCCACGGCACCGGCACCGTCTTCGAGGTGGACACCTGCTACGGGGCCGACAGCCGGCACTTCTCCAGCTACCCCGAGGAGGAGGAGGTCCTCATGCCACCCTTTGAGACCTTCAGGGTCACCAGTATCACCCACCGAGGGAAGGAGACCTACACCCACCGCCGCTCCCACGGCGTGCGCAGCAATTCCAACTGCGCCTGGTTGCGAGGTGACGTCCCTGGGGCGGGGACGGACGCTGCAGTGGGGTGGCTGCGGGGGCACGAGGGCGCCAGCTCTGCTGGGACAGGAGGGTCGGTGCTGGGGAAGGTGATGGGGGCGGCAGAGCTTTGGGTGTGTGGCAGTGCTCAGCTCCCGCTGCTGTCCTGGGCTGGCACGGCATGGCACGGGAGAGGATGGCATGGCATGGCATGGCATCCGTGGGATGGGATGGCATGGCATCCATGGGATGGGATGGGATGCATGGCAGGGCATCCATGGGATGGGATGGGATGGGATGGCATGGCATCCATGGGATTGGATGGGATGGGATGGAATGGGATGGCATGGCATGGCATGGCATGGCATGGCATCCATGGGATGGGATGGCATGGCATCCATGGGATGGGATGGGATGCATGGCAGGGCATCCATGGGATGGGATGGGATGGGATGGCATGGCATCCATGGGATTGGATGGGATGGGATGGAATGGGATGGCATGGCATGGCATGGCATGGCATCCATGGGATGGGATGGGATGCATGGCATGGCATCCATGGGATGGGATGGGATGGGATGCATGGCATGGCATCCATGGAATGGGATGGGATGGCATGGCATGGCATCCATGGGATGGGATGGGATGGCATGGCATGGCATCCATGGGATGGCATGGCATGGCATGGCATGGCATGGCATGGCATGGCATGGCATGGCATGGCATGGCATGGCATGGCATGGCATGGCATGGCATGGCATGGCATGGCATGGCATGGCATGGCATCCATGGGATGGGATGGGATGCATGGCATGGCATGGCACAGGATCCATGGAATGGAATGGGATCCATGGGATGGGATGGGATCCATGGGATGGGATAGGATCCATGGCATGGGATCCCTGGGATGGCATGGGATGGGATCCATGGCATGGGATCCATGGGACAGGATCCATGGGATGTAATGGCATGGGTTGGCATGGGATCCATGGGATGGGATGGGATCCATGGAATGGGATGGGATCCCTGGGATGGCATGGGATGGGATCCATGGGTTGGGATGGGATCCATGGGATAGGATGGTATGGGATGGCATGGGATCCATGGAATGGGATCCATGGGATGGGATGCCATGGGATGGGATGGGATCCATGGGATGGGATGGGATCCATGGAATGGCCTGGGATCCATGGGTTGGGATAGGATCCATGGGATGGGATGGGATCCAAGGGGTGGGATGGTGGGTTTGTTTCCTGGACCCAGCACTATTTCGCACCCCGAGGTGAGGGATTTCTGGTTTTCATTCCACTTGGCACAAAGTAGGGAGCTCCTCCTGACCCCCTTCTCCGGCCTCCTCAGGCAGAGGCGTCCCCAGAGAGCCCCAGGCCTCACTGGACTCCTGCTGGCAGCGCTGGCAGCTGTCACTGGCCCCCCCTGAGCCATGAGGCCACCGTGCCTGGTGAAGACAAGGAGCCAGGGACGGAGCCAGCGGTGTCACCGGGATGGCAGAACGGGCAGGGGACACAGAGAGGCCCCCACAGGGTGGACACTGGACAAGCCCTGTGGACACCCACCCTGAGCCATGGCTGGGGTGTCAGGGTGCAGCTTCCTGGGGTGGAGGGGACGGAGGATTTTCCTCTCATTTTGGTTTTTTTTCCTCCCTTCCCGTACTTTTCAGTTATTAAACTGGCTCTTACTCAATCCATGAATTCCCTTTTCATTTTTCTCCATCTGATCCCGCTCTGGTGACTTTGGCCTGGAGTGACAGCTCAAGGGGGAACGGTTTCCCACTCCCACTGGGCAGGGTTAGTTGGGATATTGGGAAGAAATCCTTCCCACAGGGTGCCCAGAGAAGCTGTGGCTGCCCCTGGATCCCTGGGAGTGTCCAAGGCCAGGCTGGATGGGGCTTGGAGCAGCCTGGGACACGGAGTAGAACAAGATGAGCTTTAAAGTCCCTCCAGCCCAGCACCATCCTAGGATCCCATGATAATATGGAATAAGAAATCCATTTCAGCTTTTTGCCTATTTTGCCTGCTTCTTCCACCCTTTTGTTTTTTCCTACCTTTCTTAGCTTTATTTCCCAGTTTTCCACCTCGTGTTACAACAAAACTCCTCTTGATTCCTGCAGATTTTTGCCACCATCTCTGTGAAAGTGGGAACAGCTTCTTTTTATTTCAACATCCATCCTTCCACACATCCACTTCCCAAGGTTTTCAAGAGATGCTAAAATAACCATTAACTGTTCCAGATCCATAAATTCCATAAAGTCTGCTAAATCCAACGCAGCCTGCTGCCCTGGGAGCTGGCATCCCAGGAAAAGCTGAAGGTTTGGGAAGCAGTCACCCTCAGGAGCTGCACAGCCTCCTTCCATCAGCTACGGGCCCAGACCAAACTCAGACTGGATCCCCCCGAGGGGGTCTGGCCAGGCTGGACTGGTGGGATGGGATCCCCGACCAAACTTAGACTGGATCCCCCGAGGGGGATCTGGCCAGGCTGGATTGGTGGGATGGGATCCCCGACCAAACTTAGACTGGATCCCCCCGAGGGGATCCAGGGTGGACTGGTGGGATGGGATCCCAGACCAAACTTAGACTGGATCCCCCCGAGGGGATCCAGGGTGGACTGGTGGGATGGGATCCCAGACCAAACTTAGACTGGATCCCCCCGAGGGGATCCAGGGTGGACTGGTGGGATGGGATCCCAGACCAAACTTAGACTGGATCCCCCCGAGGGGATCCAGGGTGGACTGGTGGGATGGGATCCACGGGCCGAGGTCAGTGCTGCGAGGTCAGCACACCCGGGGTCACCACAACCCCCTGGAAGGCTCCAGGCTCGGGACAGAGCAGCTGGAAATCCTGGGAAAGGATCTGGGGCTGCTGGTGGCAGAGCTTCCCTCCCAGGGATGGGATCCTGCTGTGGAGCTTCCTTGGGGATCAGACCCCCCTGTGGATTTCTGTGCTGTTTGTCACTGCTCCCTCCCCCTGTGACCTCACCCCCGTCGCCATGGAAGCAGCTCCAAACACTCCCGGATCTCCAGGACCCGGCTGGCCAGCGGCAAACCGGGAGCGCTGGGAGGAACCAGGGAAAACCTGAGAGCAGGGAAGGTCAGTGCCTTAGAACACGGAATCTTGCACAATTCCAACTTTGTCCTTTTCCCACGGGAATTCTCTGACCCTCACACATCCCCCGCACCAAGCCCCCAAAATTCCAGCACCGGTGCAGCCTGTACTGGGATTTTGGTGGATTAATTCTGGTTTTCACCCATCTCCTAGAATATTGCTTTTTCCCCATAAGAATTGACATAAGTTGTATTAGGAAATGAGAATTTTTAGTAACAAATATTCACTCAAACCAGCGGACTTGTCAGACTCCAGCTCTAAATCCTGAATTCCAGCATTCTGCACTGGAATAAATAGTTCAGAAATGCAGCCAATCCTGAAATTAATGCTTAAAAAGTCTTTAAAAACCTGAATCTCATTAAATTAATGCTGATAAATACTTTTTTAAAAGAGAATCTCCTGAAATTGGGATGTGAGATATGGGTTTGGACAGGAGATACTGGTTTAGGATGCATCTGCCTCTTCAAACACCAGAGTCAGTGAGGGAGGAACAGGGTGGACTTGCACTTTTTCCTCCAAACTGCAGGAATATCCCAAAATTGTATGGCAAAAAAAGGAGAAATCTTTAAAAATGTGCATTTTCGGTTTTCTCCTGAGGCAATTCAGGATGGGAAATGCAAATCCAGGTACAGCACCTGCGCTTCCACCCCGAAGAGTTCTGGGTCAAACGTTTGAGCTGCTGGAGGAACCGGCTGGAAACACAAGGGCAGGACTGGGACAGAAACGTTCACTCTGAGCTGGTCTTTCTTCCTCCTGTTCCAGTTTTTCAGAGTTTGGTTGGGATATGGCATCCAAAACAAGGAAGGGCAAGGATGGAGAGGCACCCGAGGAAACCAGTGACACGGAAGACCCTGTCCAGGAGAGGACACTGTACCTGCAGGAGGAACGCAGGACCCTCACACAACACCTGGACACGTACCTGGGAAGAGCCGAGCAGCTCCTGCAGGGAAACAAACGCCTGGAAAAGGAAGGCCGGGACACTGAGGAGCAGAGGCAGTCTTACCTGTCCTGCGGGGCAAAGCTCAGCCAGGAGCCCCCGGCCATGGTCATCACCCTGAACGAGCAGAACCGCCAGGACCTGGCCCAAATCCAGGCGCAGAGGGAGCGGCTGATCCCGCGGTACACCGGCAAGGAGCAGGAGGCGAGGAGCGCCCTGCAGGACACGGAGGCCTCGGCCTCGCTCCTGGACGCGCAGCTGGAGCAGCTGGAGCCCTGCAAGGAGCAGAAGGTGCGGGCGGAGCAGAAGGTGAAGGCGCTGGAGAAGGAACTGCGCGTCACCAGGCTTGGCTGCGCTGAGCAAAGCCACGGCATCGGGAGCGCGTTCCGGCAGGACAAGGCCGAGTGCGAGCGGCAATTCCAGCACAGGATGCGGGAGCTCACCTGGGGAGCCGACGAGGTGGCGCTCCGGGCTCTGATCCAGCACGTGGAAGAGGTGAGGGCGGAGAACAGGCTCCTGCGCCAGGAGCTGCTCGGCCGCCTCCAGCACTGCCAGCTGCTCAGGGACGCCAAAACCCGGCTGCAGGATCAGCAGGAGCAGCTGCTCCGGGAGAACCAGGGCGCCCAGGGCGCAGCGCGGCTCACACCTGCCCGGCCGCCGGCCCTGCTCACCCGCCAGGGCGGGCCGCTGGCCCCGGAACACCTGTCCGTCACCTGGGGGGACTAAACACGGCAGCAACAAAATCCTTCCGGCACTGGAAGCACGGAGGGCTTTGAGCTCTTGTCGCAGGGATCCATAAAATGCATTTATCGACTAGATCCATATCGATGTTCTCCTGCTGTCTCGGGGAGGGGTGGCTGCCCTGTCCCTGGAAGGGTTCAAGGCCAGGCTGGGGGTCCTGGAGCAGCCCGGGCCGGGGAAGATGCCCCTGCCCATGGCAGGGCTGGCACCGGACGGGCTTTAAGGCGGCTCCATCCCGAACCATTGCGGAGCCCCGGGGCCGGCATGGGGCGGGGCTCGTGCTGCCGCCTGCTGGTGGCACCCGGAACTGCAGCGGGGGCAGCACATGCCCAGGAACTGCTTTATTTTAGGGAATGAGGCACCCTGCAGGAAAGGAGTTAGAAGAGCTTTAGCGGATACATCAGACGAGCCAGCAGTAAATTTTGGTAAACTTTTGATAGGCCAGGGCAGCAAGGATCAAATTTCTGATAAACGTTTTATGCACCAGGCAAGAAAGCAGGAATTACTTTCCATACCAGGCAAGTAAGTAGGAATTTTTTTGACACATCAGGCGAGGCAGCCAAGGAGCTTTAGGAGGTGGCCGTGACATTGGCACTCCCAAATCCCTCTGTTGGGAAGTGCCCAACTGGCCCCAGGCGCTGACCAATCTCTGCTGGCCGTGCTGTCCTGGGCTGTCCTGGCAGCTCCAGCCCTGCCCTGGCTGGTCCTGCTGGCTTTGTGCCACTCCCACCTGGGCAGCTCTTGGAGGGGCTTCCCCAGGATGGTCTCCTTGTTACAGCGACCATGGTGGCCACAGTGGCTGTGGTGGCCATGGTGACCTTGGTCACCTCAGTAACCACGGTGACCGTAGTGGCCTCAGTAGTTACAGTGGCCATGGTGACCATGGTGACCATGGTGATTCCAATGCCCAGAGGGGTCACAGTGGCCAAAGTGACCATAGTGGCCATAGAGGCCTCGGTAGTCTTGGTGGCCTCATTTCTCTGCAGGTCCTGGTGGCCTTTGTGGTCATGGTGGCCACAGTGGCCTCTGAGACCACAGTGACCTTGGTGGCCTCGTGGCTCAGAGGGTTCCGGTGATCACTGCCATGGCCACGGTGGCCAGGAGAAGCCCCCTGAGGTGGGGGGAGTTCCTGGGGAGGCTCCCACCTGGGGACACAAAGAGAGGGGGTCAGGGGGACCATGGGGGAAGGGACAGAGGTGACAGGGGAGCCCTGAGGGTGTGGGGGTCAGAGGGGCCGTAGCGAGGTCCCTGTCCCCTGTGCCCAGCCATGGGTGGCCTTGTCTCCCCAACCCCAGTGGGTGTCCCCAGCACTGGATGTCCCTGTCCCCCTCACCTGGCACTGGTTGTCGCCATCCCCTGTGCCCAGCAATGGCTGTCCCTGTCCTTGTCCCCAGGGCTGCGTGTCCTGTCTCCCACCCACAGTGAGTGTCACTGTCCCCTCTGGGCCATGGGTATCCCTGGCACTGTGTGTCCTTGTCCCCAACCCTTGCTGACTGTCCCTGGTCCCCCCAGGCTGTTTTGATAGAATCATTAGATAGAATCGCTTCAATAAAATTCTTTAATGAAATTGTTTTGAAAGAATAATTCATTAGAGTGGCTTTGCACAATGGCCTTTGTGGCCACAGTGGTCACCAATGCTGCAGTGGCCTTGTCACGCAAGGGGTCTTGGTGGCCATGGTGGCCGCAATAGTGCCAGTGGTGGCAACAGTGGCCTCATTGTGGCCATAGTGGACACTGCCTTGGTGACCTCATTTCTCTGGGGGTCCTGGTGGCCTTGGTGATCATGGGGACCACGGTGACCTTCGTTGCCTCTTTGCTCAGACAGTCCTGGTGGCCACTGCCAGGGCTGTGGTGGCCAGGAGGAGCCCTCGGAGGTGGGAGGGGGCCCTGGGGATGCTCCCACCTGTGGGGAAACAAGGGCGGTGAGGGGTCCATGGGGGTGACGAGGGCTCAGGGGGCTACAGGGGTACGGGGGGCAATGAGGGGGGTTCAGGTGGGATGGAGGACCATGGGGGGTGGGGATCGGGGGGTCAGCAGGGCCATGGGGGGAGCGAGGGGGTCGCTCAGAGTGACAGGAGTTTCAGGAGCCATGGGAGCCATGGGTGGGGGCGGGTTAGGGGTGACCAGTGGCCGGGTGTGCGGGGAGGGATTGGTGTCCAGGGGGGCCGTGGGGGCTTTAGGGATGATTGGGTTTTGGGGGGGCAGTGGGGACATCCAGGGAGCAAGGGGTTTCAGGGGGGTCATAGTGGGCTTTAGGGGCTCCAGGGGCTCAGGGGAGTCATGGGGTGCCATGAGGGGTGTCAGGGGGGTTCCAGGAGTTCAGGGGTCTCAGGGTGGTCTCAGCCCACCCATGTGGAGCATACAGGGCTGGTCCCCACAGAGATGGTCAGCAGAGGGCAGGGACAGAGAGCACAGGGGAGTCGCCCTGTCTCTGTCCCTTTCCCCATCCCTGTCCCTGACCTCCCCTGGCAGGTGTGTCCCTCTCCCCTCCCAGATGTGGGACCCCTCCCCATCGCTGTGCCCTGTCACTGCTGTCTCTGTCCATGTCCCCCATCACCTGTGGGTGTCATTGTCCCCTGTGCCTCATCACGGGTGTCCCCATACCCGCAGTGGGTGTCCCTGTCCTCCAGGTGATGCCCACGGTGTCACGTCGCAGCCACTCGCAGCTGTATTTGCTGAAGGTCCCGGCAGAGCGGAGCTGGATCTGTGCCCTGTCCCCTTCCTGGGTGACACTGGTGATCTTGAAGGTCTCAAAGGGCGGGATCAGCACCTCCTCCTCACCAGGATTGGAGGAGAATTCCCGGATGTCCACGCCCTGACAGGTCTGCACCTGGAACACCGTGTCTGTCCCAAATTGCTGAGCGATCTCTTTACGCAGCGACGTCGACGCGAATCGACCGAACCGGACGGTGTCGCCAGGCCGGGCCTGGAACCGGACCCCGCGCACCCCTCGGAACACGTGGTGACACCGGGGTCCCTGCGTGTCCCTCAGCGTGGTCAGCGCGTCGGTCAGCAGGAAATGCAGCACCTTGAAGTGGAAGTTGTCCCGGTATTCCCGGCGGGAGCGCCCGGCCCTGCGCACGGCGTCGTTGAACTCCTTGTACATGTCCTTCATTGTGTAGGTCATGATGGCCGTGGCCTGGGCTGGGGACAGAGGGGTCACAGGGGGCCCCCGCCTCCACCACTCGTCCGCGGCCTTCACCCAGACCCGGGCGAACAGAGGGTTCTTCTGGAACTCAAAGTGGTTGAGGGCCGGCAACAGCTCGGTCATGGCGTGTCGGCAGCCCCGGTACTGGTCATCGAAGGAGTCCAGGGCCATGTCCAGGGGCACCACCGTGGTGGCCGAGGTGGCCACGGTCATTGCCAGCAGTGCCACGGTGTGAACCAGCGGGTCCAGAGAGGGGGGAGGCCACCAAGACCAGTGTGGGACACTGGGGATGCTGGGACACTGAGGGGACAGTGGGGGACACAGGAGAAAGACTGAGGAACACGGCAGGACACTGATGGGACACTGAGGGGACATGGGGGAACACCAGGGGACACAGGGAAGGTCCCTCCATCCGGGACTGGGGAAGGAGGGTGGCGTCAGCCTGGGGAGACGTGGGGGCAGCCCTGGTCAGAACACCCCTGGACACATCCTGGGACCCTGATCCCAAATCCTGGGGTCACTCCTGGATGCCCCAGTGTCCTCCAGTCCCACCAGGGACCCCAGTGCCACACCCACAGTCCTGTGTCATTCCCCCGGTGTTCCCTCAGCCCCCCCAGAACCCCAACCCAAATCCTGGGGTCACTCCCTGAGCCCCCCAGTGTCCCTCTTGGCCCACGCCCAGCCCCCAATGCCAATCCCAGTCCGGTGTCCCCTTTGGGGTTGTTGGAAATGATACACCCCAGGACCCCAATCCAAACCCGGGGATCACCCCCTGTCCCCTGCAGTGTCCCCCAGCCCTCCCATGGCCCCAGTCACACTCCCAGGCCCCCCCTGCTGCCCCCCAGAGCCCCATGAACCCCAGTCCCCTGTCCCCAGTGCCCCCCACTGTCCCCCAGGATTCCAATCCCATGTCACATTCTCCCCCAGGGTACCCCCGGTGTCCCCCATTGCCCCAATCCCAATCCCACTGCACCCTGTCCCCCCCCCAAGTGTCCCCAGTGTCCCCCCAGCCCCTGATACCGAAATGGGCCGCAGTGAACTCCCAGACACAACTGGAGGGATCACAAAGCCGGAATTCTTGATCAGCTCGGGCTCACCACAGATCTCTCCTGGTCCTGCAGGTCGGAGGAGACTTTGCCACACGGAATCTGTCCATCCTAGCTACACAGATGCATTAAAATGAGCTTCTTAGCTGACACAAACCCAGCACCTCCTGGAAATAATTTTCTTGGGTCCGGCTCTCCCTGGAAATCCTCTTCTTGTCCTGGAGAGTTCCTAAAGCGGGATCTGAGGCGCCGCCTTCACTGGGTGCCCCAATATCTCAGAGGACCTCAGCTCAAACTGTCACTTCCTGCCGGCGCTGAGCCTTTCTGTCTGAGAATTTTGGGAACCTCCACATGAGTTTCTGTTAACTCTTTCTCCACTGGTTCGAGCCGCTTTTATAGTCCCGTGTAAATACTTTTACATCCTTTTATCATTCTTGGAGTCAGGCTTTCAGCTCGACCCTGCACGGTGTGGGGAAAAGCCACATTATGGAAAGCCAAGTGTCCACACTGCAGTTTTGATATTTTATTTGAACAAAGGGACAGAGTTGCCACAGCCTGACCCCCGTGGGGTTTCTCTCTCCCGGTTTCAGAGGATGCATCCTCCTTTTATCCCAAACTCTCGGCTGCACCTTGCACTTGGATCCCTATCCAGGGGGCATTGGGAAGAGCGGGGCCAGGAGGGCAGGGAGTGATGGTGCCCCTCTGCCCTGCCCAGTGAGGCACATTAGGAGTGCCGTGTCCATCTCTGCCCAGTGCCGCGTCCAGCTCTGCCCAGTGCCGTGTCCATCTCTGCCCAGTGCCGTGTCCATCTCTGCCCAGTGCCGCGTCCAGCTCTGCCCAGTGCCGCGTCCATCTCTGCCCAGTGCCGTGTCCATCTCTGCCCAGTGCCGCGTCCAGCTCTGCCCAGTGCCGTGTCCATCTCTGCCCAGTGCCGCGTCCATCTCTGCCCAGTGCCGCTTCCAGCTCTGCCCAGTGCCGCATCCAGCTCTGCCCAGTGCCGTGTCCATCTCTGCCCAGTGCCGTGTCCAGCTCTGCCCAGTGCCGTGTCCATCTCTGCCCAGTGCCGCGTCCAGCTCTGCCCAGTGCCGCTTCCAGCTCTGCCCAGTGCCGCATCCAGCTCTGCCCAGTGCCGCGTCCATCTCTGCCCAGTGCCGCGTCCATCTCTGCCCAGTGCCGCGTCCAGCTCTGCCCAGTGCCGTGTCCATCTCTGCCCAGTGCCGTGTCCATCTCTGCCCAGTGCCGTGTCCATCTCTGCCCAGTGCCGTGTCCAGCTCTGCCCAGTGCCGCATCCAGCTCTGCCCAGTGCCGCGTCCATCTCTGCCCAGTGCCGTGTCCATCTCTGCCCAGTGCTGTGTCCATCTCTGCCCAGTGCCGTGTCCATCTCTGCCCAGTGCTGTGTCCATCTCTGCCCAGTGCCGTGTCCATCTCTGCCCAGTGCTGTGTTCATCTCTGCCCAGTGCTGCGTCCAGCTCTGCCCAGTGCCGCGTCCAGCTCTGCCCTGTGCTGTGTCCATCTCTGCCCTGTGCTGTGTCCATCTCTGCCCTGTGCTGTGTCCATCTCTGCCCAGTGCCGTGTCCATCTCTGCCCAGTGCCGTGTCCATCTCTGCCCAGTGCCGCGTCCAGCTCTGCCCAGTGCCGCGTCCAGCTCTGCCCACTGCTGTGTCCATCTCTGCCCAGTGCCGTGTCCATCTCTGCCCTGTGCTGTGTCCATCTCTGCCCAGTGCCGTGTCCATCTCTGCCCAGTGCCGTGTCCATCTCTGCCCAGTGCTGTGTCCATCTCTGCCCAGTGCCGCGTCCAGCTCTGCCCAGTGCCGCGTCCAGCTCTGCCCACTGCTGTGTCCATCTCTGCCCAGTGCCGTGTCCAGCTCTGCCCTGTGCTGTGTTCATCTCTGCCCACTGCTGTGTCCATCTCTGCCCAGTGCTGTGTTCATCTCTGCCTAGTGCCGCATCCAGCTCTGCCCAGTGCCGTGTCCATCTCTGCCCAGTGCTGTGTCCAGCTCTGCCCAGTGCTGTGTCCAGATCTGGGCACCTGGAGCAGGACAGGAAGAACCTGCAGCTCCTGGAGCTCCTGGAGGGCAGCAGGGATGATGCCAGGATTGGGGCATTTCTTTCACAAGGTGACAAATAACAGAGTGAATGGCAGTTTTCTGTTCCCCTGAAGGCACTGGACTGGCACTGAAGACAAACCATCAGACATGATAAAAGGATGTGGAGGTTTGCACACAGGGCGTTAAATGTGGCTGGAACCCGTGGAGGAAGAGATAAAGGGAACTCCAGTGGGGTTTTGGCAAGTTCTCTAACAGGGACTGAAAGGCGTCTGTGCAAAGAAAACATTCTAGGAAAAGTCAGTGTGATATCAAAGTATCCAGTGAACACGACCCCCAGAGACCCCGTTTTTGTAACTCTCAAGGACCATAAGAGGACTTCCATGCGGAGGTGGAGCCTGGCAAATTATTTCTAGGAAAAGTGCTGGTTCTGTATTGGATAAGGGACACCTTTTAATGAGTGTGTATAATTCTGGTGGATAAATTCCCTGTGGCAAAGCCCTGCCTGACCCACGGGACCAGAAGAGATCTGTGCTGACTCTGAGCTGATCGAGAATTCCAGCTCTGTGATCCCTGCAGTTCTGTCCGGGAGTTCACTCCGGCCCATTTCGGTATCAGGGGCTGGGGGGACACTGGGGACACTTGGTGGGGGGACACTGGGGACTGTGGGATTGGGGTCTGGGAGGACACTGGGGGTGTCACTGGACTGGAATTTGGGTCCTGGGATGGTCCAGGGACAGCGATGGAGGGCACGGGGCACATGGGCGTGGCAGTGGGGTTGGGGTATAGGAGGGGGACAAGGGGACAATAGGGGGCCCCAGGGCTTGGGTCATGGTCCTGGGGGCACGTGGTCACTGGGAGGGGTACAAGGGACTGGGAGAGGGACTGGGGTAATGGAGGCACTGGGAAACACTTGGAGTGAGGGGACACAAAACTCTGGGCATGGGATTGGGGATCTGGGGGCCTGGGGGACACTGGTGGTGCTCCAGGATTTGGGATGATGTCCCAGGACATGTCCAGGGGTCTCCTGGCCGGGGCTGCCCCCACTCCCCAGACTGACCCCACTCTCCCTCCCCAGCCCCTCACCAAGGAAGCCTCCCCATGCCCCCCCATGTCCCTCAGTGACCCCTGTGTCCCATCTGTGTCCCCTGGGGCCCCTCAGTGTTCCCTCAGCGTCCCCTGGTGTCCCCCAGTGTCTTCCTTGTGTCACACAATGTGTCCCCTCAGTGTCCCCCAGTGTCCCACCCAGGTCCCTGTGGCCTCTCTTCTCCATGGCCCCCCTGGCTCACACCCTGGCACTGCTGGCAATGGCCGTGGCCACTGTGGCCATCGAGGTGGTGCCCCTGGACATGGCCCTGGACTCCTTCGATGACCAGTACCTGAAATGTAGCGTTGACTGAGGATTTGCTAGAACTCCAGGTCTCTGACTTCTGCAATAACTATGAGTTTTTCAAGAACTGGAAAAATGCCAAGGCTCAGTGGAAGGGGCGGGGGTCTCCTAGAAATTCTCTTACCCCAACGAGTCCATCGCCCTCATGGCCTACACCATGAAGGAGACCAACTTGTAAAGGCAGTTCAACGACGCCGTGCGCGAGGCTGGAAGCTCCAGCTGGAAATACTGGAAGAAATTCCACTTCAAATCTCTGCATTTCCTGCTGACGCGCGCCCTCCAGAAGCCGAGACCTGACGAGTGTCAGTACGTGTTCCGGGGGGTGACAGGGGTCAAGTTCAATACGACGACTGGCAAGAAAGTCTGCTTTGGTCAATTCATGTCAACGTCTCTGAGCGAAAAGGAGGCCCAGCGTTTTGGGCAGCACACGATGTTCAAGGTGCACACGTGCCACGGTGTGGACATCCAGAAATTCTCCATGTATCCAGAGGAGCAGGAGGTGCGGATCCTGCCCTTCAGGACCTTTAATGTCACTGATGTCCGTAAGAACGGGAACACAATGCACATTGAGCTTCGCTTCCACAACGTCTCCAGCAACTACGACTGCGAGTGGCTGAAAGGTGACACCATGGGGACAGCCTGGGGGGATTGGGGGCACTCAGGGAGGGTTGGGGACAAGGACACACAGTGCCAGGGATACCCATGGCCCAGAGGGGACAGTGACACCCACTGTGGGTGGGAGACGGGACACCCAGTACTGGGGACAAGGACAGGGACAGCCATTGGTGGGCACAGGGGATGGCGACAACCAGTGCCAGGTGAGGGGGACAGGAACATCCAGTGCTGGGGACACCCACTGGGGTTGGGGAGACAAGGCCACCCATGGCTGGGCACAGGGGACAGGGACCTCGCTACGGCCCCCTCTGCCTGCACAGCCTCAGCTCCCGCCACCCCCCCCACCCCTGTCCCTCCCCCCATGGCCCTCCTGATGTCCCCATGACCCCCTTCCTCCATGGTCCCCCTGACCCCTCTCTTTGTGTCCCCAGGTGGGAGCCTCTCCAGGAACTCCCCCAACCTCGGGGGGCTTCTCCTGGCCACCGTGGTCATGGCAGTGGTCACTGGAACCCTCTGAGCCACGAGGCCACCAAGGTCCCTGTGGTCTCAGAGGCCACTGTGGCCACCATGACCACAAATGCCACCAGAACCTGCAGAGAAATGAGGCCACCAAGACTACTGAGGCCTCTGTGGCCACTATGGTCACTTTGGCCACTGTGACCCCTCTGCGCATTGGAATCACCATGATCACCATGACCACTGTGGCCACTGTGACTCACGAAGCCACTCTGGCCACTGTGGCTCCCGCGGTCACTGTAACTACTGAGGCCACCATGGCCACCGTGGTTACAGCAGGACCAGGGAGGGCAGGGCTGGAGCTGCCAGGACAGCACGGACAGCACGGACAGCAGAGACTGGGCAGCACCTGGGGCCGGTTGGGCACTTCCCGACAGAGGGGTTTTGGCTGCCAATGTCATGGCCACCTCCTAAAGCTCCTCGGCTGCCTCGCCTGATGTGTCAAAACAAATTTCTGCTTGCTTGCCTGGAGTGGGAAAAATTGCTGCTTGCTTGTCTGGAGTATTAAAAACGTATCAAAAATGTGATCCGTGCTGGCCTGGCATATCAAAAGTTTATCAAAATTTGCTGCTTGCTCACCTGATGTCTCTGCTACAGATCTTTTAATGCATTTCCTGAAGTGTGCCTCATTTCCTAAAATAAAGTAGTTCCTGGGGTTTTCTTTAGTGGCAACTTAAAGGTTTAGTTTTCAAACCTTGATCTGCAGAGAAGCGATGGAGAAATGTTCCTCCTTTTCCCCTCTGCACTCCCTTTTCACTGCAGCCCCTCAAGAAGGACCTGGAGGGGCTGGAGCATGTCCAGGGAAGGGAAGGAGCTGGGGAAGGGTCTGGAGCTCCAGGAGTGGCTGAGGGAGCTGCGGAGAGGCTGCTCAGAGCAATTAGAAAAGGATGAACAATCAGTTTGGGGCCAGATCCACAAAGTTCCTGATTTGAGGCAATGCAACAGAAGAAGTATTGGGAGGAAAAGAAGAAAACCAAACAAAAAGAATGAAAAAAAAAAAAAAAAAGAAAAGGGGACAGAGGCACCACCATCCATTCATTTATGTAAAAACGTGGTGTTTCACCGGGAAACTCTTTTTTCTTTCAAATCGTGGGATTTTCCCTCTTCAGCCCGCACAGCTCCTGAACGCGCCGTGGCGTTGTGGTTTGGGAATTGCCCACCGGAGGGCAGCAGCGAGCAGGGTTAAACAGCGGCACTGCGCATGCGCAGCTCCCCAGCTGCAGTTCCGGGTGCCACCAGCAGGCGGCAGCACGAGCCCCGCCCCATGCCGGCCCCGGGGCTCTGCAATGGTTTGGGATGGAGCCGCCTTAAAGCCCGTCCGGTGCCAGCCCTGCCATGGGCAGGGACATCTTCCCCCGGCCCGGGCTGCTCCAGGACCCCCAGCCTGGCCTTGAACCCTTCCAGGGACAGGGCAGCCACCCCTCCCCGAGACAGCAGGAGAACATCGATATGGATCTAGTCGATAAATGCATTTTATGGATCCCTGCGACAAGAGCTCAAAGCCCTCCGTGCTTCCAGTGCCGGAAGGATTTTGTTGCTGCCGTGTTTAGTCCCCCCAGGTGACGGACAGGTGTTCCGGGGCCAGCGGCCCGCCCTGGCGGGTGAGCAGGGCCGGCGGCCGGGCAGGTGTGAGCCGCGCTGCGCCCTGGGCGCCCTGGTTCTCCCGGAGCAGCTGCTCCTGCTGATCCTGCAGCCGGGTTTTGGCGTCCCTGAGCAGCTGGCAGTGCTGGAGGCGGCCGAGCAGCTCCTGGCGCAGGAGCCTGTTCTCCGCCCTCACCTCTTCCACGTGCTGGATCAGAGCCCGGAGCGCCACCTCGTCGGCTCCCCAGGTGAGCTCCCGCATCCTGTGCTGGAATTGCCGCTCGCACTCGGCCTTGTCCTGCCGGAACGCGCTCCCGATGCCGTGGCTTTGCTCAGCGCAGCCAAGCCTGGTGACGCGCAGTTCCTTCTCCAGCGCCTTCGCCTTCTGCTCCGCCCGCACCTTCTGCTCCTTGCAGGGCTCCAGCTGCTCCAGCTGCGCGTCCAGGAGCGAGGCCGAGGCCTCCGTGTCCTGCAGGGCGCTCCTCGCCTCCTGCTCCTTGCCGGTGTACCGCGGGATCAGCCGCTCCCTCTGCGCCTGGATTTGGGCCAGGTCCTGGCGGTTCTGCTCGTTCAGGGTGATGACCATGGCCGGGGGCTCCTGGCTGAGCTTTGCCCCGCAGGACAGGTAAGACTGCCCCTGCTCCTCAGTGTCCCGGCCTTCCTTTTCCAGGCGTTTGTTTCCCTGCAGGAGCTGCTCGGCTCTTCCCAGGTACGTGTCCAGGTGTTGTGTGAGGGTCCTGCGTTCCTCCTGCAGGTACAGTGTCCTCTCCTGGACAGGGTCTTCCGTGTCACTGAGGTGAAGTGTCAGGGATTTGGAGAGAGTGGGGGCACCTCCTTCCAAGGGAGGGAGGGAGGGAAGGAGGGAGGGAGGGAGGGAAGGAAGGAAGGAAGGAAGGAAGGAAGGAAGGAAGGAAGGAAGGAAGGAAGGAAGGAAGGAAGGAAGGAAGGAAGGAAGGAAGGAAGGAAGGAAGGAAGGAAGGAGGGAGGGAGGGAGGGAGGGAAGGAGGGAAGGAGGGAAGGAAGGATCCAGGTCAAGTCATTAGCTGCACCTGGAGCCTGAAATCTGCTGTTTGCTGGCGCTGGCACTGTCCAAGATGTGGTGCTTTGCCAGTGCCAGGAGTTGAGATGCAGCAAATTGCCGGCACCTGCGGAAGGCCTCTCCATCCTTGCCCCCCATTCCTTGTTTTCCCAGCAGTCACGGGGTCTTCTTCCCCCTTGGATTTGGACACCATATCCTGATCAAGTCCTGGGTCCACAGGGGCGGAAGGCTCTGACAGAGCTGGAGTTTCAGATCCCTCCTCCAACCCAGAGCTGGAGTCTGAGAGCCCTCGGCTGCAGCGTCCAGATGTGGAGGCCCATCCCCAGCAGCTCGTGGCCTCTCCTTCCCCCCAGTGCCGCTTCCTCCAGGGCTGAGGAAAGCCGGGCTCTGAGCCTGCAGCACGGTCTGCCCGGGAGGGAGCCGCGAATCTGCTCTGGGGCAGCGCCCAGCGACAGGCAGGGCTGGCCCGGGCCCGAGCCCCACGCAGCCCGAGCTCCAGCGCTCCAGGGAGAGGCCCCCGCGCTCAGCCCTGCATTTGTGGGATGTTCTCCAACACCGGAGCCCGCTCTGACAGGCGGAGCTGCTCAGTGGTTTGTGCAGCGACCCCTGAAAGCTCAGGGCTGCCAAAGGGAGCACCAAAGCAGGTGCCCGAATCCCTGCATCCCAAACCCAGCTGCCACAGCCTCCCCGCATCCCAAGGCCCCAGCTGAGGAACCTCAGCCTCTGGCTCTGCCCCAGGTTGAGCCATTCCAGCCCTGGGTGAGTTTCCCAGGCTCTGCTGCAGTTTCTTGGGGATCTCTCTGCTTACATTTGGATTTCCGAAGTAAAAGGATCATTTCCCAGTTCTGTGGAATTCCTAAGCACAGGCTCAGCTCAGTTCCTCTGGGTCAGGGCTCCGTCCCAGCACCCCCAGTTCCTCTGTGATCCCCCTCACCCCGAATTCCCCTTTGGCTCCATCCCAATCCCGTGGGGCCCACCCTGGAGGGGGCTCGGGCTGAGAGGTGCCAGCCCTGCCACAGACACACACGAGTGACACCAGCCTTTCGCTTTTGTGTTTTTATGTCAACTCCCCAGACACCAGATCCCCGTGCCTGCCCTGGAATGTCCTGGAATGTCCTTTACACACTGGCTACAAAAATCCTGGGAGGCAGAGAGGGGCAGGGCCAGTCCCCGGAGCACAGCTTGGCCAATTCCTTGGAACAGACTTGGGCTGACTCCTTGGACTGGAGCTGGGCCGAGCACTGGGATCAGAGCTGGGCTGATTCCCTGGATCTGAGCTCAGCCAAGCCCGGGGATCAGAGCTGGGCTGATTCCCTGGATCTGAGCTCAGCCAGGCCCTGGGATCAGAGCTGGGCTGATTCCCTGGATCTGAGCTCAGCCAAGCCCGGGGATCAGAGCTGGGCTGATTCCCTGGATCTGAGCTCAGCCAAGCCCGGGGATCAGAGCTGGGCTGATTCCCTGGATCTGAGCTCAGCCAGGCCCTGGGATCAGAGCTGGGCTGATTCCCTGGATCTGAGCTCAGCCAAGCCCGGGGATCAGAGCTGGGCTGATTCCCTGGATCTGAGCTCAGCCAAGCCCGGGGATCAGAGCTGGGCTGATTCCCTGGATCTGAGCTCAGCCAGGCCCTGGGATCAGAGCTGGGCTGATTCCCTGGATCTGAGCACAGCCAGGCCCTGGGATCAGAGCTGGGCTGATTCCCTGGATCTGAGCTCAGCAATGCCCTGGATCAGAGCTGGGCTGATTCCCTGGATCTGAGCTCAGTCAGGCCCTGGGATCAGAGCTGACCAATTCCCTGGGTCCAAGCCCAGCCAAGCTCTGGGATCACAGATGGACCAATTCCCCAGATTCAAACCCAGGGATCAGCTGACCAATGCCCTGGGTCCAGGCTCAGCCAAGCCCTGGGATCAGAGCTGGGCCCATTCCCTGGATTTGAGCTCAGCCAGGCCCTGGGATCAGAGCTGGGCCCGTTCCCAGATCCAGCCCTGGGATCAGAGCTGGGCCCGTTCCCAGATCCAAGCCCTGGGATCAGAGCTGGGCCCATCCCCAGATCCAGCCCTGGGATCAGAGCCGGCCCATCCCCAGATCCCGCCCTGGGATCAGAGCCGGCCCATCCCCAGATCCAGCCCTGGGATCAGAGCCGGCCCATCCCCAGATCCAGCCCTGGGATCAGAGCCGGCCCATCCCCAGATCCAGCCCTGGGATCAGAGCCGGCCCATCCCCAGATCCAGCCCTGGGATCAGAGCCGGCCCATCCCCAGATCCAGCCCTGGGATCAGAGCCGGCCCATCCCCAGATCCAGCCCTGGGATCAGAGCCGGCCCATCCCCAGATCCAGCCCTGGGATCAGAGCCGGCCCATCCCCAGATCCAGCCCTGGGATCAGGGCTGGGCCCATCCCCAGATCCAGCCCTGGGATCAGAGCCGGCCCATCCCCAGATCCAGCCCTGGGATCAGAGCCGGCCCATCCCCAGATCCAGCCCTGGGATCAGAGCCGGCCCATCCCCAGATCCAGCCCTGGGATCAGAGCCGGCCCATCCCCAGATCCAGCCCTGGGATCAGGGCCGGCCCATTCCGTGTCCAGGCTCAGCCCAGCCCAGCCCTGGGGCGCAGTTCATGCCGACAGGTCGCTGTTGTCAAACCTCTCCTGGTCGTAGACCTCGGCCACCACCTTCCTGCCGGCGAACCAGCGCCCGTTGAGCGCCTGGATGGCCTTGTGAGTCTCTGAGGCCATGGAGAACTCCACGAAGATCTTGACGATGATCTCGGCGTCCTCCTCCTCGCCCTGCTTCTCCTGGTAGATGATGACCCTGTTGACGGCCCCGAACTTGCCGCACTCCTCCGTCACCTCTCCCTCCAGGTCGTCGTCGATGTCCTTAGGGTCCACCATGTTCCTCAGCACCATCACCGTGGACTGCAAGGGAAGGGAGGAGGGAATTTGGGGCCTGGAGACGCACAGGACACACCTGGGCACACCCCAATCCCTGGGCTGGCCATTCCAGGGCACTCATGGCTCAGGTTCTCGGGGAGAATTACTGAGTTTCCAGGGCTGTTGGTCCCTGGATCAGAATTCCCCCGGGCTGGGAATGCTGTGTGCCATCCCCTGGGCTTTCCTGGGATACGCCCCGGAAGCACGATGAGCCTCATTCTCCCTGTGCTGCTGCCAGCCAGGGATTTCTGGCCTTTCCTCCACGATTCCATCACCATTCTCTTTGTTCTCCTTCCCTCCCCTCCCAGGACAGCTGAAGGATTCCCCCAGGTGTTCTGGGTGCTCCCAAAAGGACACACACACCTGCACCATGACTGAGCCCCTGGGGATCCCAGATTAGAAGGGACAGAAATTCCAGGAGCTCTCTGGGCAGGCTGTCCTGTGCACCTGGCCCTGGCACACCTGGGCACACCTGAGCCATTCCAGGCTCCATGTGAAAATGTTTCCTGTGGCTGCTCCTCACAGCCCACATCAAGGGCACTTGTGGGCTCGGAATTCCAAACAGTTTGGGATGGAGCATTTTTATTGAAAAAGACGAGTTTTGGGTTTTGGGCCTTTTACATTTTTTAAAAAATTTAAATAAGACTTATTTAGCTCTGCTCAGCTTCTCCCAAGCCAGGCTGTCCCAGGGATTGAATCTTTGGGAAAGGTGGTTGTGGCTGCTGCGGCAGGAGCCCAAAGGTGTGTTTAACCCTTGGGAAGTAGAGGGAACCCCCATTCCTTAGGGAATGCTGCCAGCATTGTCCCCATTAGCAAACGGGGAAGAAATACTGTGGATTCCCCGTCAAAGCTCAGGAAATCTGTCAGGGAACTCCAGCAAAGGAACAAACTGGACGTGCCCAGGCAAGATTGCCAAGTCCCCTGCAAAAATCCAGGAATCCATTGTTCTGTTTAATGTTCTTTGTCCATCCCTCACTCTTGTCCTCCTCCTCCTCACTGCAATTCCCACGAGCTGCTGTTCCATCAACACCTCAGGGTTTCACAGAGTCAGTTAAGGAGGGAAACGACCTCCAAGACCCGAGTCCAGCCCGTGCCCAATGCCCACCTTGTCACCCAAGGGGGCTCCTCCAGGATCCTGGACCCCCCTGTGGAATGTTGTGGGGAAAAGGAAAACACGGGACAGATTGGCCTGTGCCAGTCCCAGTCCCACCCTCCCACCCCAAGGGCCACCAGGGTTTGATTTAGTGACACCAAGGGACAGCGTTTGGTCAGAGGCACAATCAGAGCACGTGCAGGTTGGAAGAGACCTTCAAGGTGGAGCCCAACCCAGCCCTGACGCCTCAACGGGACCACGGCATCCAGTGCCACAGTGGTGGAGCCCAGGGCGCTCCTCTGGGAGGCCACAGACCCCGGCAGAGAGGTCTGGGATCTGTCCTGGGGGGTCTGGGATCTGTCCTGGGGGGTCTGGGATCTGTTCTGGGGCTCTGGGATCTGTTCTGGGGGTCTGGGATCTGTACTGGGGGTCTGGGATCCGTTCTGGGGGCTCTGGGATCTGTTCTGGGATCTGTTCCGGGGGGTCTGGGATCTGTTCTGGGGGTCTGGGATCTGTTCTGGGGCTCTGGGATCTGTCCTGGGGGCTCTGGGATCTGTTCTGGGATCTGTTCCGGGGGCTCTGGGATCCATTCCGGGGGGTTGCAGACCCTGGCTCAGAGCCCAGGAGGACACAGCCTTCAACCTCAGCCCGTGGAAAAAAGCTTCTACCACTGAGAGGAGAGCTACAAGTCGCCGAGGTGTGACAGACAGCGGTGCGGTGTGTCACAGCGTGGAAGATTTGTAGTTTTAGGATTCTTAGTAGGTAGGTGCACGGGGAACAACGCTGCCCTGAGTCCTTGCTGCTTCTCCCCTGGCCTCCATCTCCACATCCAGTCTTGTTTTAAACCCACCCAGGGATGGTGACTCCACCTCCCTGGGCAGACCAGCCCCGTACTTTTACCACCCTTTCTGTGAGAAACTCCTTCCCGACACCCAACCTGCATTTCCCTTGGTGCAGCCTGAGATCGTGTCCTCTCACTCTGTCAGGAGAGAGGGACCAGCCCCAGGTGTCTGTGACCACCAGAGCCTCCCCTGAGCCCTGCAAGGGGAAGATCATGGAAGCCCGGGATGGTTTGGGATGGAGGGGACTCAAAGCCCATCCAGGACAGGGAGGCAGGGACACCTTCCACTATCCCAGGCTGCTCTCCAAGCTCTGGGGACGCTCCAGGGATGGGGCAGCCTCGGCTTCTGTGCCAGGGTCTCCCCACCTCACGGGGAAGGATTCCCTCCCAGTCTCCCGGCCATCCCAGCCCTCTGGCAGGGGGAAGCTGCTGCCGTTTTTGTTTTCATGTCTGCAGGTTCTGGGCTGCCCAGGGATGCAGTTCTGAGCCTCACAGTCAAGTGTCACTCAGCTCTGCACAGAGCAGGGAGACAGAATAAATCCTTTTCCTGCTGAGGGACAATGGTCAGGCCCTAAAGCACAAACAAGGGTGGCTGGAGGGAGGAACAAGGAGGATGGGACCTCACAGCCTGGAGCTGGGACTGGGCAGTTAAACCCCAACGTGCAAGTGGAAAACTTATAAAAATGTGAGACTTTGTGACCGGTCAGCCATCTGGGGACCATTTGGGGACCATTTTGTGTCGTTTGGGACCTTTTTGGGTCCATTTTGTGACCATTTTGTGACCATTTTGGGTCCATTTTGGGTCCGTTTTGTGACCATTTTGTGACCATTCTCCCCCGAGTCCCCCCAAGCTCAGAGGTGCCATGGGGTGTCCCTGAGCCCCCGCAGCTTGTCCCAAGGCTGGGACACACAGGTGGCAGCTGTCACCTGCCCGGCCTCACCTCCTGCTTGCGGAGCAGCTTCTGCATGACCATGTGTCGGGCGCTGCTGCCTGAGATGCTCATGTGCTCCTGCTCGCTCAGCATCTCGGGCCGCTCCGACTCCTGGAACACCTCCTCCTCCTCCTTCTCCTTCTTCACCTCCACCAGCCCCAGCGCCGGTGGGCTGGCCAGGATGGGGTTCACC
The DNA here is from genome assembly GCF_029207755.1 of Chamaea fasciata. Lineage (NCBI taxonomy): Eukaryota > Metazoa > Chordata > Aves > Passeriformes > Sylviidae > Chamaea > Chamaea fasciata. The sequence goes on from NW_027094086.1 coordinate 305,561, forward strand.
ACCCCCACCTGCGGGATGGTCACCGGGATGGGTGGCCGCGCAGGGGTCACACCTGGAGAGCACAGGGAGGGGAGGCTGGTCAGGGACACCTGGGCGGTGCTGACACCTGGGGAATGGTCAGCGATACCCAGGCCATGGTCAGGGACACCTGGGGGACAGTTAGTGACACCTGGACAATGGTCAGTGACACCTGGGGGACAGTTAGTGACACCTGGACAAGGGTCAGTGACGTCCGGGCAGTGGTCAGTGACACCTGGGAAACACTCAGTGATACCCAGGCCATGGTCAGTACCACTTGGACAACGGTCAGTGACACTTAGGCGGTGGTCAGGGACACCTGGGTGACAGTTGGTGGCACCTGGACAATGGTCAGTGACACTTGGGAGGTGGTCAGGGACACCTGGGTGACAGTAGGTGACACCTGGACAATGGTCAGTGACATCCAGGCAGTGGTCAGTGACACCTGGGAAACACGCAGTGGTACTGAGGCCATGGTCAGTGACACCTGGACAATGGTCAGTGACACTTGGGCAGTAGTCAGGGACACCTGGGTGACAGTCGGTGGCACCTGGGCAGTGGTCAGGGACACCTGGGGGATGGTCAGTGACACCTGGGAAACACGCAGTGGTACTGAGGCCATGGTCAGTGACACCTGGACAATGGTCAGTGACACTTGGGCGGTGGTCAGGGACACCTGGGAAACACTCAGTGGTACCCAGGTCATGGTCAGTGACACCCGGACAATGGTTGGTGACACCTGGGCAGTGGTCAGGGACACCCAGCGCCCATTACCCGGCTTTCCCCACCCCATGCCAGGTGTTCCTGCTGGGAACCCACGGCCTGTCCCACCCACTGGACACCCAAATTAACCCATGAACGGCCGGGTTCCTGCCCAGGCCGGGCCAGGAGCAGATTCCAGCCCCAGGTGGGTCCAGGCACAGAGTCCCACCTGTGGGAAAGGGACACGGATGACAAGGGAAGAGCACACACGGGTGACGAGAGGACAGACACGTGCAGGTGGCAGGAGGAGAAGCACACAGGTGACAAGAGCACACACACATGACAGAAGGAAGAGGACAAACAGGTGACAGAAGGGGACACAGAGGTGCCAGAAGGGGACACACAGAGGTGACAGAAGAGGACACACAGGTGACAGAAGGGGACACACAGAGGTTCCAGAAGGGAACACACACAGGTGACAGAAGAGGACACACAGGTGACAGAAGGGGACACACAGAGGTGCCAGCAGGAAGGAGACACACAGGTGCCAGAAGGGGACACACACACAGGTGCCAGAAGGGGACACACAGGTGCCAGCAGGAAGGGGACACTTCCCAGGGGGAGCACACCCACCTGTGATGACACCTGGGGCCTGAGCAGCCATGACGGCCTGGGGCAGGGCCCCCAGGGGCTGGGCCAGGGTCAGGGCAGGGGACACCAGCCCCGGGGTGGCCAGCGTGCCCAGCACGGCGGCTCCCGCCACGGCTTCCTGCGGGACACACGGAGAACCCCCGGTTATCCCTGCTCCTGCAGAGCTTCCAGCTGCCCCACGCCCGGGAAAACCCAGATATTCCTGTCTTCAGGAGCCCCCAGCACTGCTGGGGAAGGTAAAGGTGTCACCCAGACCAGCAGGGAAAAAAAAAAAAACAACTCTGGGGAACTTTGGAAGGAAAACTCGAATCCCGATAAACACCCCGAGTCCAGGTGCCCAGAATTCCAAGAGCATTCAGTAGGAACAACTTCATGGAAGCCTAAAACACACCCCAGGATCCCAAAGGTTTTGTTGTTGTTGCTTTCCAGGCCTGATTTAATTGCTCCCACCCTTCTCTTCCTTGTGTTCCTGGGGCTCCTGTAATCCCTGATGCAGGAGAACCCAAGGTTTTGTCCCTCTGTTCCCACATTCATGGATCTGTCACCCAAAGCTGCTGCAATATCCCAGTTATCCTCGACATAAATGCCCAAACTTTGGGATCCACCCCATCAGGGCCCACTCCTTTTCCCACTGGAGATGAAGCTCCTGAGGAAGGGGAATGGGAAAAGGGGAATTCCAGGACGGGAATGGGAAAAGGAGAATTCCAGGAGGGAAAAGTGCTGGAACAAACCCACTGGGATTTCTGGCTACACTGGTCACCAGCTGCCCCCACGTCTCACTGAAATGGCAAAAAAACCTTCAAAACTTTCAGAAAACTTCACAAAAAACCCTCCAGAGCCAAAATTCCCTCAGAAAGCTGGGAATGGCACCTGGGAGCTGCTCCAGAGCCCAAAGTTCCCTTTAGAAAGCTGGGAATGGCACCTGGGAGCTGCTCCAGAGCCCAAAGTTCCCTTTAGAAAGCTGGGAATGGCACCTGGGAGCTGCTCCAGAGCCCAAAATTCCCTTTAGAAAGCTGGGAATGGCACCTGGGAGCTGCTCCAGAGCCCAAAATTCCCTTTAGAAAGCTGGGAATGGCACCTCCAGAACCAGAATTCCCATCTCTCCCAGAGTCCACGCTTCTCTCCCCAAGTGATTTTGATCCAAGTAATTCCAGCCATGCCTCAGCTTCCCCCCTCCCCGGACTGCGGAGGTTTCCAGACCCGTGGAATCTTTCCTGGGGCACCTGCAGGTCCCACCTGAGGGGCAGCTCCTCCCACTCCTGCCCCCACCTTTTGTTCAGGGAAAAACGTTCCCCAAAAATTCCCCTTCTGGAGCCTCAGCTCCGCTGCTGCTGCAGCAGCAGGGGCTGCTCTGACCAGCAGTTCCCTGTGCCTCACCTGGGCAGTGCCTGTGCCTCACCTGGGCTGTCCCTGTGCTTCACCTGGGCTGTGCCTGTGCCTCACCTGGGCTGTGCCTGTGCTTCACCTGGGCTGTCCCTGTGCTTCACCTGGGCTGTCCCTGTCTGAGCTGCCCCTGTTCCATCCCCACACCTCACCCGTGCCCCTGTCGCAGCCCCAGGCCTCACCTGTGCCGTGATCTTGGCGGTGGCAGCAGCAGCGGCCACGGCGGCCGCAGGCGGGAGCCCTCCAGGTGTGGCGGGGGTCAGCAGGGGCATGGGCGGGGTCACGGCCTTGCCCACGCGCAGGTACTGACCGCCCAGGTCGAACAGGTTCATGGAGGACACGGCGTCCTGGGAGGACTGCGCCTTCTCGTACTCTGCGGGAGAGACCGGGAATGGGAAATCACTTCTTTTATAAACACAGGGATGGGAAATCGCTTTCCTAAACACAGGAACGGGAAATCGCTTTCCTAAACACAGGAACGGGAAATCGCTTTTCTAAATGCAGGAATGGGAAATCACTTTTCTAAATGCAGGAATGGGAAATCACTTCTTTTATAAATGCAGGGATGGGAAATCGCTTTCCTAAACACAGGAATGGGAAATCGCTTTTCTAAACACAGGAATGGGAAATCGCTTTTCTAAACGCAGGAATGGGAAATCGCTTTCCTAAACACAGGGATGGGAAATCGCTTTCCTAAACACAGGAATGGGAAATCGCTTTTCTAAATGCAGGAATGGGAAATCACATCTCTGAGCACAGAAATGTAAAATCACATTTCTAAACACAAAAACACAGCAGGCCTGACCTGCTCCAAATTTATTCCTACCACCAAAGGAAATCCCCTCCACTAGGGGTGGAAACCCAACCCCAAACCCCCCAGGAACAGAGGACAAACCCCAGCCGTGCCCTGGAAATATAAAATCACCCCCCAGGAGCAGAGCCCGGCCCCGGCCCGCCCGGGCCGTACCAATGAAGCCGTAGCCTTTGTGCTTGCCCGTGGTGGGGTCCCTGGCCAGGGTGCAGGATTTGATCTTGCCAAAGGCCTCGAAGACGCTCTTGATGTCGTCGTCCGACAGGTCCTGGTGCACCGAGGCCACGTAGATGCGGTTGAAGGCTCGGGCCTCCTCGGCCAGCTGGTCAATGATGGGCTGGGCCTGCCCGATGTTGCTGGGCCTCCCCACCTGCGGGGACAGGGATGGGGATGGCGGTGGGAAGGGGCTGGAGCTCCAGGAGAGGCTGGGGGAGCGGCTCAGCCTGGAGAAAAGGGGGTTCGGGGGGACCCTGTGGCTCTGCACAACTCCAGGACAGGAGGGACAGGGGTGGGGATGGAGCTGGGAAGGGCCTGGAGCTCCAGGAGAGGCTGGGGGGAGCTGGGAAAGGGGCTCAGCCTGGAGAAAAGGGGGTTCAGGCTGGAGAAAAGGGGTTCAGCCTGGAGAAAACGGGGTTCAGGCTGGAGAAAAGGAGCTCAGCCTGGAGAAAAGGGGGTTCAGCCTGGAGAAAAGGAGGTTCAGCCTGGAGAAAAGGGGTTCAGCCTGGAGAAAAGGGGCTCAGGGGGGACCTGGTGGCTCTGCACAGCTCCCTGACAGGAGGGGACAGCCAGGGGGGTCAGGTGTCACAAGGGCTGTGGCCCTGATCTTTTTCAGCCCTCTGATGTTCGCATTTTTGTAGCAGAGTTTCTCCCAGGTTTTCACGTAAACTAAATGTAAATGTCCTTGTTTATCATTCCTCTCTTGAGGAGGGAACAATTGATGGACTTGTGCTTTGCCCAGCGGGGTTGGAGAGGTGCTAACCTCCATCCTCCAACCCGTGGTCATTGTCCAAAATCCATATAAATCCACGTAAGAAAATAAACTTCCCTCTTTTTGCCCTGACAACTTGACTGTGTGTGTGTTGTTCATTTTGTGTCCTGCAGAGACAAAGGGAAACAGCCTCGAGCTGGGCCAGGGGAGGGTCAGGCTGGACATCAGCAGGGATTTCCTCAAGGAAAGGGTGGTCAGGGCTTGGAAGGGGCTGCCCCAGGAGGTGCTGGACTCCCCCCCAACCCTGGAGATGTCCAAGGGATGCCTGGATCTGCTCTGGGCTGGGTGACAAGGTCACAGACTGGACCTGATGGGCCAGGAGGGATTTTCCCATGTGGAGAGTTCAATTTTTGTGGGATATGGACAGCCCATGCAGCAGGGCAAGCCAGGTAAGATATGAAGAATCTTCGAGGGAATTCCACGTGCGGGTGGGAAAACCTGGAGGCCACCTCAGGTGGGATTCTCCTTGGAGAGGAAGGACCCAGAGCCACCGTGGGCTCCATGCTGGACACCGAGGTCCACCAGGGCTCCTTCCCCTGTCACAGTGCTGTGGGGAGCATTCCCAGGACAAAAGGGATTTTCAGAGCAGGGATTTCACTCACCTTGATGTTCCTTCCCCCCAGCATGACAGAGTTCATCTGCTCCAGGGCCAGCTGGGCGGCCTCAGGCACCTCGTATTCCACAAAGGCAAAGCCCTGGGATGGGGAGGAGACCATCAGTCACTGCAGCTGTGCCTGTCTGATGCAGCCAAGGCTCCCCAGGGACCAGATTCCCACCACACTGATCCCTGCTCCTGGCCCGAGGAGGTTCCTTGGAGAAGCAGAAAAGGGGCTGCAGAGGTTCCCCCAAGGGCAGCTGTCACACAATTTCTCAGGGGAAAGGGGACAGGATTTATATTTGGAGTGAGATTTGAGCTACCCCAGACTGGGCCTCACATTCAAGGCCTTTGAAGCCTGTGGCACAGTTAGAAATTCCTCATTAAGGTGTTCCCAAGGGGGTTTTTTTAGGTATTAATAAGCACAGTTTGCAGTGTGACTCTTTTCAGCCACCTTAAGGTAAACAGTGTTTGTTTGCATTTTTTCCTATGCTGTGTACCAATGAGAAAAATATTTGTAACTGCAAATTATTTCTAAGTGTGTAAGAACTGCCATGTCAGAGAGGATAAACACGTGAGGATCGTATCGGTCCCAGCGTGTGCTTTGCTCCAGTCCAGCTTCCCAGTATTTTAAAGAGTTCCCTGCTTCAGGCATCTGATTCTGGAGCCTCCCAGACTCTGCAAAACCCCGCCCTAAGCAGATCAGGGAGCTGCCCACATTCCCCCCCAGTGCTAAAAGGAGCCTGCTCCTCAGGGATTGAGGCCCTTTTCCCTCCTGGCTGCATCTGGAAAGCCTCGAACAGAGAAGGATGTTCCTTGAGGGCTGGGAATCGCAGAACCATGGCAAGCTTTGGGTTGTAGGGACCTTAGGGCCCATCCAGTTCCACACCTCCCACTGTCCCAGGTTGCTCCAAACCCCATCCAGCCTGACCTTGGACACTTCCAGGGGTGGGGAAGGCACAGCTTCTCTGTGCCAGGGCCTCCCCACTCTCACAGGGAACAATTCCTCCCCAGTATCTCATCCAGAATTCTGCAAAGCTGGTTATTTTGTGTTCAGGCTGAAAGGAACGTCCTGGCAGAAGGACACCACTGGGGCATCACCACCAGCTCTCACTGCCCCCAAGGAATTCCACCCCTTCCCAGGACACTTCCCCTGCTCTTTGCCAGATCAGCAACCCCACAATGGGATGGGACTGTGGAGTCCCTCATGCCATTAAAGGAATTCCCAGCTGCCCTTCCCTGGAAAAGTGAAGATTGGAGATATCCCAGGTGTAAAAGGCGGCTTCTCCCCCTTTGGCTGCTTGCAGACATTGTGCAATCCTCTCTCTGGGTTCGCCAAGTCCATCACCCACACCATGGCACCCCTTGCCCTGTTTCCCAGTTGGTTTTCTGGGGCCTGGTGTCCTGTTCCTCTCTTCCCTGTGGTCACCTGCCCCCTGCTCTGCCCCTGGGACCACCCACAAACCTGAGACCCTAGAGAACTAAGAAAAACCACGTGTTCCCCCTCTCTGGCTGCGGATTTACCTCCAGCACATGGAATAAACACCCGCTGGGAATTGATTTGGGGCTGGGAGCCTTCTGCCTCTCTTGATGAGCCAGCCTGGTAGCGTGTGTGTCTGTGTGAGCTCGAACTGCTGCCTGAGCATTTCTCAGGCAGTTTCTCTGCTGCAGAGGCTGACTGGGGCACGGAAGGGCCGCGTGGCTGCACCCCGAAAAAGACGCACAAAGACCTCAAAGCTCCCACAGGCAAGCCCGGCGGCCCCGTCCACACCTTGTGCTTCATGGTGACCGAGTCCCAGGACATGTCGATGCTCTTGATGGGCCCGAAGGGGGCGAAGGCCTGGCGGATGGTGTCCTCGCCCAGCTCGTAGTAGATGGAGCCCACGTAGACCCGGCACATGATGGCCAGCGCCCGCTGCCTCTGAGCCGCCATCTGTAGCGAGACAAGGACTGGCCGGTCAGCGCCGGGCTGGCCGGGGCCTCCTCCTCCTCCACCTCTTCCTCCTCCCCTCCTGCCTCCCTCTCCCAGGAGCTGGCCCTGGCGGCAGCTCTGGCACGGCCTGGATCAGCAGAAGGGTTTCCCTGCTCGCTGCACAGGGCGCTGGAGCGGATCCGTCCGGCTCGGTCCCGGATAAATTCCGGCTCGGTGCCCGGGGGGCAGACACGTTCCGGCCCCTCTGGCCGGGTTCTCATCTCCAGCCACACCTGCAGGAGGAGGGAATCCCTTCACTCTCGGGCAGCTTCCCCCTCTCCAGGCAGCAAAGGGCTCAGCTCGGGGCTGATCCGGGAGGATCCCTCCCCACTCCCACACCCGCCCCGTCCTCCCCGGCAGCAAAAAGGGGTCTGGGGACCTCCCCCCGCTCCCTCCGGCACCAGAGCCCCCCCCCAGCCCCCGGCAGTCCGAGATCCAGTACTGGGCACCACTTCCACAGCTCAACAGCAAAGCCAAGCGCTCCCGTGGCCCAGTGGGACTCCTGGGAAGCGTGTGGTGCCAGTACTCATCCCTGCCTGGCGGCGCCGGCCGTGCGGCTGCGGCCCCGGCACGCCGAGGGTTTCTGCTACTGCGTCCTAAGCGTCTGCCTGTCCTCGACACAAATCCAGCCACGCCTTACGGCAGGGATCCCAAAGGCAGAGCACAGCATGTCCTTGGTGTCTGTCACCCCCCAGAGCAGCTCTAGAGCTGCTGAGGGACACGGCCATGCCGCGGGGCTCTGGAGGAGTCGCTGCCTGCATGTGAGGGGACGGCTCTGGGGCAGGTGGGACACACCTGGGGCAGGAGGAGGCTGGTGCAGAGCACGTGCAGCAGCAGCAGCAGCAGCAGGTGATGCCTCTGGCCCTGCCCGGCACCACAGCAGGCAGCTCTGAGCACCCCCTTCCCTCCCCAGCACCCCCAGGGCAGAGGGGCTGTGACCAGGAGACGATTTTTTTTGGGGTGCCCTGATGAGCAGAGGAGCCCTGCCAGTGCCTGGGGACCTCTGGGGCACAGGGAAAGCACTCAGGGCCTTCTCAAGGCTGATTTTTGGGGGTGCCCTGACGAGCACAGGAGCTCTGCCTGGGGATGCTGCAGCCCAAAAGGAGGGAGAGCTCAACTGTGACATGGACACAGCCTGTGCCCGAGGGACTCCTGCTCCCCGCTGCACCTGCCCAGGACTGCCACTGGCCACAGGAGGAGACAGCCTGGGAGGGTCTGACCCCTGCCATCCCATAGAGGACACTGCAAACAGGGACAGCTCTCACCCCACACCCTGTCCCTGAGGCGACATTCAACCCCCACCGCTGCTCCTGCGGTGACACCCAGCCCCAAATGCTGCTCCTGCGGTGACACCCAGCCCCCCAGCTGCTGCTCCTGAGGTGACATTAAAGCCCAGCTGCTGCTCCTGAGGTGACACCCAGCTTGCCCCTTGCCTGGCTGAAGGATTTCCCAGCAGGGCTGGGCCGTGGCTCTCTTTACTCTGCAGGCTGTGACCAGCAGGACCATGGCACGTGCGCATGCAGGACAGTGGCTGGGTGCTCTCCCAGGGGCTCCAGCACATTCCCAAGCTTTGGGGCAGGAAAGCCCCTCAGTCTGTATCCATTCAGGGGGTCAGAGCCACCAGCAGTGTCCCCCTGGGGGTCTGCAGGAGGAAATCCCCACCTTGCCCTGCCACAGGACTCTGAAGGAGAGGTGGGGGAAGTGAGGAGGACTCAGGATTTTCAGACAGCACAAGAATTCCTTCCTGGAAAAGGGTGGTCAGGCACTGGAAGAGGCTACCCAAGCAGGTGTGGAGTCCCCCATCCCTGGAGGTGTCCAGGGAACACCTGGACGTGGCACTCAGTGCCCTGGGCTGGGGACAACGTGGGCATTAGGCACAGGTTGAAGACCTTGGAGGTCATTTCCAGCCTCAGTGACCCCGGGATTGTGGAGCTGCAGAAGGCAGAGCTGAGTTGGGCTGTACTCTGGGTGCCTGTGGGTCACCAACAGGAGCATCCAGGTGGGAAATGTGCCCTGGACACACCTGAGTTGAGCACAGGTTGGTGTCAGGGCCTCCTGACTGGACATCCCCCTGCTCTCAGCGGTGATTTCACCGTCCCCTGTGCCTCTTTCCCCTCCTGCAACATGGAAAAGCACCTGAAGCCTCAGGCAGTAGCTGCGCAGTGCTGCTCTGAAGGGATTTGGGAGATTATTTTAGGGACAGGACAAACCCCCACCTCGGGGTGGCTCCTGCAATCAAAGCAGGGGATGCACAACCCTCGCCATGAGCCCCAGTGACGACACAGCGACACCAGGGGACGGGGAAGGGACCTGGGAATCCTACACTGTGACCCGTGGAGGGAGGGCTGAGCCCGTGGGAAGTTTTCACCCGGGCCCTGACACCCAGAGCTCAGGGAGCTCAGGCTGTGCTGTCTCCACACCGGAACTGGGGAATCCTGGCAACAGGAAAAGGGCTGTCTGCACTTTGTGCATTTCCAAACGGGCCCTGGGATGAAGCACCTGCCAAGAACAGGATATCCTGACTGCTCTGGACTGTTCCAGGCTCCTGCTCCTGGGCTGTGACTCCTGAGGGAGGACTGGCTGAGGAAAAGGGGTCACAGCCCGCTGCCCTGGGGTTCACGAGCCATTAAAACTTTCCTGTGCCACCAACTCAGCTGAGAAGAGCGAGCCAAAAAAACGATTTAGGCCAAACTGCTGGAGTTCCACTGCCAGGCGGCAGCTCCAGGGATGGGGGGGAAATGCTGGGCAGGAGGGCTCTGACACCACCCCTGCCAAACCCACACACAGACGGCTGCTCTGCTCCATCCCAAACTTACCCCTGGCCCAGAACACCCGTCCTGGCTCCCCACTGACACACCACCCCCTGCCAGAGGAGGGAGACTGGGGCTTTCACTTCAGTGCCCTTCTCCCTGGAGCTCAGGCTGTGTTTTACACCAGGCACAGATCTCGCACTCCAGCCAAGAGGGAGAGGTATTTACAGATGTGCAAACGAATTTCCAAATGAACCTTTACAGAGGAGTCACAGGACACTCTGTCCAGCACAGGGCAGGAAAAAGGAGAGGACGGATCATGCCAAGTCACATCCATTTGTGGCCTCTGATTTACAGCGGGCACAAAGGGTCACACCCCCACGAGTTTCCTCCGTGGTTCTGTCCCTTCCATCCTGCTCCTGCTGCCCTCGGAACGTGCCACATCGCCCTCGGTCTGCAGCGTGCACAGCAAAGAGAGCCTGAGCCTGGGCTACACCGTGTCCTGCCGACCTCCGGCACCCCGGCCCTCCCCAGCACCGGCCGGCTCTGGGTGCTGGCAGCTTGTTCCACAGCAAGTCTCCCCTCGGTGAGTTTACCTTGGCCGTTAGTTTGAGGTCGGGACCTCAGAACTGCAGTAGCATCCCTAGAAATGCAGCTCCCACAATCTCACGGGCTGGTGGAAATCTAAAGCTGTCTTTTTGCCCCCGAGTGAGTGGCAGTGTCCCCGCAGACTGGCACAGCCTGGGGGTCTTCTCGGGGCAGTGACACCTCGCTCTGCTCCTGGGCGTGTCCAGTACAGGTGGGGATGTGGGAGGGCTGTGCTGGGCGCGGACAAGAGCACTGGCACCACTACGAACGTCCCCAACGCTAGGCCCTGACTAAAGACAAGTGCCCCCAGAAGAAGTGAATATGTCTATTGACCGATTGTAAAGGTGAGAGAGGATCTCCAAAGCCCATTGTCACTGCTGCCATCTGAAAGACAGTAAAGACAGAGTTCAGTCTGTTGGAGCTGAGCATACTACGGCTGTTTCGTACAAACTCAAGCAGAGCGGCGGCGCGGGGGCACCTGCGGAGAGGCCTCTCCTTCCTCGGCCCTCACTGCCTGGTCTGTCCCAGGACTGTCCCCGCCGAGTCCGGTCCCACCAGGCCAGGGTGGGCTTTGTGCTGCTGCCGCTGCCTCGGGAAAGCAGGGGTGGGATCCCAGGGGGGGCGCTCGAGGCAACAGGAAAATCTCTGCGACCGCTGATCGTCGGTTCAACCCCCAGCATTTAAAAGGAGCCCCCTCCAAACTAGAGCAGACCCTCAGAACCAGGCACAGCCCCCAAACAGCCTCAGCTGCCGGGCGGGGAGAGCACATCCACGGGGATCCCTCAGGCAAAGCCCTTTGTTTTGGGCTCCCTGACTTGGAGTGAAGGCAGTGAGACGCGTTCCAGAATCCTCTGAAGGAGGGGAGGGCAAACCCCAGTTAAGGGTTCTCCCCGGAGGGGCATTCCAGCACAAGCAGGAACAGCCAAGAGAACTTGCCCAAAACTGAGTGTACCTGGGTGCAGGGGAGGCAAACGGGGCAGCACTGGGACACGGGGACCCTGTCTGAGGCAGAGGAGATAGTGACAGGACACTGCTCCCAGGATCCCTTCTGCCTTCACCACCTCCACCGTGGCTCAGGAGCAAAACCCACGGCAAAGCTCTTTTGGCTTCTCGTGTCTCGAGAAGGGACGTCTAACAGGATGGGGAGTTTTTTAACCGTTTCCTCTGGGAGCAAAACGAGATCTGGGGGCAATTTGTGAGGTCAGTGAGGGTGAGGCCTGGGAGAGCTGCAGGCTCAGGGCTGTGCTCTGGTTCCGAGGGCCCGGAGAACTCCACCGTGTCGGGGGCAGCACGAGGCAGAGCGAGCGGCCCGCAGTGGGGGTCTCACCTGGAGGTTGGTGAGCTGCTGCTGCTGGTGGGCGATGGTTTGCTTCACCAGCACGCTCTTGATGCTCTGCTCCATGGCGTACTTCTTGGCCTGCAAGGCAAACAGGGGCTGTAGGGGCAGCGCGACACGGCGGGGCAGGGAACGACGCCTGGCTCCGCACCGCAGCTCCCAGAACCTTCCAGTCTCCATCCCTAAGCAGCAGGGCACTGCCCCCACAGCTCCCCAGCACCTCGAGGCCCTGGGGCACAGCAGGACGTGGCCAGGGGCAGCCCAGGGAAGCAGCATGCACCGGGAGCTCGGCATTCCCCTGTCCCGCCCTCGCGTCCCCTTACCTGCAGGGCCCGGGGCGGGGCACGGCCTCCTCCAGTCCCCTCCTCACGGGGAGCGTCTGCACAGACAGCTGCTACAGCAGGGAAGGGGCTGCACCTGCCCCTGGCCCCCCTGGCCTGGCCCGGCCCCTCCCAGCACAGCCAGCTCTGCATCTGTTCCCAGAACACACCAGCTCTTCCCTGGCCCTGCTCCCTAAACGCCTCAGCTCACCTCTGACTGTCCCAGTTCACCTGTGACTGCCCCAAGTTCACCTGTGACTGCTCCCTGACTGCCTCAGTTCACCTCTGGCTGCCCCAGTTCACCTGTGACTGCCCCAGTTCACCTCTGAGTGCTCCCTGACTGCCCCAGTTCACCTCTGGCTTCTACCTGAATGCTCAGTTCACCTCTGGCTGCCCCAGTTCACCTGTGACTGCTCCCTGAACACCCCATTTCACCTCTGGCTGCCCCAGTTTGCCCCAGTTCACCTCTGAGTGCTCCCTGAACACCCCAGTTCACCCCTGACTGCCCCAGTTCACCTCTGAGTGCCCCAGTTCACCTCTGAGTGCTCTCTGAACACCCCAGTTCACCCCTGACTGCTCCCTGAATGCCCCAGTTCACCTCTGGCTGCCCCAGTTCACCTCTGGCTCTGCTCACTCCAGGCTCCTCTGGGGTTTCTCTCAGCCCTCTCCCAATCTGGCAAAGCCAAACCTGCAAACCTGGTCACCAGAGCTGTGCAGGTTCCCCAGGGGACACACACACAGCCCCCCCTGGGCACCAGGTCCCCGTGGCTGCGTTTGGGAGCTGCCAGGGAATGGCAGGATCGGACCCAGGGGTTTGGGGCGTGTGCTTTGGGAACCTGGGAATGGACAAGGGGGTTTCTGTCCAGTGCCTCCAGAGGGAGTGAGGGAGGAGCCACCACCACACACAGGGGGACAGCTGTGACAGCACAGGGACATCCACACAGAGCCTCCCGAGGGCAGAGATTCCTGTCCCTGTCACCCCGAGGACAGAGCACCCTGTCACCCCGAGGGCAGAGCTCCGTGCTCCTGTCACCCTAAGGGCAGAGCTCCCTGTCCCTGTCACCCCGAGGACAGAGCTCCGTGTCCCTGTCACCCCGAGGGCAGAGCACCCTGTCACCCCGAGGATAGAGCTCCGTGTCCCTGTCACCCCGAGGGCAGAGATCCCTGTCCCTGTCACCCCGAGGGCAGAGCTCCGTGTCCCTGTCACCCCGAGGACAGAGCTCCGTGTCCCTGTCACCCCAAGGGCAGAGCTCCCTGTCCCTGTCACCCCGAGGACAGAGCTCCGTGTCCCTGTCACCCCGAGGACAGAGCTCCGTGTCCCTGTCACCCCGAGGGCAGAGATCCCTGTCCCTGTCACCCCGAGGGCAGAGCACCCTGTCACCCCGAGGGCAGAGCTCCGTGCTCCTGTCACCCTAAGGGCAGAGCTCCCTGTCCCTGTCACCCCGAGGACAGAGCTCCGTGTCCCTGTCACCCCGAGGGCAGAGCTCCCTGTCCCTGTCACCCCGAGGGCAGAGCTCCGTGTCCCTGTCACCCCGAGGACAGAGCTCCGTGTCCCTGTCACCCCGAGGACAGAGCTCCGTGTCACCCTGAGGACAGATCTCCATGTCCCTGTCACCCCGAGGACAGAGCTCCCTGTCCCTGTCACTCTGAGGACAGGGATATTCTGGGATGTGCTCTGGTGTGGACAGGGACAAATCCCAATTCCAGCCCCCGTGGAGCAGGGACAGGGATATTCTGGGATGTGCTCTGGTGTGGACAGGGACAAATCCCAATTCCAGCCCTCATGGAGCAGCAGCTGCTCCTCAGTGACTCTGCGGCCCCACGCCCCAGCTCAGAATTCCCATCTGACTGAGGACAGCGTTTTCCTGAACTGATTCCCTTTTTAAATTAACCCCAACAGCAACTCCCCATCCTGCTCCCAAAACCATCCATGAACTCCAAACCAAACCAGGAGATTCCTGGCCCCAAATGTACCTGTGGGACCCTCCAGCAGGGCCACGACCCCGGAGATGTGCCGGGGAGTTCCCAGCAGAGGCTGAGGCTCATCGAAAACACCAACACCGCTGCCCAAACAGCGAATTCCCGGTGTTCACTCACCTTCTGGAGAGCTTCCTGCTGCTCTGGGGTGAGAGGGGGCAGCCCCAGCTTTGCTGCCGTGCTTTGCCCGTTCTCCATCTTGATGGACTCCGTCCCCTGGGGAGACAGAAAGCGCTCAGGGAAAACTTCCCAGCAGGAGTGACCTGTCCCTCCCTTCCCACAAAACCAAAGCAGAACAGGACAGTTGGGTGAAAAACCCTTCCTGAGCTGTATGTCAGGAAAAGCAGTTCACATCTCTGCCGTTCCCGGCAGGAAGAGCCATCCCAGCAATTCCACAAACCAAGGGATGTGTTGGACACTTCACAGAGCTCTCCAAGCACGTTTTGTGTTCACAGACCATCGGGTAATCCCCGGTCCCTGCTCGCATCTCCATCGATCTCTCCAACAGATCCACTGTCTGATGTTCACATCAGTGCTCTCCTCCCACTTCTCCATCCCAGCTCTCAAACTCTCATTCCCAAACCGCCCCTGAAACTTTCTCAGATCACAGAATCATGGAATGCTTTGGAGGGACCTTAAAGCTCATCCCATTGCACCTCCTGCCGTGGCAGGGACACCTCCCACCATCCCAGATGTCTCCAAGCCCCGTCCATCCTGGCCTTGGACACTGCTGGGGATCCAGGGGCAGCCACAGCTGCTCTGGACAACCCCACTCTCAAAGGGAAGGATTTCTTCCCAAAATCCCATCTACCCCAGCCCTTTGGCAGTGGGAAGCCATTCCCACTGCTGGGATTCTGGGATTCCAGCCTGCCAATCCCACTGCTGGCACTGGGATTCTGGGATTCCAGCCTGCCAATCCCACTGCTGGGATTCTGGGATTCCAGCCTGCCAATCCCACTGCTGGGATTCTGGGATTCCAGCCTGCCAATCCCACTGCTGGCACTGGGATTCTGGGATTCCAGCCTGCCAATCCCACTGCTGGGATTCTGGGGTTCCAGCCTGCCAATCCCACTGCTGGGATTCTGGCATTCCAGCCTGCCAATCCCACTGCTGGCGCTGGGATTCTGGCATTCCAGCCTGCCAATCCCACTGCTGGCACTGGGATTCTGGCATTCCAGCCTGCCAATCCCACTGCTGGCGCTGGGATTCTGGCATTCCAGCCTGCCAATCCCACTGCTGGCACTGGGATTCTGGGATTCCAGCCTGCCAATCCCACTGCTGGGATTCTGGGGTTCCAGCCTGCCAATCCCACTGCTGGGATTCTGGGGTTCCAGCCTGCCAATCCTACTGCTGGGATTCTGGGATTCCAGCCTGCCAATCCCACTGCTGGCGCTGGGATTCTGGGATTCCAGCCTGCCAATCCCACTGCTGGCACTGGGATTCTGGGATTCCAGCCTGCCAATCCCACTGCTGGCGCTGGGATTCTGGGATTCCAGCCTGCCAATCCCACTGCTGGCGCTGGGATTCTGGGATTCCAGCCTGCCAATCCCACTGCTGGCACTGGGATTCTGGGATTCCAGCCTGCCAATCCCACTGCTGGGATTCTGGGATTCCAGCCTGCCAATCCCACTGCTGGGATTCTGTTCAGAGCAGGAACTTGAAGCTTCTCCTTTACCAAAAGCAAAGCTCCTCCTGGACTGTCACAGAATCCTGGAATGGTTGGGGCTGGAGGGATTTTAAAGCTCATCCCATTCCATGGGCAGGGACACCTCCCACCATCCCAGATTTCTCCCAGCCCTGTCCAGCCTGCCCTTGGACACTTGCAGGGGTCCAGGGGCAGTCACAGCTTCCCTTCCCAGCCCAACCACTCCAGGATCTCTCCTGACCCATCCGAGTGTTATTTCCCAGCAGGGATGAGCCTCGTGGCCCTGTGCAGCCCCCAGTTCCCCGTGGGAGCATTTTCCGGGATCAGGGAAGGCGGAGCAGACACAAAACAAACGCTCCCACCACAGAACCCTGTTCTCCAGGTGTGTGGGCGCTGCCCAGAGCTGCCGGTGTCCCCTTGGCCCCTCCGGAAGCCCCAGGCTGGAATGATGGAATTGCCGAGGCTGGAAAATCCCTCCCAGCCCACCAAGGCCAGCCGTGACCGTGTCCCCAAATGCCACCAACACGGCCCAGAAATGATGAGCCGCTGGTAAAAGAAGATCCCCTCGTCTCCAAGATTTTGATTGCGGAACATATCATTAAGAATTAAATAAAAATTAATAATTATTAAATTAATAAGATAATCAAATAAAATTAATAATTATTAAATAAAAGTAGTACTGATTAAATTAACAAGTTAATAATTTAAAAATCAATAATTTAATAAGTTAATAAATTAATATAAATTAATAATTAATAACAATCAATAGGTATCTATTATTTATTATTTAATATTATTTATTATTTAATAATAATTAGTATTAAATTAATAATTTAATAGTTTATAAACTAATATAAATATATTAATTCTATAATTATAATTAATATATAGCTAATACTTAATAATTACCACACTTAATACATAATTAATAATTACAATATATGATATAGTTATAGAATTAATACATAATTGATAAATAGTTATAATATAGAATTTATAATTAATACAAATAACATAAAGTTATTAAATAAGCTTATAATTATTTATACTATTTATTATGTATTAATTATATACTATATATAATTATATATTATCTATTAATTATATATCATTATATAAGATATATTATATTTATTGATTATATATAATTAATATATGATTAATTGATATTTACAATTAATATATATCAATGATTATCATTACTATATATAATTAATAGATTTAATTAAATTGATAATTAATAAATTAGTTTTCAAAATGAATAAATAATGAATCCAGTAAATTAATTTTAACTCCCCTCCTTGTGCTTTCCCCCCGCCGTGTGTCCCCAGCTGTCCCCTCCCACGTCCCTGCCATGGGACACTGGGGCCCGGAGCTCTCCCCGGGCAATTTCCCAGCCCACAAACGCTTTTTCCCATCTCCTCAGGCTTTAAAACTCCAATTATCCCAGTGCAGGAGCCCTGAGGTGTGCGAGGACAGGAGCGGAGTGCAGGGCTGCCCACTGAACTATCCAAAAGAAAACAGGTCAGGAGCCCAGCCTGCTGGGACTGCTCCAAACCCAGCCCCGCTTTGTATCTGAATTTAATACAATTCACACCTTTACACCACCACAGCTTCCAAAAACTGCTCTGGGACACCCCTGGGATCCTGGAAAAGCTGCACACGGTGCAAACCCACCCCAGCCGCCACCCTCAGAGAGCCCGGAGTGCTGCTCTCCTCCTTCCAGGCACTTTGGGATAAGCCTGCTCCCAGGAAAGGCTCAGCTCCGGCCCTGAGACCTCCTTCCCACATCCCACAACAGCCAGGAGGGAGGAAAGAGACAGAAAAACTGCCAGAGGAAGGAGAACAGGAGATTCTTTGGGAAGAGATAAGCGGGAAGTGGATTCCTGCTGCCATTCCCAGCATGGCTGGGCCCTTGCAGGGGGGTTTGAACTCCCAGAGCTCAGAAACATTCCTGGGAATTCCTTACAGGGCTGAGAGCTCCTCTGATGTATAAACACATTCCTGGGAATTCCTTACAGGGCTGAGGGCTCCTCTGATGTATAAAATCATTCCTGGGAATTCCTCACAGGGCTGAGAGCTCCTCTGATGTATAAAAACATTCCTGGGAATTCCTTACAGGGCTGAGAGCTCCTCTGATGTATAAAATCATTCCTGGGAATTCCTCACAGGGCTGAGAGCTCCTCTGATGTATAAAAACGTTCCTGGGAATTCCTTACAGGGCTGAGAGCTCCTCTCTGAGGTACAAATTCCTGGGAATTCCTTACAGGGCTGAGAGCTCCTCTCTGAAGGAGCATCCCCGATTATTTGGGAGCCAGAAGCAGCAAATCCCTCGGAGATCTGAGGGAACAGGAGTTCCAAAAGGAAGGATGAAGAACATCTCCCCGGCAGGTGAACAGGAACTCTGTTTTTCCAGCTCAGGATTCCTCTGGAGGTGACCTTTGGCACCCCTCCATGGCTTTGGGAACTCCATCCCACACCCCAGGGAATGGTTTGGGGTGGGAAGGGACACAGGACAGGGAATCCTCTGGGAATAGCCTGGGAATTCCCTGCACATCCCTAGGAACTCCCCACACCTGGAATTCCCCGTGCAGGTAAATCCACGGGGATTATCCCCTCACACCTGGAATTCCCCGTGCAGGTAAATGCACGGGGATTATCCCCCACACCCGGAATTCCCTGTGCAGGTAAATCCAGGGGGATTATCCCCCCCACACCCGGAATTCCCCGTGCAGGTAAATCCACGCGGATTATCCCCCACACCTGGAATTCCCCGTGCAGGTAAATCCAGGGGGATTATCCCCTCACACCCGGAATTCCCCGTGAAGGTAAATCCACGGGGATTATCCCCTCACACCCGGAATTCCCCGCGCGGGTAAATCCACGGGGATTATCCCCCACACCTGGAATTCCCCGTGCAGGTAAATCCACGGGGATTATCCCCACACCCGGAATTCCCCGTGCGGGTAAATCCACGGGGATTATCCCCCACACCCGGAATTCCCCGTGCGGGTAAATCCACAGGGATTATCCCCCCACACCTGGAATTCCCCGTGCAGGTAAATCCACGGGGATTATCCCCCACACCCGGAATTCCACCTGCGGGTAAATCCACGGGGATTATCCCCCCACACCTGGAATTCCCCGTGCACGTAAATCCACGGGGATTATCCCCTCACACCTGGAATTCCTCGTGCAGGTTTTTCCGCAGAAAAAATCGGGAATTTTTTCCTTCCCACCCCGTGTGGACTCACAAAGCCAGACCCGCCCCCTCCTTATTCCCATCACCGACCTGGAAAACTCCCTTAATCTCACGGATTAAGGCAGGAAAAACAAAGCGAGAGTTATTTCTACCACAGGAAAAGCATCACCCCGAAATTCCCGTTCCCTGAGCCCCGCAGCCCGGCCGGGAAAGCCCCAAA
Source organism: Chamaea fasciata (assembly GCF_029207755.1). NCBI lineage: Eukaryota > Metazoa > Chordata > Aves > Passeriformes > Sylviidae > Chamaea > Chamaea fasciata. The sequence continues at coordinate 324,719 of NW_027094086.1, forward strand.
AGGCCCCAAAAGCCACAAAAAACTCCCAGAAAACGCGATCCGGGCGAGTTTGAGAACGGGAGCCCCAAAAGCAGCATTTCAATGAGTAGATTTAGGAAAGCTGGCCCAAACCCGAGGGGAGTTTAGAACAGGAACCCCAAAACAAGGAGCGCTTAGACCAACGGATTTACAAACACGGAATTCGCCGTTCCCTGAGGGGCGGGAGCTGAGGGCGCCTTCCCCCACAGGGAGAACGCCGGAGCGCAGGAGAGGTGGAGAACGCAGCCCTCGGAGCCCCTCGGCGGCCGCCCCGCTGTCCCAGCCCCGCGAGGAGCCCCGTGAGGAGGAGCCGGCCCCGCCGCCCCCTCGGGCCCATCCGCCCCTCACCAGCGCCATCGTCGTTGTCGCCGCCATCTTGTCCTCCCCCGGCCGCCAGCGCGCGGCTCTCGCGAGAGTTCCGCGGCGCGCGCGGGAAACGGCCGAGAACAGAAAACGTCTCGCGAGATCTCGGCACGGGACGGGAGATGGGTCATGTGACCCGGAGCGGGGGGCAAGATGGCGCCGCCGTGGCCGGAGAGGGGAGACGTGGCGGGCCGGGGGCCCGGGGCTCCAGCTCGGCTGTTCTGGCCCTCAGCGCCTCGGGTCAGTGCTGGGCCGGCAGTGCCCGCGGCCTCGGGGAGGTCCAAAGCTGCCGGTGCCGCGGGCAGGGCTGTAACTGGCCGGGCCCAGGATAAAACCGGCTGAAATGCCGGGATAAACCCGGGTAAACGCGGGTAAACCGGGCTAAACCCGCTAAATCCGGCCGGTACCGGGTGATCCTTGCTCACAGCCCGGGGGGAAAGAGCCGGGGAAGCGCCGCGGGCACCGGGAGGTGCGGGATGTGCCACGGGAGGGCGGAGCGGGAGCGTCCGCTGGGAGCTGCAGGGAAATGTCCCTGTCCCCATCCCGCTGTCCCCATCCCGCTGTCCCCGTCCCCATCCCGCTGGGTGACTTTTAAGGTCTCTCCCAACCCCAAACCATTCCAGAATTCCCTGGAGAGGGATTTGGGACCGAGGATGGAGGGACAGGACACAGGGAAAGGCTCCCCACTGCCACAGGGCGGAGCTGGATGGGATCTTGGGAATAAATCCTTCCTTGGGAGGGGCTGGGCTGGAATTCCCAGAGCAGCTGTGGCCGCCCCTGGATCCCTGGAAGTTTTCCAGGCCAGGCTGGACGGGGTTTGGAGCAGCCTGGGACGGTGGGAGGTTTGAAGGTCCCTTCCCAGCCGGCCATCCCGGGGTTCTGTCACACCCCCGGGGCAGGATGTTCCCACCGTGGAATAGGCTGAGGAAAAAAACCACAAAACCCAAGGAGTTCACAGAGCCCCCAAGGTTTAGAAAGGATTTCGGGGGAGTTTGGGGGCACTGAAACACACCGAGGGGATCGCAGGGTCGGAGCAGCCGCTGCCATGGATTTATGGGAAGGGTGGTTGAGGAAGGGCTGGGATGGGCTGGGATGTCTGGACAGGGATGGAATCCCTCAGTTCCCAAGGGAATGGGCAGCTGGGCGGTGTCTCGGGAATCCCTCCCCTCCCCGCTTTCCCCGGAGCGAGGAATTCCCTGGATCCCTCCCTGCTTTCCCCGGAGCGAGGAATTCCCTGGAACCCTCCCTGATTCCCCCGGAGCGAGGAATTCCCTGGATCCCTCCCTGCTTTCCCCGGAGCGAAGAATTCCCTGGATCCCTCCCTGATTCCCCCGGAGCGAGGAATTCCCTGGAACCCTCCCTGATTCCCCCGGAGCGAGGAATTTCCTGGTTCCCTCCCTGCTTTCCCCGGAGCGAGGAATTCCCTGGAACCCTCCCTGATTCCCCCGGAGCGAGGAATTCCCTGGATCCCTCCCTGCTTTCCCCGGAGCGAGGAATTCCCTGGATCCCTCCCTGGTCTTCCCGGAGTGAGGAATTCCGAGCAGCAGTTCTGTGCAGAGCCCTCCAGGCGGGGACCGGCTGCTTTATTGATTCGTCGGGTTGGAACGCTGGCACAGCTGGGGGTGCAGCCCGGGCCGGGAATGCAGCCTGGACGAGCCAGGAATTCCCAGCCCAGGCTGGAAATGCAGCCCAGGCTGGCTGAGGGTGGATAAAATCCCGGCGGGATGCAGCTGGAGCCGCGGCACGAGGCAGGAGCAGTGCAGGGCGGGTGGGAGCTCCGGCAGGGAGGGGAACAGCAGCACTCTGGTGGGGGGCAGAGGAGGCTGAGGCAGCTCCCCGGGGCTCGGGGGGAGCCGCAGGAGCAGCACCGGCACGGAGCAGGGTGCCAGAGGCAGATTTCCCCGGCACAGCACAGAGCAAGATGCCAAAGGCAGATTTCCCTGGCACGGCACGGAGCAGGGTGCCAAAGCTGCACTCTCACAGCACAGCGGGAGCAGCAGGAGCAGCACCAGCACAGAGCAGGATTTCACAGCCAGTTTCCCGTGGCACAGCAGGAGCAGCACAGAACACCAGCAGGGTGCCAGAGGCACATTCCCCCTGGCACAGCAGGAGCAGCACCGGCGCAGAGCAGGGGCACGGAGCACCAGCCTGGTGGAGATCACCAGGACAGCACCAGAACTGGATTCCCCCAGCGCAGGCGGAGCAGCAGGAGCAGCACCAGCACGGAGCAGGGTGCCAGAGGCAGATTTCCCTGGCACAGCACGGAGCAGGGTGCCAGAGGCAGATTTCCCTGGCACAGCACAGAGCAGGGTGCCAGAGGCGGATTTCCCTGGCACAGCACAGAGCAGGGTGCCAGAGGCAGATTTCCCTGGCGTAGCAGGAGCACAGAATGCCGGCACGGATCACTGGCATGGTGCAGAGCACCAGGTCAGTGCCAGAGCCAGAGCTCTCCCAGCACAGGGGGAGCAGCAGCAGCACAGCACAGAGCACAGATCCCTCTGGCACGGCAGCAGCAGCAGCAGGCACAAACCCTGGCACACATCACTGGTTCAGCACAGGGCAGGGTGCCAGAGGCAGATTTCCCTGGCACAGCAGGAGCAGCGCCAGCACAGAGCAGGGGACAGGGAACAGCAGCCTGGTGCAGATCGTCACCAGGACAGCGCCAGAGCTCGATTTCCTCAGCACAGACTGAGCAGCAGGAGCAGCACCAGCACGGAGCAGGGTGCCAGAGGCAGATTTCCCTGGCACAGCACAGGGCCGGGTGTCAGAGGCAGTTTCCTGTGGCACAGCAGGAGCAGCAGGAGCACAGCACAGAGCAGGATATCAGAGCCAGTTTCCTACGGCACAGCAGGAACAGCACAGCTCACAGCAGGATTTCAGAGCCAGTTTCCTACGGCACAGCAGGAGCAGCACCAGCACGGAGCAGGATGCCAAAGGCAGATTTCCCTGGAGCAGCAGGAACAGCACAGCACGGAGCAATCGGAGCCAGTTTCCTATGGCACAGCAGCAGGGTGCCAGAGGCAGTTTTCCCTGGCACAGCAGGAGCAGCAGGAACAGCACAGCACAGTGCAGGATGCCAGAGGCAGTTTTCCCTGGCACAGCTCAGAGCAGGATGCCAAAGGCAGTTTTCCCTGGAGCAGCAGGAACAGCACAGCACGGAGCAGGATGCCAAAGGCAGTTTTCCCTGGAGCAGCAGGAACAGCACAGCACGGAGCAGGATGCCAAAGGCAGTTTTCCCTGGCACAGCAGCAGGATGCCAGAGGCAGTTTTCAGCAGGAGCAGCCCTGCACGGCTCTTGGACAGAGACAATTCCATTTTTTTTTGCACTTTTCTCCATGTCAGCGAAGTGTCCCTGGCAAAGGGCAGCACTGGGGGGGTGACAGTGACAATTCTCCCATCTCCAGGCCGGGGACTGACATCCCAGCCTCCAGGAGCAACGGGAGGAGGAAGAGGCTTTTCCCCTGGAGATTCAGAGAGATTTTGGAAGGCTGGGGAGTGACAAGGACTCTGTGGAGCATCAGTGAGATTCCTGCTGGCCCACACGTGTGGGTGCAGGGGGTGGGTCGGGATTTCTGGGATTTCCTCCCCGAGCCACGCCGTGTCCAGCTCACACAGCCCCTAGCTCACCGTGAGGATTCTGAGCACGGAATTCTTAAACCTGGAGAAATTCGGGATGGAGAGTGGAACGTGGGGCTTTCCAAGCCTGCTCCTCCCCTCCCCTCAGCAAGGACCATTCCAGATGGCGAAGAGGGAAACAAAAAAAAAACCCAAAACCAGCTTTGGGGACCTGCAGCGAGAAAAGCCGCTGGTTCCCAGAGGGAAACGGACCCGGCTGGAGGCTCCTGCAGCGGCCCCCCAAACCCCACGGGGGAAGGGGCTGCTGGGGGGTGCTGCCCACTCCCCCACACCTCCCCCTGGGAGCAGGGAGCAGGGCGAATCCCGACATCCCGGGGCGGAATTCCCGGTGTTTGCCGAGGCCTCCGTCAGAGCGCGGATTGGGCAAATCCCCGGGAGCCGGGCGGGTCCTGCTGCACTTCGGGTGGGTCTGGAGCCCTTTGGGACCCTCCAGTCCGGCACCTTGATCCCCCCCGGAGGGGCTCACAGGGCTTGGGAGCGATGCTTGTGGAAGGCGCTCTCCAGGAACGCGGCCAGCTTCTCACAGTCGTCCTGAAATCCAGGCAACGGATAAAAATCCCTTTTGCCGGGATGGCCCAGACGCCTCCAGCCTCCCGCAGCCCCGATCCCAAACCCTTCCTGGGCTGGCCCAGTCCTGGAGCAGGTTTGGGGGTCCCCAGGTTCAGGATATTGAGGGGCTGGAGCGTGTCCAGGAGAGGGAATGGAGCTGGAAAAAGGAGCCCCAGGAGGGGCTGAGGGAGCTGGGAAAGGGGAGAAAAGGAGCAGAGGAGCCTCAGGGGGGACCTTGGGGCTCTGCACAGCTCCCTGCCAGGAGGGGACAGCCGGGGGGTCGGGCCCTGCTCCCAGGGAACAGGGACAGGACAAGAGGAAACGGCCTCAGGCTGGGCCAGGGGAGGTTCAGGAGGAAAATCGTGGAAAATTCCCTCCTGGAAAGGGCTGTCCAGCCCTGTCCCAGCTGCCCCGGGCCGTGGTGGAGTCCCCATCCCTGGAAGTGTTCAATAAACACGTGGATGTGGCACTTGGGGGGTGTCATCGGGGGGACCTGGCACGTTTGGTGACAGGCTGGACTCAACAATCCCGAAGCTCTTTTCTAAAATACTGATTCCTGTGATTCCTGAAGTCAGGAATCAGCCTCCTTCCCCTGGTTCTCCCACTCGGAGTTGTTTAAATCTGGAGGGAACAGAAATCCAGGCCCTGCCTGGTGCTGGAGGAGCCTTGGGGACAGCAGGGGCTCACCTCGTGGATGAATCCATAATGCACCAGCTCCGTGGCCAAATCCTTGGAGTTATCAGCTGCAGAGACAGGGAGAGCGACAACGTCAGCATGGACACAGCTGCTGGAGCTGGGAGAGCTGGAAAAATGGGGCAGGGAGGTGGCACAAGGTTCCTGAGCCCCCCCAAAGAACAGCTCCGGACAAGGAGTCCCTTGGAAAGGCTTTTTTTGGGCCCCTAGTGACGTGATTACTGAGGGAATTTTGGCCCTGGAGCAGCTCCCAGGTGCCATCCCCAGATTTCTGAGGGAGAGGAGAAAGGAAAGGGGAAAGGAAAGGATAGGAAAGAGGAAAGGAGAAGGGAAAGGAGAAAGGAAAGGGGAAAGGAAAAGGAAAGGAAAATGGAAAGGGAGGGCAGCTGGCACATCCCGTGTCCGGCAGAGCCCAATCCCAGGCCTGCGGGATTCCCCACACCCCCCCGGCATTCCCGGCGGGAACGTACTGGGCAGCAGGTCATAGCTGAGCTGCCGGTGCAGTTTGTCCTCCAGGATGAGCAGGAGCGTGAGCTGTGGGCACAGAGAGAGTCTGCTCACCCCAGCGCCTCCGCAGGGCCTGGGGAACTGGGGGAACTGGGGGAACTGGGAATTCTGGGCTCTGCAGGGACTGGGGGAACTGGGAATTCTGGGCTCTGCAGGGACTGGGGGAACTGGGAGAACTGGGAATTCTGGGCTCTGCAGGGACTGGGGGAACTAGGAATTCTGGGCTCTGCTGGGACTGGGGGAACTGGGGGAACTGGGAATTCTGGGCTCTGCAGGGACTGGGGGAAGTGGGAATTCTGGGCACTGCAGGGACTGGGGGAACTGGGGGAACTGGGAATTCTGGGCTCTGCAGGGACTGGGGGAAGTGGGAATTCTGGGCACTGCAGGGACTGGGGGAACTGGGGGAACTGGGAATTCTGGGCTCTGCAGGGACTGGGGGAAGTGGGAATTCTGGGCACTGCAGGGACTGGGGGAACTGGGGGAACTGGGAATTCTGGGCTCTGCAGGGACTAGGGGAACTGGGAATTCTGGGCACTGTGGGAGCTCTGGGCACTGCTGGGACTGGGCTAGAAAAAAATGGAGTCCAGAGGCGCCTGGAAACACTAGGGGCAGAGACATCCAGACACTCCCGGCCTGTGTCCCACAGGCCAGGGGAATTCTTTGGGAATTCTTTCACTGTACAGGACAGAAGCGAGTTCTCTGGGAACCACGGAGACTGGCCGAGGCCTTTCCCAGTCAGACTCCCCAGCACCAGGCAGATTTCCCTTTCCCATTTTCCTGTCAGATTTCCTGGTCTGATTTCCCATTCCCAATCCCATTTCCCAGCCCCATTCCCAGCAGGATCCCGGGACTCACGTGCCACTGGCTCTTGTCCTCGTTCAGCTCCATGTTGCACTGCATCTGCACCACCTGGGAAAGCCCAGCCCGGGATCAGCCTGGCCCCTTCCTGAGCGGGAATTCCTTTGGGATTTCTGCTGAAACCCTGGAATTCCTCACCCTATTTCCCAGCCCCATTTCCCTGGTCCCATTTCCCGGCCCCCTTTCCCATTTCCCAGCCCCATTTCCCAATCTCATTTCCCAGCCCCAGGTCCCCTTTCCCAGCCCCATTTCCCAGGTCCCCTTTCCCAGCCCCATTTCCTGGCCCCCTTTTCCATTTCCCAGCCCCACTCCCCAGCCCCATTTCCCAATCCCATTTCCTAGCCCCATTTCCCTGGTCCCATTTCCCATTTCCCAGCCCCATTTCCCGGCCCCATTTCCCAGCCCCATTTCCTAATCCCATTTCCCAGCCCCATTTCCCAGCCCCATTTCCCATTTCCCAGTCCCATTTCCTGGCCCCATTTCCCATTTCCCAGCCCCATTTCCCAGCCCCATTTCCCAGCCCCATTTCCCAATCCCATTTCCCAATCCCATTTCCCAATCCCATTCCCCAATCCCATTTCCCAATCCCATTTCCCAGCCCCATTTCCCAGCCCCATTTCCCAGCCCCATTTCCCAATCCCATTTCCTAATCCCATTTCCCAGCCCCATTTCCCATTTCCCAGCCCCCTTTCCCATTTCCCCTTTCCCATTTCCCAGCCCCATTTCCCAGCCCCATTTCCCATTTCCCAGCCCCCTTTCCCATTTCCCCTTTCCCATTCCCCAGCCCCACCGTGGCCCACCAGGACAGGTGTCCCCACCTGGCTCCGGCCTCACCTTCCTGGTCTCCACGTCGAAGGGCTCCGGCGTGGGCGTTTTGGTTTTCTGGGGATCCTCCTGGGGCTGGGACAGGGCCCGGGGGAGCGCGTGGGGTCTGGACACGGCGAAGTTCATCAGAGGGTAAATCCCGTTCCTGTGGGACGCATGGAGGGGGGACAAGGAGGTGATTCCATCCCCTCTGGATGGGGCAGGGCTGGGCAGCTCCCCGAGCCTGGGGACAGCTGGGGACACCGTGGGGACACCGTGGGGACACCACGGGGACACTCCCTGAGCCCGTCCTGGCCCCAAAATCCCAGGGAGCCAAGGCTGAGCTGGGAGTTCCAACTGTTATAAATATATAGATGTAACAAATACATAAATATATATATATATATAACATGTATTTTTATATGTTATATAAATTTATATATATTTATATATATTATATAAATATATATTATATATGAAAATATATATTTATTTTATATATATTTATATATATTATATAAATATATATTATATATGAAAATATATATTTATAAATATATATAACACATATATAAATATGTTATAAATACATATTATACAGTTGGCTTTTCACAAATATTAACATGATTACTATGCCGAGGCGGAGCTGGGAGCTCCAACTGTTATAAATAAATATAAATATAAATATAAATATAAATATAAATATAAATATAAATATAAATATAAATATAAATATAAATATAAATATAAATATAAATATAAATATAAATATAAATATAAATATATGAATATATAAATATATATTTATATATAAATATATAAATATTAATAGAAATATAAAAATAAAAATATTAAACTATAGAAAATATAAATATAAATATAAATATACATAAATATACATAAAAAGATATAAATACATGCTATAAATATATATTGTACAGTTGGCTTTTCGCAAATATTGACACGACCACTCTATCTATATAATTGTACTGGGTTATGTTTTGTTAATAAGAGTTTGGAAGGGTAATGAATGGGTATTTTCTGATTATACCAGAGGGTTAAGACTGAGGGTTTTTTTTAAAATCTCTTCTTTTTAACGTCTAAACCACCAAGCCAGAAGTTTTGGGAGGGGGGGTTGTCACCTTGTGACCCTTCATTAAAAAAAAACCAGCCTGTTAACTTCTCTGGTTTTCTTATCCAAATGAAAAGAACCAGAAAAACCTCAGGAGAAAATTTATACCCACGGTACCAGACTGAGTGGAGCCACCCACAAATTAAATCTATTGATAAAGTGATCGGGGATACTTCAAACAGATTAAAAAAAATAAAAATTGATTAACATCTGTTGAATATTCAACAGAGAATTCCTAGAAGGGTGAGGGGGGCTCCAGGCAGACCTTGTGCCAGGCCCCCGAGGCCGAGAAGCTTCGCTCATTCTGTCTCCTAATTCGTCTATTTTAAAAAAAAATTTTTATTAAACCCATAAATTTCTTTAAGAAAAAAAAAAAGAGCGGAACTCGTTTCTTCACACAACCCACCTGACGTCCTCCAAGAACTTGTCGAGCTCCAGGAAGGAAACCTCGGAGTACCTGTGCAGGGAACAGGGCAGGGGGGTCAGGGCAGCTCCCCGGGATCTCCGGGCTGGCTGGTGGGTGCGGGATGTCCCCGTCCTCACCTCCACTGCGCCCCGGGCCGGCCCTCCCTGCGGATCTCGGCCATCACCATGTTCAGGTCCAGCTCCTTGATCTTCTCCTCCACCACGTTCTCTGGCATCAGGTCTGGGGCAGAGCACGGGGACGGTGTGGAGCTCCCTCCCCAGGCTCCGCAGATGGAATCCCGGGATGTGTTTTGTAAATCCCACCCAGTCCCATCTCCTGCCCTGGGCAGGGATGCCTTCCCCCATCCCAGGCTGCTCCAAGCGCCGTCCATCCTGGCCTGGAACACTTCCAGGGATCCAGGGGCAGCCACAGCTGTGCCAGGGCCTCACCCCCCCTGCCCACCGCCAGGAATTCCTCCCCAAAATCCCCTCTAACCCTGTCCTCTGGCAGTGGGAAACCCTTCCCCCTTGCCTTGTCACTCCATCCCTTATCCAAAATCCCTCTCCAGCTCTCCTGGAGCCCCTCCAGGCCCTCCAAGGGGGCTCTAAGGTCTCTCTGGACCTTTCCCTGCTCCAGGCTGAGCATTCCCAGCTCCCCCAGCTTGGGGGGATGATCTGGGGGCTCAGGGGGGTCCCGGGGCACTCACACTGGTGGTTGATGAAGCAATGGGAAACCCTTCCCCCTTGCCTTGTCACTCCATCCCTTATCCAAAATCCCTCTCTAAGGTCTCCTTGTTCCTTTCCCTGCTCCAGGCTGGGCATTCCCAGCTCCCCCAGCCTGGGGGGATGATCTGGGGGGCTCGGGGGGGTCCCGGGGCACTCACACTGGTGGTTGATGAAGCAATGGGCCGCCAGCAGCTTCAGGGAGTGCACCTCGAAGAGCACACGGTGGAACAGGAGGCTGTTGGCCGTGGGGCGCTTGTCGGGGTTCAGGGTGAGGCAGGACAGGATGAACTCCTGGGACCAGAGGGATCAGAGGGTTAAAATGATTTCTGGGCAGCGAGGAATGGAATGTTGCCGTTTTCCTGTTGTTGTCTTGACCAGATCAAGTGTGACTTTGCCTGGGTAATGAATCAGGGGAAGGGGGTAATAAATCACATGAGTGTGATTCTGAGTTATCACTAAACAAAGCTGGGTTTTCTTTGCTGAGATCATGTGGAGATGCACCTGTGTAGTCATCATACGATTGTTAATTGTAATTCGCCTCGTGATGAACGGCCCGATTGCTAATTGTCATGATTGATTGATTGGGAATTGAATGCGATTATTATCTTAAACAAGGATCGTGAGGATCGGTATTTACAAAATCCACGCCTCGCTAAGATCAGTGGATACAACAGAACAGTGTGAGTTGAATAATTCACATATAAATATGTGTTTCATAATTAACTATATATGTAGGCAAATGATGAAAGAGTATAAAGACAGGTCCATTTCGAACCCGTGTCGGAGCCGGATTTGGGTCTGCATCCCGATTCCCAGAGGTCTCTTCAACAATAAAACTGATACTGTTATATCAATAATATTGATATAATGATTATATGCAGTTGTATTGCTGAATTATAATTCATTAATACAACTGCTCCCAGCCCACCCTGTGCCCCGGCCCCGAGTGTCCAAGCCCCTCCAGGGATGGGCGCTCCAAACTGTGGGCCCGCTGTTTTCGGAGCCTGAGAAATCGGCTGAGCTCTTCCCCAAGGGAAACTTTTCACCAGTTTTTTTCTCTTTTCCCCAAAAACAGCCTCGCCTAGACAACGTTCCTGTCCCACGACAACAGGCGCCGTTTGCTGTTTGTGTCACTCGCCAGCGGGAGAGGAGTCAGCCCCTTGGGGCACTAACGGGATCTCTCAGCCCAGTGCGTGATAAAAGGGCTGAAAGAATTGTAAATAAACCCTTCCGATTTCTGCTGCCTCCTGACTGGAGGAGTCCTATCGTTTATGTCGTCTCCTATTGCGACTCCAAACCTCCCTGGGCACTTCCAAGGCCTCAGGACTCTTTCCTTGAAGGAATTCCTGCTGCTGGCCCAGCCTGAGGTGGTTCCCTCTCCTGTCCCTGTTCCCTGGGCTGTCCCCTCCTGGCAGGGAGTTGTGCGGAGCCAGAAATTCCCCCTGAGGCTCCTTTTCTCCAGGCTGAGCCCCTTTCCCAGCTCCCTCAGCCCCTCCAGGGGCTCCAGCCCCTTCCCCAGCTGCGTTTCCTTCCCTGGACACGCTCCAGCACCTAAAGGGTCCTCACCTGGGCACCGCACACCTGCCCCAGGACCGGAGGTGTCCCAGCACAGGGGCCACTGCCCTCGGCCCGGGGTCCCCCCCTGCTTTTGATACAATTCCCCGGGAAAAGGATCCAAAGGGCCCTTCGTGCAGCAGGAGCCCCAGGACGGAATTCGGGGTGGGGCAGGGATGGGGAGGGGGTCCCCCAGTGGCCCCACGCCGGCTGTGAGCCCAGCAGAGGCTGCAGGAGCAGGATGGGCGCCGGGAGCAGGAATGGGGCGGTGGGAGTGGGGAAAGGGCGGGATGAGCTGCAGGATCCGGGGGATTCCGAGAGCAGAGGAGCCCCAGATCCGCCGCTGCTCCTCCAGCTCCTGGCAGGGATCAGGCCAGGATGTCTGGGAGAGATCCTAAAACGATCCCAAGGTCCTCCAGGCTGGACCCCTCAGAGCCCCCCGCCCCAGGGACCCCCGGGCCTGACTCCAACCATTCCCTGCTCCTCCTGGGGCGCGGGAACCGCGGGGTCTCGGGGGCAGGATTCACTGTGGGATTGTTCTGCGATCCAACAGGAGAATTTGGGGAATGCGCAGACTCGTTATGGGATGTTCTGGAGACGGCCACGGGAAGAGGGAGGGGGGGGTTGAGTGGTTCGGGTGGATGGAGGGGGATCAGAGGATCCAGCTGTTCCCTGGCTGTGCCCAAATCCCAAATCCCATCCCCTAAACCTCACCCCAGGGGTGAGGGACAACGGGGACACCCGTGGGACAGGAACAGACCCCATGTGCACCTACTGTGATGGGATTTACGTCCCAGGAGCGATCAGGACAGGGATTTACACACAGGAAGGATATCCCAGGATGGGATTTACATCCCAGGAGTGATCAGGACAGGGATTCACACCCAGGAAGGATATCCCAGGATGGGATTTACATCCCAGGAGTGATCAGGACAGGGATTCACACCCAGGAAGGATATCCCAGGATGGGATTTACATCCCAGGAGTGATCAGGACAGGGATTTACACCCAGGAAGGATATCCCAGGATGGGATTTACATCCCAGGAGTGATCAGGACAGGGATTAACACACAGGAAGGATATCCCAGGATGGGATTTACATCCCAGGAGTGATCAGGACAGGGATTCACACACAGGAAGGATATCCCAGGATGGGATTTACATCCCAGGAAGGATCAGGACAGGGATTTACACCCAGGAAGGATATCCCAGGATGGAATTTACATCCCAGGAGCGATCAGAACAGGGATTAATGCCCAGGAGGGATGCAGGATGAGATTTATGCCCAGGAAGGATGCAGGATGGGGTTTACCTCCCAGGAGGGATTTGCACAGGGATTTATGCCCAGGAGTGATGCAGGACAGGGATTTATGACCAGGAATGATATCCCAGGACTGATGCAGGGTGGGATTTATGCCCAGGAAGGATGTGGAATGGGATTTACACCCCAGGAATGGTGCAGGACAAGGATTTACCCCCAGGAAGGATGGAGGGTGGGATTTACATCCCAGGAAGGATGCAGGATAGGGATTTACACCCAGGAAGGATATCCCAGGATGGGATTTACATCCCAGGAGCGATCAGGACAGGGATTTACACCCAGGAAGGATATCCCAGGATGGGATTTACATCCAGGATGGATGCAGGGTGGGATTTACATCCCTGGAGCGATCAGGACAGGGATTTACGCCCAGGAAGGATGCAGGATGGGACTTGCACAGGGATTTATGCTCAGGAGGGATGCAGGATGGGGATTTATGCCCAGGAAGGATGTCCCAGGATGGGATTTGCACCCCAGCAGTGATCAGGACTGGGGATTACACCCCAGGAGGGATTCAGGGTGGGATTTACATCCCAGGAGTGATCAGGACAGGGATTTATGGCTCGGAATGATATCCCAGGATGAGATCAGGGGATCTCCGGGAACGGAACAGGACAAGGATTCACCCCCAGGGTGGGATTTAGCCCCCGGGAATGGAACAGGACAAGGATTCACCCCCAGGGTGGGATTTAGCCCCCGGGAATGGAACAGGACAAGGATTCACCCCCAGGGTGGGATTTAGCCCCCGGGAATGGAACAGGACAAGGATTCACCCCCAGGGTGAGATTTAGCCCCCGGGAATGGAACAGGACAAGGATTCACCCCCAGGGTGGGATTCACCCCCCGGGAATGGAACAGGACAAGGATTCACCCCCAGGGTGGGATTTAGCCCCCGGGAATGGAACAGGACAAGGATTCACCCCCAGGGTGGGATTTAGCCCCCGGGAATGGAACAGGACAAGGATTCACCCCCAGGGTGGGATTTAGCCCCCGGGAATGGAACAGGACAAGGATTCACCCCCAGGGTGGGATTCACCCCCCAGGAACGGAACAGAACAAGGATTCACCCCCAGGGTGGGATTCACCCTCCGGGAACGGAACAGAACAAGGATTCACCCCCAGGGTGGGATTCACCGCCCGGGAACGGAACAGGACAAGGATTCACCCCCAGGGTGGGATTCCCCCCCCGGGAACGGTGCAGGACAAAGATTTACCCCCGTCGGCTCCTGCAGCCGCACTCACCCTCATGTTGGGGTCGTCCAGGGAGTGCCGGGCCCGTGCGATCGCCTCCTCCGACACCCGCGTGTCCCCGTTGGTCTGGATCTCCAGCACGGCCATCTGGGGGGAGCACGGGGGTCCGGGGGGGCCTGGGGACAGCCCCGAGAGGGGACAGCCCCGAGAGGGGACAGCCCAGACAGGGCAGGGACAGGGGACAGCCCGGATAGGGGACAGCCCGGACAGGGCAGGGACAGGGGACAACCCAAAGAGGGGACATCCCCCAACAAGGGACACCCCCGGAGAGGACAGGGACAGGGGACACCCTGGGGAGGGGACACAACCGAACAGGGGACACTTCCAGACAGGGGACGTCCCTGGACAGGGCAGGGACAGGTGACACCCCCGGACAGGTGACACCTCCCAGCAGGTGACAGTGTCCCAGCATTCCCAGGGGCCGTCCCCGCCCCTCACCTCCAGCGCGCACATCCCGAAGGAGAAGATGTCCACGGCCGTCCCATCCGCCCGCTCTGCAACACGGACACGTCAGGTCAGAGCACCTGGAGACACACCTGAGACCACACCTGGAGACCCTCACCTGGAGACCCACCTGGACACCTCACCTGGAGACCCCGCCTCACGGCAGCCCCTGGACACCCACCCCTGTTCTCACCTGTTCTAACCTGCTCTCACCTGTTCCCACCTATTCTCACCTGTCCTCACCTGTTCTCACCTGTCCTCACCTGTCTCTCACCTGCCCTTACCTGTTCTCACCTGCCCTCACCTGTTCTCACCTCCCCTCACCTGTCTCACCTCCCCTCACCTGTCTCACCTGTCCTCACCTGTTGTTCCCCTGTCCCCACCTGTCCCCACCTGTCCCCAGGTGCCCCCACCCCCGTGCCCCAGCCCTACTCACGGCCGTATTCCGGGGGGAAGAAGTGCAGGTTCCGCAGCTCCTCCCGCTCGATCCTGATGGGGCTGCGGAGATCGTCCGGGAGCGCTGGGGGGCGGGGCGGGGGTGAGGGGGGTGTGGGCACACCTGTGTGTGCTCACCTGTGTGTGTGCCAACCTGTGTGTGTGTGCCCACCTGTGTGTGCCCACGTGTGTGCACACCTGTGTGCGTGTGTGCTCACCTGTGTGTGCTCACCTGTGTGTGCTCACCTGTGTGTGTGTGTGCTCACCTGTGTGTGCTCACCTGTGTGTGCTCACCTGTGTGTGTGTGCTCACCTGTGTGTGTGTGTGCTCACCTGTGTGTGCTCACCTGTGTGTGCTCACCTGTGTGTGCTCACCTGTGTGTGTGTGCTCACCTGTGTGTGTGTGTCCCCACCTGTATGTGTGCCCACCTGGGGGAGTGTGTGTGTGTCCACCTGTGTGCACCCACCTGGAGGATTTTAGGGGGTGACGAGGGGTCTGTGAGTGCCCACTCAGGGATCTGTCTGTGCCCACCTGGGGGGTCTGTCAGTGCCCACCCGCGGGGTTTAGGGGATGAGGAGGGGTCTGTGTGTGCCCACCCCGGGGGTCTGTGTGTGCCCACCTGTGGGGTCTGTGTGTGCCCACCCCGGGGGTCTGTGTGTGCCCACCCGTGGGGTCTGTGAGTGCCCACCCCGGGGGTCTGTGTGTGCCCACCCCAGGGGTCTGTGTGTGCCCACCCGTGGGGTCTGTGAGTGCCCACCCCGGGGGTCTGTGTGTGCCCACCCCAGGGGTCTGTGTGTGCCCACCTGTGGGGTCTGTGTGTGCCCACCCCGGGGGTCTGTGTGTGCCCACCCCAGGGGTCTGTGTGTGCCCACCCGTGGGGTCTGTGTGTGCCCACCCCGGGGGTCTGTGTGTGCCCACCCCGGGGGTCTGTGTGTGCCCACCTGTGGGGTCTGTGTGTGCCCACCCCGGGGGTCTGTGTGTGCCCACCCGTGGGGTCTGTGTGTGCCCACCCCGGGGGTCTCAGGGGACGAGGGCGGGTCTCCGTGTTCCCCTGCCCACCCCCCGGCCCACCCCAGGGGACCCCTCAGCTCCCACCCAGGAGCAGCAATTCCCGGAGGGATGAAGGTGCCCCCTCCCCACAGAGCCCACGATGGTCCCCTGTGCCCCTCTGGGGGGTGTCCCCAGGGCAGGGGACTCTGGGGAGTGTCCCCAGGGGGTGTCCCCGGGGCAGGGGACTCTGGGGGGTGTCCCTGGGGGTGTCCCCGGGGCAGGGGACTCTCTGGGGGGTGTCCCCAGGGCAGGGGACTCTGGGGGTGTCCCTGGGGGTGTCCCCAGGGCAGGGGACTCTCTGGGGGGTGTCCCCAGGGCAGGGGACTCTGGGGGTGTCCCTGAGGGTGTCCCCAGGGCAGGGGACTCTCTGGGGGGTGTCCCCAGGGCAGGGGACTCTGGGAGGTGTCCCTGGGGGTGTCCCCAGGGCAGGAGACTCTGGGAGGTGTCCCTGGGGGTGTCCCCAGGGCAGGAGACTCTGGGAGGTGTCCCTGGGGGTGTCTCCGGGGCAGGGGACTCTGGGAGGTGTCCCTGGGGGTGTCTCCGGGGCAGGGGACTCTGGGGGTGTCCCTGGGGTCACTCACCGTTGGCAAACACCCGGTGCCACACTGCCGGGCAGCGCCGCAGGGAGCCGAGCGTCGGGAGGGCAGGAGGGGACAGGGGAGGAGAACAGGTAACACCATGGCTGGCGCCCCGGAAAGGGAGCCCACAATTCCCGGGGGTCCTGGATAGGACCCCCCACACACACACCCCACATGAACCCCTTGGGCCCCTTCATCTGCCGACCCCATGGGCCCCTCTGGCCCCTCTGACCCCATTGGACCCCCCTGACCCCTCTGACCCCATTGGACCCCATTGAACCCCTCTGACCCCATTGGACCCCATTGGACCCCTCTGACCCCATTGGACCCCCTTGGACCCCATTGGACCCCATTGGACCCCTCTGACCCCTCTGACCCCATTGGACTCCTCTGACCCCATTGGACCCCATTGAACCCCTCCGACCCCATTGGACCCCTCTGACCCCATTGGACCCCATTGGACCCCTCTGACCCCATTGGACCTCCTTGGATCCCTCTGATCCCATTGGACCCCCTTGGACCCCTCTGACCCCATTGGACCCCTCTGACCCCTCTGACCCCATTGGACCCCTCTGACCCCATTGGACCCCTCTGGACTCCATTGGACCCCTCTGACCCCTCTGACTCCATAGAACCCCTTTGGACCCCTTTGGACCCTTCAGACACCTCTGACCCCTCTCACCCCATTGGACCCCTCAGAGCCCCTTGGAGCCCTCAGACCCCCTCGAACCCCTCTGACCCCCCCAGCCCCCCCGGGCCCCCGGGGTGGGGCCGCACCGGAGCCGATCTTGATGAGGCCGTTGTGCTGGATGAAGATGGTGTCGCTGGTCAGGTTGCCGTGGATGATGGGCGGCTCGCAGGAGTGCAGGAAGCTGGGGGGGGGGGCACAGGGGTGTCCCGAGCACGGCCCAAACCCCCCGAGACCCCCCCCGGGGCCGGGCAGGGAGCCAGGGGAGCCTCACCTGAGAGCCGAGAGGATTTGGGTGCACCAGCGCTTCCAGGCCTAGGGCAGGGACAGGGACACGGATGGGGACAGGGATGGGGACAGGGATGGGGACAGGACAGGGACGGGGACAGGGATGGGGACAGGGATGGGGACAGGGATGGGGACAGGACAGGGACGGGGACAGGGATGGGGACAGGGATGGGGACAGGGATGGGGACAGGACAGGGACGGGGACAGGGATGGGGACAGGGATGGGGACAGGGATGGGGACAGGACAGGGACGGGGACAGGGATGGGGACAGGGATGGGGACAGGGATGGGGACAGGACAGGGATGGGGACAGGGATAGGGATGGGGACAGGGACAGGGATGGGGACAGGGACGGGGATAGGGATGGGGACAGGGATGGGGACAGGGATGGGGACAGGACAGGGATGGGGACAGGACAGGGATGGGGACAGGGATAGGGATGGGGACAGGGATGGGGACAGGACAGGGATGGGGACAGGGATAGGGATGGGGACAGGGACAGGGATGGGGACAGGGATGGGGACAGGGATGGGGACAGGAATGGGGACAGGACAGGGATGGGGACAGGGATGGGGACAGGGATGGGGACAGGGATGGGGACAGGACAGGGACGGGGACAGGGATGGGGACAGGGATGGGGACAGGACAGGGATGGGGACAGGGATAGGGATGGGGACAGGGACGGGGATAGGGATGGGGACAGGGATGGGGACAGGGATGGGGACAGGGATGGGGACAGGAATGGGGACAGGACAGGGATGGGGACAGGGATAGGGATGGGGACAGGGATGGGGACAGAGATGGGGACAGGACAGGGATGGGGACAGGGATGGGGACAGGGACAGGGACAGGGACAGGGACAGGGACAGGGACAGGGATGGGATGAGGACAGGGACAAGGACAGGACAAGGACAAGGACAGAACTCTGTCAGCCAGGACACAACACGGGCACCCACAGCCAGAGCTCAGGGTCCTTCCCACCACTCCCAGTGACAGGGACACCCCCCAGTGACAGGGACATCACCATTCCCAGTGACAGGGCCAGCCGCCCTGTCCTGCCCAGGACTCCCCAGGACACCCGGGGGGGTTCCCCAGTCTCCTCCCAGCCCCCCTCCCAGGGCCTCACCCGGGCGTTCATGGCCTTGTGGTTCTTCTTGGTTTTCTTCAGGAACTGCTTGAGGCTCCCCGAGGACACGTACTCCGTGATGAAGATGACCTGGCAGGGGACAGGGGGGGGTCAGTTGACCCCCAGCCCGGCCCCACGTGGGGCAGGGGGGGCCGAGGAGGGGGGTGAGGGTCCCCCCGTGTCCCCCCAGGGCCCCCTACCCGCGCCTTGGAGTCCTTCACGTCCAGCCAGTACTTGTGGAGCTTCACGATGTTGGGGTGATCACCAGCACCAGCTGCTCAAACATGGTCTTGATCTTCTCCTGGGGGGGAGGGGGGGCACACAGAGCACAGGTGAGGTCCCAGGAAGGGTGGGGGGGGGTTCAGGAGACCACCCAGCCGGGCTGTGCCCACCTGAGAGCCCACACAGCCAGGCTGTGCCCACCCAGGAAAGTGAGGGAGCTCTCAGGAGCCCACCCAGGGAGGTGAGGAGGGTCTCAGGAGCCCACCCAGCCAGGCTGCGCCCACCCAGGAAGGTGAGGAGGGGGTACAGGAACTCATCCTGCCCACCCAGGAGGGTGAGGGGGCTCTCAGGAGCCCACCCAGGGAGGTGAGTGGGCTCTCAGGAACCCACCCAGGAAGGTCAGGATGGTCTCAGGAGCCCACCCTGCCCACCCAGGAGGGTGAGGGGGCTCTCAGGAGCCCACCCAGGGAGGTGAGGAGGGTCTCAGGAACCCACCCAGGGAGGTGAGGAGGGTCTCAGGAGCCCACCCAGCCAGGCTGCGCCCACCCAGGAAGGTGAGGAGGGTCTCAGGAGCCCACCCTGCCCACCCAGGGAGGTGAGGAGGGTCTCAGGAGCCCACCCTGCCCACCCAGGGAGGTGAGGAGGGTCTCAGGAGCCCACCCTGCCCACCCAGGGAGGTGAGGAGGGTCTCAGGAGCCCACCCTGCCCACCCAGGGAGGTGAGGAGGGTCTCAGGAGCCCACCCTGCCCACCCAGGGAGGTGAGGAGGGTCTCAGGAGCCCACCCTGCCCACCCAGGGAGGTGAGGAGGGTCTCAGGAGCCCACCCAGCCAGGCTGTGCCCACCCAGGAGGGTGGGGGGCTCTCAGGGTCTCACCTCGTGGGCTTTGAAGGCCTTTTTGTCGGTGAAGAGCAGCTCGTTCCACACCACCTCCACGCCCTCCTCGGTGTCCATGGCCAGGAAGGTGCTCTGGATGCCGGGCATGTTCCCCTGGTTCACCTGGGCACAGGGAAAGGATTGAGGGGCGGCTCCACACCAAACAAAGAAAGAAAAGAAATAAAATCCGTTTTCTTTTCTCTTTGGCGCGGGAACAGCCCGGCAGGCAGGTGGGTCTGAGCGGTTTGTGCCCAGACCCACCCCAGCCCTCTCTGGGAACTCCCGGAGGGTCTGCCCACACGAACCCACCGCTCTGCGAGGGGAATTCGGGAATTTGCTGCACAACGCCCCCCCCGTGTCACCGGCAGGGCAGCGAGTGCTGGCAGAGTGATGGACGCCGACACTTCCCGGAGCGAAGGCACAGACAGATAAATCAAAAAAAAGAAATAAATAAAATACAATACAATACACTGCAATAAAATAAATTAAATTAAAAATTAATTAATTAAATAAAGTAAAATAAAAAAATAAAATAATAAAGTAAATAAAATATATATAATAAATAAATATAATTCTAGAAATTAAATGAATAATAAATAAATAAATAAATTTTTAGAGATTAAATAAATAGATAAATAAATAAAATAAACTCATAAAAAGAAATACATAAAACAAAAATAAATAAATAAATAAATAAAATTTTAGGAATTAATTAATTCAATAAATAAAACAAATGCATAAATAAATAAACAAATAAAAAAATAAATAAGAATTACACACATAAAAATAAAAAGTAATAAAACGGAAAAATAAATAAATAAACAACTAAAATTTTAAAAAAAAGAACTAAAATTTAAAAGAAATGAAAATAATGAAATTAATAAAATAAATAAAATAAAATAAATAAAATAAATCAATTTTTAAAAGCCTGAAGCCCGATTCCTGCCCAGGAAGAGTCTCCACGCTCTCACAACACTCCCCGCCACGGCAACGCGGCCCCGCCCCACAAATAAAGGTTTTTCGGAGTGAGGGTCCCTGGAGCGGCGGCGGGAGAGGCTCCGGCCGGGAACTGGAGCGCGGAGCAAACCCCCGGGAGCAGCTCCTGAGCTGACCCTTCACCGGTGCGTGTTGGGAAAGCTGAGACAGGGAAAGCCCCCAAATACCATTGCCTGGCAAGGAATACTGAAAATACAAAACCTGCGAGTGAAATAGAAATGAAAACCAGCCCTGAGATGTAGGCACGGCAGGCAGGAAGAAAGTGATTCACTGGTGATGGGTCGGGCGATAACAGACAAAGGGGCTGGGGCAGCAGCCCCCCAGGGTATCAGGGGAAGGGAGATAAGGAAAAGTAGCCTTTAGAGTTCAGAATACAGAGCGATAGGGCAATGCAGCAGTTAATTTAGCATCGTTAGCTCTGGTAATACAGCACTTCTCACAGGCTGCGTGCAAAGTCTGTAGGTTTTGTGTCTCCCCGGTTGGTCACTGTAAAGCGGAATATTCACACAGAAGGAGATAGAATGTGTTGTAACAGGGACTCTGCCTCTTACTCCTCTTACCTCTCAGCTTTCAGCTCTCGTGCTTTTACCCCTCGCTCTCTTACCCCTCTTACCCCTCTTACCCTCTGTCTCTCTCTCCTTGGGGTTTCCCTTCAGCCCAGGCTGGTGGCAGAAGACAAGCCCCTTTTACCCACCGCCCTTGCAATAAAACCACGTGTTCCTAAAGCGTCTCAGGTCTGCAGAGTTCCCTCTCCCTGCCGTCCGCGGATGTCCCCACAGGTGTGACACTCCTGCACACGGGGGGGGACCTGCCCTGCACCCCCGTCCCAGCAGCCCAGGACCCATCCCTGCGCTGTCCAGGGAAAATCACAAAGTCCGGACAGACCGAAGCCACCACATCACCTCTGAATGTCCTGAGGAGCCCGGGGGCAGCCCCGGGATCTGTCCAAGCACTTCCCATCCCCAGAGGCCACAGATCCCCATCCCAGGGCCCCGTGCGGAGCAGCTCGGCAGGTGTCACCTCCGCAGGTGACATCCTCCCAGTCCCCAGACCAGCCACGACCACCAGGACCCAGGTAAAACCTCCAAGGCTCAGACCCCCAGCCCGAGACAGGCCTCCTGCCTCCCGGCAGTGCTGCCTGCTGCATCCCGACCCGCTGCCCACCCCAAAGCATCCCTGTGGGACTGGGACTGCAGCCCCCGCTGCTCCTGCCCCTTCCTGTGGGGCTGGCGGCACTCCTGGGGCTGTGCCAGCCCCGAGAGCAGGGGCACAGTGCCCACCCCACCTGCCAAGGGAAAGGGGGGGGTTGTCCTGCTGCTCCCCGGGCAGGTACGAGGTGTGCTGGGGCTGGGGGCTCATCCCATTGCTGGGGCTGGGGGCTCATCCTGCTACTGGGGCTCATCCCACTGCTGGGGTTTATCCCTCTGCTGGGGTTTATCCCACTGCTGGGGCTGGTGGCTCATCCTGCTGCCAGGGCTGCTCCTGATGCTGGAGCTGGTCCCACTGCTGGGGCTCACCTTGCTGTCCAGGCTTGGGGCTCATCCTGCTGCTGGGGCTTGGCCCACTGATTGATAGGGCTTGGGGCTCATCCCACTGCTGGGGCTCATCCCCATGGACTGCTGGGGCTCATCCTGCTACTGGGGCTCATCCCACTGCTGGGGTTTATCCCTCTGCTGGGGTTTATCCCACTGCTGGGGCTGGTGGCTCATCCTGCTGCCAGGGCTGCTCCTGATGCTGGAGCTGGTCCCACTGCTGGGGCTCACCTTGCTGTCCAGGCTTGGGGCTCATCCTGCTGCTGGGGCTTGGCCCACTGATTGATAGGGCTTGGGGCTCATCCCACTGCTGGGGCTCATCCCCATGGACTGCTGGGGCTCATCCTGCTACTGGGGCTCATCCCACTGCCGGGGTTTATCCCACTCCTGGGGTTTATCCCACTCCTGGGGTTATCCCACTCCTGGGGTTATCCCACTCCTGGGGCTCATCCCCATGGACTGCTGGGGCTCATCCTGCTACTGGGGCTCATCCCACTGCCGGGGTTTATCCCACTCCTGGGGTTTATCCCACTCCTGGGGTTATCCCACTCCTGGGGTTATCCCACTCCTGGGGCTCATCCCCATGGACTGCTGGGGCTCATCCTGCTACTGGGGCTCATCCCACTGCTGGGGTTTATCCCACTGCTGGGGTTTATCCCACTGCTGGGGTTTATCCCACTCCTGGGGTTATCCCACTCCTGGGGCTCATCCCCATGTACTGCTGGGGCTCATCCCACTGCTGGCGCTGGTCCCACTGCTGGGGTTCATCCCAGTGCCCGGGTTTGGGGCTGGTCCCACTGCTGGGGTTCATCCCAGTGCCCGGGTTTGGGGCTGGTCCCACTGCTGGGGTTCATCCCAGTGCCCGGGTTTGGGGCTGGTCCCACTGCTGGGGTTCATCCCAGTGCCCGGGTTTGGGGCTGGTCCCACTGCTGGGGTTCATCCCAGTGCCCGGGTTTGGGGCTGGTCCCACTGCTGGGGTTCATCCCAGTGCCCGGGTTTGGGGCTCTTCCTGCAGCCAGGGCAGGTCCCACTCCTCGGGTTCATCCCACTGCCTGGGTGTGGAGTCCCTGGAGCCCCTCGAGGTCTTACCCAGGGTCTGGCCTTG
This sequence comes from Chamaea fasciata, assembly GCF_029207755.1. Taxonomy (NCBI): domain Eukaryota; kingdom Metazoa; phylum Chordata; class Aves; order Passeriformes; family Sylviidae; genus Chamaea; species Chamaea fasciata. Next base: position 347,874 of record NW_027094086.1, read on the forward strand.
GAAGGATTTACCACGGAGACTTCCCACCCAGACTAAAGAGAAGACTTTCCCACAGCGCCCTGTGACACTCCGTAACACCACCCCAGGTTCATTCTCCCCAAATTCTCGTGGTCTCTCCTCTCCCTGACGATCCTTTGGTTGTGGGACCCCGGTGACCGGCCCTGTTCCCTACAGGTCACTGACCCTGCCTGGCCCTTTGTACCACCCCCGTGCCCCCAGGTCACTGGCTGCTGGCCCCACACTTAACCTGGCGCACAGCACACGGGTTTTACACAGGGCTTTTGTTCCTGAAACCCTTTGGGGCCTCAAATAAACCTCGCTGGAACTTTATCGCACAAAAGGCCCTTCTTGCCTCTCCTTGCTGAGCCTCGGAGCGTGCGTGGATGTGTGAGCTCGGCTGCTTTGCCTGGATTTCCCCCCAAGCGGATTTTCCACTGGAGAGGCTTAATGGGATCAAGGCTTCAGCTCCACACCAAAGGGACACGCTGCTACACCCGGGTTTGGGGCTGGTCCTGCAGCTGGGGTTCATCCCAGTGCTGGGGTTCATCCCAGTGCCCGGGTCTGGGGCTCATCCCCCAGCCAGGGCTGGGCCCTGCGGGGCTCGGGGCAGTGGTGGCCGCTCAGCACCCCTGGCTCATTAGCAGGGCACGTCCAAGGCAGTTCACGGCCCGGTTCCTGCTGCGGCCACACGAAGTGCCTCTTTCTGTTCCTTGTTCTGCCGGGCGCGGGCTCTGCGTGCTCCGCACAAAGCCCAGCACGGACCGCGAGGGGCGCAGCCACTGCCCTCCCAGAGATCCCAGAGATCCGAGTGATCCCAGTGATTGCAGTGACCGCAGTGATCCCAGAGATCCCAGTGATCCCAGTGATCCCAGTGATCCCAGTGACCCCAGTGACCCCAGTGATCCCAGAGACTCCAGAGATCCCAGTGATCCCAGTGCACACACAGCCACACTGGGAACCACAGGACTGGAATCACAGACTTCTTTGAGTTGGAGGGACCTTAAAGCCCATCTCGCCCTGGTGACGCACAGTAGGAGCCCCGGGGGGGTCCCTCTCGGCTCCAAACGAGCTGATTTCGGAGCCCCAGGGGCATCAGGAGCCCAGGAGATCCCCCCCAGCTCCAAACGAGCTGATTTCGGAGACCCAGGGGCCGCTCAGGGCTCGGGCAGTGGCTCTGCCGGGACCCGGGAGCCTCGGGAACGTGACGGGAGGAACCTTCTCTGCCCACCCCGTGCGGACGTGAACGCGCGAACGTGCTCCGGCTTGTGCTGAGTGAGAACAGGGCTGATCCCCAGCAGCTGCTCCCGCTCCGAGCTCTGGCCTGGCCTCCATAAATAAACGTGGCGTTTTCTGCACAGCCGGACCGGGACAAAAGGCAGCAGCACAGGTCTCTGTGGGGTTATCCCTGTGGGTTATCCCCTGTGGGTTATCCCCCGTGGGTTGGCCCCATGGGTTATCACACGTGGGTTATCCCCCATGGTTATCACCTGTGGGTTATCCTCTGTGCTTTATCCGCACGGGATTATCTCCAGGTTATCCCCCGTGGGTTATCCCTGGGTTATCACCTGTGGTTTATCCCCTGTGGGTTATCTGCCGTGGGTTATCCCCTGTGGTTTATCCCCAGGTCATCACCCCAGGGTTATCCCCAGGTTATCCCCCATGGTTTATCCCCTGTAGGTTATCCCCCGTGGGTTATCACCTATGGGTTATAACCTGTGGTTTATCCCCCGTATTTTTCCCCCGTGGGTTATCCCTGTGGGTTATCCCCCGTGGGTTATTCCCTGTGGGTTATTCCTGTGGGTTATCACTAGTCGGTTATCGTTATCCCCTGTGGGCTATCACTTGTGGGTTATCATTACCCTCCATGGGTTATCGTTATCCCCCGTGGTTTATCTCCCGTGGGTTATCGTTATCCCCTGTGGGTTATCGTTATCCCCCGTGGGTTATCCCATGTTATCCCCGTTGTTTATGCCCCGTTGTTTATCCCCCGTGGGTTATCTCCCGTGGGTTATCATTATCCCCCGTGGGTTATCCCGTGTTATTCCCATTGTTTATCTCCCGTGGGTTATCTCCCATGGGTTATCGTTATCCCCCGTGGGTTATCCCGTGTTATCCCCGTTGTTTATCCCCCGTGGGTTATCGTTATCCCCCGTGGGTTATCGTTATCCCCCGTGGGTTATCCCATGTTATCCCCGTGGGTTATCTCCTGTGGGTTACTGTTATCCCCTGTGGGTTATCCCCCGTGGGTTATCTCCCATGGGTTATCGTTATCCCCTGTGGGTTATTCCGTGTTATCCCCGTGGGTTATCTCCCGTGGGTTACTGTTATCCCCTGTGGGTTATCCCCGAGGTTATCCCCGCTCCTGGCCGCTCCGTGCGCCGCCCGCGGTTATCCCCTCGCGGCCCCGGCATGTTCTGGCAGAGACGCCGGTTCCAGAGCGCGCTCGGCCGGCGCCCGGAGCGGCCGCCGGGGACGGGGCAGGGCCGGTTTACCAAAGCTCGGGTTGCAGTTTCCAATCAATTGCTCCCTTCCGAGCTTTTCTCGTCAGCGAGGGCTGAGGCGGGAACGGGAACGGGCTCTGGGGCCCGGGGAGCAGCCGGGGGATGGGGCCGGTGGTAACGGGGAGTTTTCGCTCCCTGGCCGGGGGGGACTGTGAGGTCCTTTCCCACCCAAACCGTTCTGTGGTTCTCCACTCACTGCCTGCGCGGATTATTTTGCTCCTCTGCACCACCACGACCTTCGGTGCGGGATCTGGGGGCTGAGCACTGAGCACGGCGCGCCTGGAAAACCTCTCGGGCTAAATCCCAGCCTGGCCTGTCCCCCCCCTGTCCACCCGGGACACGGGTAACAGGGAAGACTGGTCCTCTGTGGGACACGGGAGCGGGGAGTGCCGGGCACGGGGACACACCACAGACAGCAGGGAAGGAACAGGGGGAGCCCCTGGTGGGGCTGATGGCACCGAGCCACCCGTGCCCCCCAAACCACGTGTCCCCAAACCTTGTGTCCCCCAAACCTCCTGTCCCCCAAAACTTGTGTCCCCTAAACCTCGTGCCCCCAAACCTCGTGTCCCCTGAACCTCGTGTCCCCCAAACCTCGTGTCCCCCAAACCTCGTGTCCCCCAAAACTCGTGTCCCCTAAACCTCGTGTTCCCCAAACCTCGTGCCCCCGAAACCTCGTGTCCCCAAACCTCGTGTCCCCGGGCCCTGACTGAGGCCGTGCTGTGCCACCCACGGCTGCGGCCCCAGGCAGGGCAGAGGTGGCTGTTGCAACACAGAAATCGCTTCAGAAAACACGGAAAAGGGGAAAAACAAAACAAAAAAACAAAACCAAAACGAGCTGAGAGGGCTGAGGCCCCAGTCAGGGACACCTGGGCTGTGTCCTGCGGGTCCCCGAGGGTCAGGGACGGGGAGTGGCAGCACGGGCAGAGCCCGTGGGCCCCGGGGGTGAGGGGTCACTGTCCCCACCTGTGTCACAGAATCACAGAACGTGTAGGTTGGGAGAGACCTTCAAGATCGTCACGTCCAACCCAAAATAATTATATATTAAAAAAAATAGAGGACTGGAATCAAATATCACTGGTAACAGTTACTGTACGTAATACCTAAAAACTTCCAAACTTCCTTGCCGGGCACCAGTGTAAGGAGGGGGCTGTCACAGCCTCTCTCCCGAGCTGGGAACACGCTCCAGGCCCCCAGCTCCTGCTGCAGGGGCCCCATTCAGCCCCAAAAGAGCCACCTGCCGTCCCTGTGTCCCCAGCCAGGGGACAGGCACCAGCAGCAAGGCCAGGCCCGTCCGTCCCTCGGCAGGAGCACTCCGGGCTGGGGACACCCGGGGCAGAGCAGCCGAGCCCTGGGGCTGTGCCGAGGAATCCGCGGTGCCAGACAAACCTGTTCCGTCCCTGCCAGATCCTGTTACGCAACCGGCAGGTGAAGGGAACGCAGGAGATGGAAAAAATCACCCGATTCCAGCGGAGCGTTTGGATGCTGTCTGTCACCAAGCCGTGAGCTCAGCGCCAATCCGGCCCCGTGCTGAATTTACAGCAGACCGTGAGGAGCCCCAGCTGGGGGGTGGGGGAGGCACACGGGGGGCGGCTCTCCACCGCCGTGGTGCTCCAGGCAGGCTCTGGTGAGCAGCTCCATCCTGGAGCGGCGAAGGAGGAGCACAGCCAGCCAGGAAAACCACCCCAGAGCTGTGCTCGGGGGCCTGGGAGAGCGGGCCGGGAGAGCCAGGACAGCCCCGAGGGGTGGGAGTGCTGCCCCACCTGGGGCAGGAGCGGCACCCCGGGCACCCAGCCCTTCATTCCAGGAACTCTCCCTGCCGCACGATCATCCAAGGCCGGGGTGGCGCGGGTGGGAAGGGACCTAAAGCTCACCTCGTTTCATGATTTCACCCACCTGCCACTATCCCTCCCGCTATCCAAGCCCTGCCCAACCCGGCCTTGGGCACTTCCCAGGGACGGGGCAGCCACGGCTCCTCTGGGAATTCCACTGCAGCACCTCACCACCCCCACAGGGAGGAATTCCTCCCCGGTGTCCCATCCCAACATCTAACGCTGCTCTCCTGTCCATCCCCAGGAGATTCCTGCCCGGCAGCCACAGCAGCACAGGGGGTGCCTGCGCGATCCCAGCCTCTCCCAGCGGGATCCTGAGGGTGCCCCTGCCCGGGGCTGGGAGGGCTGGAAGCCTCTGCTTCCCTCCGTGCCCACGGCTGCTGCCCTTCCCTGCTGCCCACAGCTGCCCCCAGCGAACACTGTGGTCCCTGTTCTCTGCGGGAAAAGGGACAGAGGAGTATTTTTCCACTGGCCAGAGCGGAGCCAGGAGAGATCCTGCACGGGGCAGTGCCAGGGTTGTTGTTTCCTGGGAGAAGCCGTTCCCTGGGCGCGCCCGCAGCCAGAGAAATGTTTGCTTTACCCCCAGGCCCTGCGCAGCCACAGGACACGAGAGTGGGGGTCACCACAGCTCTGAGGAGGTGACACAAACCTGGGGTCACCCCAGCCTGGGGAGGTGACACAAACCTGGGGTCACCACAGCCCTGAGGAGGTGACACAAACCTGGGGGTCACCCCAGCCTGGGGAGGTGACACAAACCTGGGGTCACCACAGCCCAGCCCAGCCCTGGGGAGGTGACACACACCTGGGGTCACCACAGGCTGAGGAGGTGACACAAACCTGGGGTCACCACAGCCCTGGGGAGGTGACACAAACCTGGGGACACCCCAGCCCAGCCCAGCCCTGGGAGGTGACACAAGCCTCAGCCCAGCACCACCAACAACCGGGGAGGTGACACAAATCTGGGGGCCACCACAGCCCAGCCAGCCCTGGGGAGGGTGACACACACCTGGCATTGTCCCAGCCCAGCACCCTCCCCCAGGAAATGGGGCTGGCAGTGGCACAGGGCTCTGCAGGATCTGGGAAGACAGGGAGAAAATCCCAGAAAATAGGGATAGGATCCCAGAGGACACAGAGGATCCCAGAGGACAGGGAGAGGATCCCAGTGCCAGCTGCACCAGGCGAGGGGAGCCCAGAGGGGCTGGAGTGGAAGGTGGGAGCAGCAGCAAGTGCCCAAGGAGAGGAGGAGCAGGTGGGTGTCCAGTCCCTGGGAATACTGTACCCCATCCCAGGGAATGCCTGTGCCCATTCCGTGGGAATGCTGTGCCCATCCCAGGGAATGCTGTGCCCATGCCATGGGAATGCTGTACTCCATCCCAGGCCAGCCTCTGGGGCCAGGCAGGAGCCGTGAGCAGCCGGAATCAGCCCGGCTCAGAGGAACCGGGGCTGATTCCCGTGGTTTAACCCGCCGGGCCGTCAGCAGAGCCAAGGAACCCCTCGGTGCCCGGCCTGTCATCCCCGCAGGAGGCTCGGCCGCGGCTTTGCCATCCCCGCGCTCGGGGCAGAGCTGACCCCGCAGCATTCCAGCGGCTCCATCCCTCCTGAAACACGGCCCGGGATAGCCCCAGCCCCGGCAGCGGAGCGCCAAAACCCTCCGGGACTGAGGAACGTCTCCGGTTACAGCGGAGGAAGAGCAGGAAGGAGCCGAGGGGCACCGAGGGGGCTCGGCCGGGCACCGCAAACAAAGCCGCCGCCCTGGGAAAAGCGAGGGAAAGGGCCGAAAAGGCTCGGGATAAAGCCAGGAAGGGGAAGAAAACACGGCGAATGCCAGGAATTGTAACGCTTCGGGCGGGGGGTGCGCGGAGGGAACGGTTTGGGGAGCTGAGGAGCCGCGTCCGCTCGGGGAAAAGGAGAGTCAGGACACAGGTACTGCCCTGGGGCAGGCAGGGAGCTCCGGGAGCAGCCCAGAATTCCCGTGCGGGAAAGGAAAAAGGAAAGGAAAGGAAAGGAAAGGAAAGGAAAGGAAAGGAAAGGAAAGGAAAGGAAAGGAAAGGAAAGGGAAAGGAAAGGAAAGGAAAGGAAAGGAAAGGAAAGGAAAGGAAAGGAAAGGAAAGGAAAGGAAAGGAAAGGAAAGGAAAGGAAAGGAAAGGAAAGGAAAGGAAAGGAAAGGAAAGGAAAAGGAAAGGAAAGGAAAGGAAAGGAAAGGAAAGGAAAGGAAAGGAAAGGAAAGGAAAGGAAAGGAAAGGAAAGGAAAGGAAAGGAAAGGAAAGGAAAGGAAAGGGATA